>NC_091744.1:19853301-20209792 GCF_043380555.1 Nothobranchius furzeri | reverse complement strand
ACTTCCTGTTTGATATTGACCATGGGTGCAAGAGGCTTTTCTGTGCGTATTGTTGAGTTCTACAAGTGTACCAAATTTCATCACTCTACTATGAAAAAAGGTCAAAGCGGAGGGGTATTTTTAATTTTCCAGGGGGCGCTGTTGAAACATTTTTTTACCAACTTTCACGTTGCCAGTGAAATACGTAAATTTCACGCACTTTCTATATTGGGCCAGAATTTGGTGACTTTTTGGATATGCTAAGACCCCCTAAAGGCCATCCAAAGACGCGGAAGAAAAAAAAAGAAAAAATAAAAAAAAATTAAAGCTGCAAGCAGCGTCGTTCGGCCCTCGCAGCGAAGCTGCTCGCCCTCCTTCCGCACCCCCTCCGCTCCATCCCCTACGCTCTCCAAACCCAGCTCCGCGCTTCTCCGTCCTGGCCGGCAGCCGGGGGCACCAGGGCACGTCTGGCAGAACAGAAAGTCAACCACCCCGACACCAGAAACCGTGAACGGCCTCCTCGTCCACACCTCACCCTGACTCAGCATCCCCTCTGAGCCCACCATTACACGCCTCACCACTAGGAGATACTCTATCTTTACCACACTGGTGATGTGATGTTCAGTCTCGGGCAAATCGGAGGCTGTTTGTGGAAGTTACAGTCAAACGTAAGGTCACAGCGTCACGCCAGAAATCGCCATGGCATCAAAGCCCCTCCCTTTCTGAAAAGCTATCAGATCTGAATGGTCATTACAACATCATGAAGACAGTGCATGACCTTAGTGTCATGTTGACTTAATTAGAGGGGACAAATATGGGCATTTCACCATAAAACAGTAGACTTCCTGTAGTCAGGGGGCGGGGCTTAGGTGATGTCAGCTGTCCACATTGTCACTGTCTTCACATGTGGTCAGTGATCACACAGACAAAGTTTGACATTGATCTGATCATGCACATGGGAGTTATTAAGTCATGTAACGTAATGGCGACTGGTCAAAGTTTGAGGCTTAGCCACGCCCACACCTTTATACTTATTTAAAATCCGACGGTTGAATTTTTTCCTCTATGTCTTAAGAGTATATAGAAGGAGTTTGAAGGTGATCGGTGGAAAGGACGACGAGACATCATTCTCCTAATAACGTGTGCAAAAACCACTAAATCGAGTACTTGGACCAAAATGGCCGACCTCCTGTGCGACATTGTACTTGGCTCCAAGAGACTTTTTTGTAGGTCCTGAGACACTACATTAGTGTGCCAAATTTCGTGATCCTCAGTCAAAGCATGGCTTGGGGCTGATAGTTTTAATGGTCATAGGGGGCGCTATTTCAGAAAATAGGCCACGCCCACAAACTTCAGCTGTCCAATTCTATTAGGGGTCAGAGTAAGATCACTCATCAGAAATTGTGTGGTGATGTCACAATGATTGAAGAAATGAGACACAAACGTATTTCCATGGCGTGATGGTGAATTTCGCCATGATCCCAAAGCCCCGCCTTTATTCGAAACCTGCCAGTACTATAGACCAAGTGACCTCAACTTGTCTGCTGCTATTTGCCAGTGAATGGTGGTGATTGGTTAAAAGGAGTCCAATAGGGAGCGGTGAAAAAAAAGAGTGGCAAGGCGACAGGTCAAAGTTTGAGGCTTAGCCACGCCCACACCTTTATACTTATTTAAAATCCGTAGGTTGAATTTTTTCCCCTTTGTCTTAAGAGTCTATAGCAGAAGTTTGAAGGTGATTGGTGAAAAGGGCGATGGTGCAACACTCTCCAAACAACGTGTGCGAAAACCACTAAATCGAGTACTTGGACCAAAATGGCCGACTTCCTGTGCGACTTGGTTCTTGGCTCCAAGAGACTTTTTTGTAGGTCCTGAGACACCACATTAGTGTACCAAATTTCGTAATCCTCAGTCAAAGCATGGCTTGGGGCTGACAGTTTTAATGGTCCTAGGGGGCGCTATTTCAGAAAATAGGCCGCGCCCACCGGATTTTCACATCACATTTTTTGGGGGGCAGGACTAGGATCACTCCCAAGAAGTTTCGTGGCGATATCTTTAGAAATGACGAAATGGGAGGCAAACGTAAGGCCTAAGTGGTACGCCTGACTTCGCCGTGCCGCCACAGCCCCGCCTTCTGCAGAAAACTCCCATAAAGTGACGCCAAGCAACCCCAACTTGTCTTCAGTTAACTGGTACAAATTTGGGATGATTATTTGAAAGGGCGAATTTTAGAAAATTTCCCAGTAAAACTTGACCTTTTAAGTCCTGAGGGGGCGGGCTTATGTGACATCATCAATCGACCATTCATTTGTCTTCGGGGGGCGATGACGATTGTCCACAGAAAGTTACTTTAACTGTAATTCTTTCATTTATGAAATTATAGCAATTTGAATTTTTTTGGCGAGTGCTCGAACTTTGAGGCCTGGCCCCGCCCCTTCAGTATTTACGAAAAGTCAATTTTATTTTCTCATTTGAATCGTCCATCGCTTCTGTTCGATTGCACACTATTTTTGAGACGATCGTGCGAAAAATGACCAAACTGTTCAACCAAATATAGACCCTAGAAATGGCCAAAATGGCTAAAATTCGCCATTTCAACCCAAAATGGCCGACTTCCTGTTTGATATTGACCATGGTTGCAAGAGACTTTTCTGTGCGGACTGTGGAGTACTACAAGTATACCAAATTTCATAACCGTACGATAAACTAAGCTTTATGGAGAGGGGTATTTTTCACTTTCTAGGGGGCGCTGTCCAGCCACTTTTTTACGAACTTTCACATCGCCAGTGAAATACGTAAATTTCACGCACTTTCTATATTGAGCCAGAATTTGGTGACTTTTTGAATATGCTAAGACCCCCTAAAGGCCATTCAAAGACGCGGAAGAAAAAAGAAAGAAAGAAAGAAAGAAAGAAAGAATAAACGGAGCAGATACAATAGGCCTTCGCAGCTTCACTGCTCGGGCCTAATTAAAGCTGCAAGCAGCGTCGTTCGGCCCTCGCAGCTCCGCGCCGCTCCGGCCTGGCCAGCAGCCCGGGGCACCAGGGCACGTCCGCAGAACACAAACGTCGACCACCCCAACACCAGAAACTGCTAACGGCCACCTTGTCCGCACCTCACCCTGACTCAGCATCCCCTTTGAGCCCTCCATTATATTTTATGTCTCACCACTAGGGAATCCTCTATCTTTACCACACTGGTGGTGTGATGACAGTGACCAACTTTAATGCTACTCTGACCATGTTTTTTAAAGTTATCGAAGGATAACGTTATCTAGGTGGCGCTGTGACCAACTACAGAAAAGTCCCATTGAGGTCAGCTTTGGTGACATTATATAACATTCACCAACCGTTTGTGCCTCATTGGCTAAAGGGCATGATTGTTCATTGCCATATTCAGTTTCGGGCAAATCGGAGGCCGTTTGTGGAAGTTACAGTCAAATGTAAGGTCATGGCGTCACGCCAGCATTCACCATGGCATCAAAACCCCTCCCTTTCTGGAAAGCTATCAGATCTGAATTGTCATTAAAACATCATGAAGACACTGTATGACCTGAGTGTCATTTTCACTAAATTAGAGGGGACAAATATGGGCATTTCACCATAAAACAATAGACTTCCTGTTGTCAGGGGGCGGGGCTTAGGTGATGTCAGCTGTCCACATTGTCGTTGTCTTGAGATGTGGTCAGTGATCACACAGACAAAGTTTGAATTAGATCTGATCATGCACATGGGAGTTATTAAGTCAAGTAATGTCATGGCGAAAGGTCAAAGTTTGAGGCTTAGCCACGCCCACACCTTTATACTTATTTAAAATCCGACGGTTGAATTTTTTCCCCTTTGACTTAAAAGTACATAGCATAAGTTTGAAGGTGATCGGTGTAAAGGGCGATGGTCCATCAATGTCCAAACAACGTGTGCGAAAACCACTAAATCGAGTACTTGGACCAAAAAGGCCGACCTCCTGTGCGAAATTGCGCTTGGCTCCAAGAGACTTTTTTGTAGGTCCAGAGACCCTACATGAGTGTACCAATTTTCGTAATCCTCAGTCAAACCTTGTCTTGGGGCTGACAGTTTTAATGGTCCTAGGGGGCGCTATTTCAGAATATAGGCCACGCCCACAAATCTCAGCTGCCCAATTCTATTGGGGGTCAGACTAGGATCACTCACCAGACATTTTGTGGCGATGTCACGATAATTGAAGAAATGAGAGGCAAACGTATTGCCATGGCGTGATGGCGAATTTCACCATGCTCCCAAAGCCCCGCCTTTTTTCAAAACCTGCTGTACTGTAGACCAAGTGACCTCAACTTGTCAGCTGCTATTTGCCAGAGATTGCTGGTGATTGGGTAAAAGGAGTCCAATAGGGAGCTGTGAAAAAAAGAGTGGCGTGGCGACAGGTCAAAGTTTGAGGCTTAGCCACGCCCACACCTTTATACTTATTTAAAATCCGACGGTTGAATTTTTTACTTTATGTCTTAAGAGTATATAGAAGAAGTTTGAAGGCGATTGGTGAAAAGGGCGATGGAGCATCACTGTCAAAACAACGTGTGCGAAAAACAGTAAATCGCGTACTTGGACCAAAATCGCCGACTTCCTGTGCAACTTTGCACTAGGCTCCAAGAGACTTTTTTGTAGGTCCTGCGACACCACATTAGTGTACCAAATTTCGTAATCCTCAGTCAAAGCATGGCTTGGGGCTGACAGTTTTAATGATCCTAGGTGGCGCTATTTCATAAAATAGGCCACGCCCACCGGATGTTCACATCAAATTTTTTGGGGGGCCGGACTAGGATCACTCCCAAGAGGTCTTGTGGCGATATCTCAAGAAATGATGAAATGGGAGGCAAACGTAAGGCCACATCGGTACGCCTGACTTCGCCGCACCGCCACAGCCCCGCCTTCTGGAGAAAACTCCCATAAAGTGACGCCAAGCAATCCCACCTTGTCTTCAGTTACCTGCTACAAATATGGGGTGATTAGTTGAAAGGGCGAATTTTGGACAATTTCCCAGTAAAAACTTGACCTTTTAAGGCCTGAGGGGGCGGGGCTTATGTGATATCATCAATCAACCATTCATTTGTCTTCGGGGGGCGATGACGATTGTCCATAGAAAACGACTTTAACTGTAATTCTTTCATTTATGAAATTATAGCAATTTGAATTTTTTTGGCGAGTGCTCGAACTTTGAGGCCTGGCCACGCCCCTTCAGCATTTACGAAAAGTCAATTTTATTTTCTCATTTGATTCATCCATCGCTTCTGTTCGATCGCACATTATTTTTGAGACAATCGTGCGAAAAATGACCAAACTGTTTAACCAAATATAGAGCCTAGAAATGGCCAAAATGGGGTAAAAATGGCCACTTTAGTCCAAAATGGCCGACTTCCTGTTTGATATTGACCATGGGTGCAAGAGGCTTTTCTGTGCGTATTGTTGAATTCTACAGGTGTACCAAATTTTATCACTCTACTATGAAAAAAGGTCAATGCGGAGGGGTATTTTTAATTTTCCAGGGGGCGCTGTTGAAACACTTTTATACCAACTTTCACATTGCCAGTGAAATACGTAAATTTCACGCACTTTCTATATTGGGCCAGAATTTGGTGAGTTTTTGGAAATGCTAAGACCCCCTAAAGGCCGTCCAAAGACGCGGAAGAAAAAAAAAGAAAAAAAAAGAAAGAAAGAAAAAAAAGAAACGGAGCAGATACAATAGGCCTTCGCAGCGCTTCGCTGCTCGGGCCTAATAAAAAATAATTAAAGCTGCAAGCAGCGTCGTTCGGCCCTCGCAGCGAAGCTGCTCGTCCTCCGTCCGTGCCCCCTCCGCTCCATCCCAGATGCTCTCCAAACCCAGCTCCGCGCTTCTCCGTCCTGGCCGGCAGCCGGGGGCTCCAGGGCACGTCTGGCGGAACAGAAAGTCAACCACCCCGACACCAGAAACCGTGAACGGCCTCCTCGTCCACACCTCACCCTGACTCAGCATCCCCTCTGAGCCCACCATTACACGTCTCACCACTAGGAGATACTCTATCTTTACCACACTGGTGATGTGATGTTCAGTCTCGGGCAAATCGGAGGCTGTTTGTGGAAGTTACAGTCAAACGTAAGGTCACAGCGTCACGCCAGAATTCGCCATGGCATCAAATCCCCTCCCTTTCTGAAAAGCTATCAGATCTGAATGGTCATTACAACATCATGAAGACAGTGCATTACCTTAGTGTCATGTTCACTAAATTAGAGGGGACAAATATGGGCATTTCACCATGAAAAAATCGACTTCCTGTAGTCAGGGGGCGGGGCTTAGGTGATGTCAGCTGTCCACATTGTCATTGTCTTGAGATTTGGTCAATGATCACACAGACACAGTTTGATATAGATCTGATCATGCACATGGGAGTTGTTAAGTCAAGGAATGTAATGGCGAAAGGTCAAGGTTTGAGGCTTAGCCACGCCCACACCTTTATACTTATTTGAAATCCGATGGTTGAATTTTTCCCCTTTTGTCTTAAGAGTATGTAGCAGAAGTTTGAAGGCGATTGGTGAAAACGGCGATGGTGCAACACTCTCCAAACAACGTGTGCGAAAACCACTAAATCGAGTACTTGGACCAAAATGGCCGACTTCCTGTGCGACTTTGCACTTAGCTCCAAGAGACTTTTTTGTAGGTCCTGAGACACCACATTAGTGTGCCAAATTTCGTGTTCCTCAGTGAAAGCACGGCTTGGGGCTGACAGTTTTAATGGTCCTAGGGGGCGTTATTTCAGAAAATAGGCCACGCCCACAAACTTCAGCTGTCCATTTCTATTATGGGTCAGAGTAGGATCACTCATCAGAAATTGTGTGGCGATGTCACAATGATTGAAGAAATGAGAGACAAACGTATTTCCATGGCATGATGGCAAATTTCGCCATGCTCCCAAAGCCCCGCCTTTATTCGAAACCTGCCAGTACTATAGACCAAGTGACCTCAACTTGTCTGCTGCTATTTGTCAGTGATTGCTGGTGATTGAGTAAAAGGAGTCCAATAGGGAGCTGTGAAAAAAAGAGTGGCGCGGCGACAAGTCAAAGTTTGAGGCTTAGCCACGCCCACACCTTTATACTTATTTAAAATCCGACGGTTGAATTTTTTCTTCTATGTCTTAAGAGTGTATAGCAGATGTTTGAAGGTGATTGGTGAAAAGGGTGATGGAGCATCACTCTCCAAACAACGTGTGCGAAAACCACTAAATCGAGTACTTGGACCAAAATGGCCGACTTCCTGTGCGACTTTGCACTTGGCTCCAAGAGACTTTTTTGTAGGTCCTGAGACACCATATTAGTGTACCAAATCTCGTACTCCTCAGTCAAAGCATGGCTTGGGGCTGACAGTTTAAATGGTCCTAGGGGGCGCTATTTCAGAAAATAGGCCACGCCCACCAGATGTTCACATCAGATTCTTTTTGGGGCCGGACTAGGATCACTCCCAAGAAGTGTCGTGGCGATATCTCTAGAAATGACGAAATGGAAGGCAAACATAAGGCCACGTTGGTATGCCTGACTTCGCCGCGCCGCCACAGCCCCGCCTTCTGCAGAAAACTCCCATAAAGTGACGCCAAGCAACCCCAACTTGTCTTCAGTTACCTGCTACAAATTTGGGATGATTATTTGAAAGGGCGAATTTTTGAAAATTTCCCAGTAAAACTTGACCTTTTAAGTCCTGAGGGGGCGGGGCTTATGTGACATCATCAATCGACCATTCATTTGTCTTCGGGGGGCGATGCCGATTGTCCATAGAAAGTTACTTTAACTGTAATTCTTTCATTTATGAAATTATAGCAATTTGAATTTTTTTGGCGAGTGCTCGAACTTTGAGGCCTGGCCCCGCCCCTTCAGTATTTACGAAAAGTCAATTTTATTGTCTCATTTTAATCGTCCATCGCTTCTGTTTGATTGCACACTATTTTTGAGACGATCGTGCTAAAAATGACCAAACTGTTCAACCAAATATAGACCCTAGAAATGGCCAAAACGGCTAAAAATCGCCATTTCAACCCAAAATGGCCGACTTCCTGTTTGATATTGACCATGGTTGCAAGAGACTTTTCTGTGCGGACTGTTGAGTACTACAAGTAAACCAAATTTCATAACTGTACGATAAACTAAGCTTTATGGAGAGGGGTATTTTTCACTTTCTAGAGGGCGCTGTTCAGCCACTTTTTTATGAACTTTCACATCGCCAGTGAAATACGTAAATTTCACGCACTTTCTATATTGGGCCAGAATTTGGTGACTTTTTGGATATGCTAAGACCCCCTAAAGGCCATCCAAAGACGCGGAAGAAAAAAAAAGAAAAAATAAAAAAAAAATTAAAGCTGCAAGCAGCGTCGTTCGGCCCTCGCAGCGAAGCTGCTCGCCCTCCTTCCGCACCCCCTCCGCTCCATCCCCGACGCTCTCCAAACCCAGCTCCGCGCTTGTCCATCCTGGACGGCAGCCGGGGGCACCAGGGCACGTCTGGCAGAACAGAAAGTCAACCACCCCGACACCAGAAACCGTGAACGGCCTCCTCGTCCACACCTCACCCTGATTCAGCATCCCCCCTGAGCCCAGCATTACACGTCTCACCACTAGGAGATACTCTATCTTTACCACACTGGTGATGTGATGTTCAGTCTCTGGCAAATCGGAGGCTGTTTGTGGAAGTTACAGTCAAACGTAAGGTCACAGCGTCACGCCAGAAATCGCCATGGCATCAAAGCTCCTCCCTTTCTGAAAAGCTATCAGATCTGAATAGTCATTAGAACATCATGAAGACAGTGCATGACCTTAGTGTCATGTTGACTAAATTAGAGGGGACAAATATGGGCATTTCACCATAAAACAGAAGACTTCCTGTAGTCAGGGGGCGGGGCTTAGGTGATGCCAGCTGTCCACATTGTCACTGTCTTCAGATGTGGTCAGTGATCACACGGACAAAGTTTGAAATTGATCTGATCATGCACAAGGGAGTTATTGAGTCAAGTAACGTAATGGCGACTGGTCAAAGTTTGAGGCTTAGCCACGCCCACACCTTTATACTTATTTAAAATCCGACGGTTGAATCTTTTCCTCTATGTCTTAAGAGTATATAGCAAGAGTTTGAAGGTGATCGGTGGAAAGGGCGACGAGACATCATTCTCCTAATAACGTGTGCGAAAACCACTAAATCGAGTACTTGGACCAAAATGGCCGACCTCCTGTGCGACATTGCGCTTGGCTCCAAGAGACTTTTTTGTAGGTCCTGAGACACTACATTAGTGTGCCAAATTTCGTGATCCTCAGTCAAAGCACGGCTTGGGGCTGACAGTTTTAATGGTCCTAGGGGGCGCTATTTCAGAAAATAGGCCACGCCCACAAACTTCAGCTGTCCAATTCTATTAGGGGTCAGAGTAGGATCACTCATCAGAAATTGTGTGGCGATGTCACAATGATTGAAGAAATGAGAGACAAACGTATTTCCATGGCGTGATGGCGAATTTCGCCATGCTCCCAAAGCCCCGCCTTTATTCGAAAGCTGCCAGTACTATAGACCAAGTGACCTCAACTTGTCTGCTGCTATTTGCCAGTGATTGCTGGTGATTGGTTAAAAGGAGTCCAATAGGGAGCTGTGAAAAAAAGAGTGGCGTGGCGACAGGTCAAAGTTTGAGGCTTAGCCACGCCCACACCTTTATACTTATTTAAAATCCGTAGGTTGAATTTTTTCCCCTTTGTCTTAAGAGTCTATAGCAGAAGTTTCAAGGTGATTGGTGAAAAGGGCAATGGTGTAACACTCTCCAAACAACGTGTGCGAAAACCACTAAATCGACTACTTGGACCAAAATGGCCGACTTCCTGTGCGACTTTGCACTTGGCTCCAAGAGACTTTTTTGTAGGACCGGAGACACCACATTAAAGTACCAGATTTCGTACTCCTCAGTCAAAGCATGGCTAGGGGCTGACAGTTTTAATGGTCCTAGAGGGCGCCATTTCAGAAAATAGGCCACGCCCACAAACTACAGCTGTCCAAATCTATTGGGGGTCAGACTAGGATCACTCACCAGACATTTTGTGGTGATGGCACGATAATTGAAGAAATGAGAGGCAAACGTATTGCCATGGCGTGATGGTGAATTTTGCCATGCTCCCAAAGCCCCGCCTTTTTTCAAAACCTGCCAGTACTGGAGACTAAGTGACCTCAACTTGTCAGCTGCTATTCGCCAGAGATTGCTGGCGATTGGGTAAAAGGAGTCCAATAGGTAGCTGTGAAAAAAAGAGTGGCGTGGTGACAGGTCAAAGTTTGAGGCTTAGCCACGCCCACACCTTTATACTTATTTAAAATCCGACGGTTGAATTTTTTCCTTTATGTCTTAAGAGTCTATAGCAGAAGTTTGAAGGCGATTGGTGAAAAGGGCGATGGAGCATCACTCTCCAAACAACGTGTGCGAAAACCACTAAATCGAGTACTTGGACCAAAATGGCCGACTTCCTGTGCGACTTTGCACTTGGCTCCAAGAGACTTTTTTGTAGGTCCTGAGACACCACATTAGTGTGCCAAATTTCATAATCCTCAGTCAAAGCATGACTTGGGGCTGACAGTTTTAATGGTCCTAGGGGGCGCTATTTCAGAAAATAGGCCACGCCCACCGGATGTTCACATCACATTTTGTGGGGGGCTGAACTAGGATCACTCCCAAGAGGTTTTGTGGCGATATCTCTAGAAATGACGAAATGGGAGGCAAACGTAAGGCCTAAGCGGTACGCCTGACTTCGCCGCGCCGCCACAGCCCCGCCTTCTGGAGAAAACTCCCATAAAGTGACGCCAAGCAACCCCAACTTGTCTTCAGTTACCCGCTACAAATTTGGGGTGGTTATTGGAAAGGGCGAATTTTGGAAAATTTCCCAGTAAATCTTGACCTTTTAAGTCCTGAGGGGGCGGGGCTTATGTGACATCATCAATCGACCATTCATTTGTCTTCGGAGGTCGACGACGATTGTCCTTAGAACATTTCTTTAACTGTAATTCTTTCATTTATGAATCTATAGCAATTTGAATTTTTTTGGCGAGTGCTCGAACTTTGAGGCCTGGTCCCGCCCCTTCAGTATTTACGAAAAGTCAATTTTATTGTCTCATTTTAATCGTCCATCGCTTCTGTTCGATCGCACACTATTTTTGAGACGATCGTGCGAAAAATGACCAAACTGTTAAACCAAATATAGACCCTAGAAATGGCCAAAACGGGGTCAAAATGGCCACTTTAGTCCAAAATGGCCGACTTCCTGTTTGATATTGACCATGGGTGCAAGAGGCTTTTCTGTGCGTATTGTTGAGTTCTACAAGTGTACCAAATTTCATCACTCTACTATGAAAAAAGGTCAAAGCGGAGGGGTATTTTTAATTTTCCAGGGGGCGCTGTTGAAACATTTTTTTACCAACTTTCACGTTGCCAGTGAAATACGTAAATTTCACGCACTTTCTATATTGGGCCAGAATTTGGTGACTTTTTGGATATGCTAAGACCCCCTAAAGGCCATCCAAAGACGCGGAAGAAAAAAAAAGAAAAAAAAAAAATAATAATAATAATAAACGGAGCAGATACAATAGGCCTTCGCAGCTTCACTGCTCGGGCCTAATTAGATCTGATCATGCACATGGGAGTTATTAAGTCAAGTAATGTCATGGCGAAAGGTCAAAGTTTGAGGCTTAGCCACGCCCACACCTTTATACTTATTTAAAATCCGACGGTTGAATTTTTTCCCCTTTGACTTAAAAGTACATAGCATAAGTTTGAAGGTGATCGGTGTAAGGGGCAACAGCCCATCAATGTCCAAACAACGTGTGCGAAAACCACTAAATCGAGTACTTGGACCAAAATGGCCGACCTCCTGTGCGAAATTGCGCTTGGCTCCAAGAGACTTTTTTGTAGGGCCAGAGACCCTACATGAGTGTACCAATTTTCGTAATCCTCAGTCAAACCTTGTCTTGGGGCTGACAGTTTTAATGGTCCTAGGGGGCGCTATTTCAGAATATAGGCCACGCCCACAAATCTCAGATGCCCATTTCTATTGGGGGTCAGACTAGGATCACTCACCAGACATTTTGTGGCGATGTCACGATAATTGAAGAAATGAGAGGCAAACGTATTGCCATGGCGTGATGGCGAATTTCGCCATGCTCCCAAAGCCCCGCCTTTTTTCAAAACCTGCCAGTACTGTAGACCAAGTGACCTCAACTTGTCAGCTGCTATTTACCAGAGATTCCAGGTGATTGGGTAAAAGGAGTCCAATAGGGAGCTGTGAAAAAAAGAGTGGCGTGGCGAAAGGTCAAAGTTTGAGGCTTAGCCACGCCCACACCTTTATACTTATTTAAAATCCGACGGTTGAATTTTTTCTCCTATGCCTTAAGAGTATATAGCAGAAGTTTGAAGGCGATTGGTGAAAAGGGCGACGGAGCATCACTCTCCAAACAACGTGTGCGAAAACCACTAAATCGCGTACTTGGACCAAAATGGCCGACTTCCTGTGCAATTTTGTGCTTGGCTCCAAGAGACTTTTTTGTAGGTCCTGGGACACCACATTAGTGTACCAAATTTCATAATCCTCAGTCAAAGCATGGCTTGGGGCTATAAGTTTAAATGGTCCTAGCGGGCGCTATTTCAGAAATTAGGCCACGCCCACATATTTCAGCTGTCTATGTCTCTTTGGGGTCAGACTAGGATCACTCACCAGAAGTTTCGTAACGATATCACGATAAATGAAGAAATGAGAGGCAAACGTATTACCATGGCGTGATGGCGATTTTCGCCATGCTCCCAAAGCCCTGCCTTTTTTTGAAACCTTCCAGTACTGGATACCAAGTGACCTCAAGTTGTCTACTGCTATTTGCCAGAGACTCCTGCTGATTGGGTAAAAGGAGTCCAGTAGGGAGCTGTGAAAAAAAGAGTGGCGCGGCGACAGGTCAAAGTTTGAGGCTTAGCCACGCCCACACCTTTCAACTTTTGAAAAATCCGACGGTTGAATTTTTTTCTCTATGTCTTAAGAGCAGATGGCAGAAGTTTGAAGGAGATTGGTGAAAAGGTGGACGGGGCATCACTCTCCAAACAACGTGTGCGAAAACCACTAAATCGCGTACTTGGACCAAAATGGCCGACTTCCTGTGCAATTTTGTGCTTGGCTCCAAGAGACTTTTTTGTAGGTCCTGGGACACCACATTAGTGTACCAAATTTCGTAATCCTCAGTGAAAGCATGGCTTGGGGCTAATAGTTTAAATGGTCCTAGGGGGCACTATTTCAGAAATTAGGCCACGCCCACATATTTCAGCTGTCTATGTCTCTTTGGGGTCAGACTAGGATCACTCACCAGAAGTTTCGTAACAATATCACGATAAATGAAGAAATGAGAGGCAAACGTATTTCCATGGCGTGATGGCGATTTTCGCCATGCTCCCAAAGCCCCGCCTTTTTTTGAAACCTTCCAGTACTGGATACCAAGTGACCTCAAGTTGTCTACTGCTATTTGCCAGAGACTCCTGCTGATTGGGTAAAAGGAGTCCAGTAGGGAGCTGTGAAAAAAAGAGTGGCGCTGCGACAGGTCAAAGTTTGAGGCTTAGCCACGCCCACACCTTTCAACTTTTGAAAAATCCGACGGTTGAATTTTTTCCCCTATGCCTTAAGAGTATATAGCAGAAGTTTGAAGGCGATTGGTGAAAAGGGCGACGGAGCATCACTCTCCAAACAACGTGTGCGAAAACCACTAAATCGCGTACTTGGACCAAAATGGCCGACTTCCTGTGCAATTTTGTGATTGGCTCCAAGAGACTTTTTTGTAGGTCCTGGGACACCACATTAGTGTACCAAATTTCGTAATCCTCAGTCAAAGCATGGCTTGGGGCTATTAGTTTAAATGGTCCTAGGGGGCGCTATTTCAGAAATTAGGCCACGCCCACATATTTCAGCTGTCTATGTCTCTTTGTGGTCAGACTAGGATCACTCACAAGAAGTTTCGTAACGATATCACGATAAATGAAGAAATGAGAGGCAAACGTATTTCCATGGCGTGATGGCGATTTTCGCCATGCTCCCAAAGCCCTGCCTTTTTTTGAAACCTTCCAGTACTGGATACCAAGTGACCTCAAGTTGTGTACTGCTATTTGCCAGAGACTCCTGCTGATTGGGTAAAAGGAGTCCAGTAGGGAGCTGTGAAAAAAAGAATGGTGCGGCGACAGGTCAAAGTTTGAGGCTTAGCCACGCCCACACCTTTCAACTTTTGAAAAATCCGACGGTTGAATTTTTTCCTCTATGTCTTAAGAGCAGATGGCAGAAGTTTGAAGGAGATTGGTGAAAATGGCGACGGAGCATCACTCTCCAAACAACGTGTGCAAAAACCACTAAATTGCGTACTTGGACCAAAATGGCCGACTTCCTGTGCAACTTTGCACTTGGCTCCAAGAGACTTTTTTGTAGGTCCTGAGACACCACATTAGTGTACCAAATTTCGTACTCCTCAGTCAAAGCATGGCTTGGGGCTGACAGTTTTAATGGTCCTAGGGGGCGCTATTTCAGAAAATAGGCCACGCCCACCGGATGTTCACATCAGATCTTTTGAGGGGACGGACTAGGATCACTCACAACAAGTTTCGTGACGATATCTTTAGAAATGACGAAATGGAAGGCAAACGTAAGGCCACGGCGGTACGCCTGACTTCGTCGCGCCGCCACAGCCCCGCCTTCTGCCGAAAACTCCCATAAAGTGACGCCTAGCAACCTCCACTTGTCTTGAGTTACCAGCTACAAGTTTGTGGTGATTAAGTGAAATGGGGCAATTTGGGACCTTTCACAGTAAAACTTGACCTTTTTGGTCCTGAGGGGGCGGGGCTTGTGTGATGTCATCATCCGAACATTCAATTTACTTTGTGGGTGGATGACGAATGACCACAGAAAGTTTGGTAACTCTATTCCATTCATTTATGAAGTTATAGCAATTTAAATTTTTTTGGCGAGTAGTCAAACTTCAAGGCTTGGCCCCGCCCCTTCAGTATTTACGAAAAGTCAATTTTATTGTCTCATTTTGTTCGCCCATGTCTTCTGATCAATTTTACACAATTTTTGAGACGATCGTGCAAAAAATGATCGAGCAATCCAATCAGAAACGGACCCTAAAAAGGGCCAAAACGGCAAAAAATCGCCATTTCAACCCAAAATGGCCGACTTCCTGTTTGATATTGACCATGCATGCAAGAGACTTTTCTGTGCGGACTGTTTAGTACTATAAATGTACCAAATTTCATAACTGTACGATAAACTAAGCTTTATGGAGAGGGGTTTTTTTCACTTTGTAGGGGGCGCTGTTCAGCCATTTTCTTTGCGATTTTTTTGTGACCTTTAAAATATCAAATTTTTCACCAGGCCTGACAAGTTTGCAAAATATTGTGAGTTTTGGGGTATGTTAAGGTCCCCAAAAAGCTGTTCAAAGGGGGCACGGAATAACAAAAAATAATCAGAGCAAAAACAAGAGGCCTTCGCAGCGCTTTCGCTGCTCGGGCCTAATTAAAGCTGCAAGCAGCGTCGTTCGGCCCTCGCAGCTCCGCGCCGCTCCGGCCTGGCCGGCAGCCCGGGGCACCAGGGCACGTCCGCAGAACACAAACGTCGACCACCCCAACACCAGAAACTGCTAACGGCCACCTTGTCCGCAACTCACCCTGACTCAGCATCCCCTTTGAGCCCACCATTATATTTTATGTCTCACCACTAGGGAATCCTCTATCTTTACCACACTGGTGGTGTGATGACAGTGACCAACTTTAATGCTATTCTGACCATGTTTTTTAAAGTTATCGAAGGATAACGTTATCTAGGTGGCGCTGTGACCAACTACAGAAAAGTCCCATTGAGGTCAGCTTTGGTGACATTATATAACATTCACCAACCGTTTGTGCCTCATTGGCTAAAGGGCATGATTGTTCATTGCCATATTCAGTTTCGGGCAAATCGGAGGCCGTTTGTGGAAGTTACAGTCAAATGTAAGGTCATGGCGTCACGCCAGCATTCACCATGACATCAAAGCCCCTCCCTTTCTGGAAAGCTATCAGATCTGAATGGTCTTTAAAACATCATGAAGACACTGTATGACCTGAGTGTCATTTTCATTAAATTAGAGGGGACAAATATGGGCATTTCACCATAAAACAATAGACTTCCTGTTGTCAGGGGGCGGGGCTTAGGTGATGTCAGCTGTCCACATTGTCGTTGTCTTGAGATGTGGTCAGTGATCACACAAAGTTTGAATTAGATCTGATCATGCACATGGGAGTTATTAAGTCAAGTAATGTCATGGCGAAAGGTCAAAGTTTGAGGCTTAGCTACGCCCACACCTTTATACTTATTTAAAATCCGACGGTTGAATTTTTTCCCCTTTGACTTAAAAGTACATAGCATAAGTTTGAAGGTGATCGGTGTAAAGGGCAACGGGCCATCAATGTCCAAACAACGTGTGCGAAAACCACTAAATCGAGTACTTGGACCAAAATGGCCGACCTCCTGTGCGAAATTGCGCTTGGCTCCAAGAGACTTTTTTGTAGGGCCAGAGACCCTACATGAGTGTACCAATTTTCGTAATCCTCAGTCAAACCTTGTCTTGGGGCTGACAGTTTTAATGGTCCTAGGGGGCGCTATTTCAGAATATAGGCCACGCCCACAAATCTCAGATGCCCATTTCTATTGGGGGTCAGACTAGGATCACTCACCAGACATTTTGTGGCGATGTCACGATAATTGAAGAAATGAGAGGCAAACGTATTGCCATGGCGTGATGGCGAATTTAGCCATGCTCCCAAAGCCCCGCCTTTTTTCAAAACCTGCCAGTACTGTAGACCAAGTGACCTCAACTTGTCAGCTGCTATTTACCAGAGATTCCAGGTGATTGGGTAAAAGGAGTCCAATAGGGAGCTGTGAAAAAAAGAGTGGCGTGGCGAAAGGTCAAAGTTTGAGGCTTAGCCACGCCCACACCTTTATACTTATTTAAAATCCGACGGTTGAATTTTTTCCTCTATGTCTTAAGAGTATATAGCAGAAGCTCGAAGGCGATTGGTGAAAAGGGCGACGGAGCATCACTCTCCAAACAACGTGTGTGAAAACCACTAAATCGAGTACTTGGACCAAAATGGCCGACTTTCTGTGCGACTTTGCACTTGGCTCCAAGAGACTTTTTTGTAGGTCCTGAGACACCACATTAGTGTACCAAATTTCGTAATCCTCAGTCAAAGCATGGCTTGGGGCTGACAGTTTTAATGGTCCTAGGGGGCGCTAATACATAAAATAGGCCACGCCCACAAACTTAAGCTGACCTTTTCTATTGGGGGTCAGACTAGGATCACTCACAACAATGGTCGAGGTGATATCACGATAAATGAAGAAATGAGAGGCAAACGTATTTCCATGGCGTGATGGCGAATTTCGCCATGCTCCCAAAGCCCCGCCTTTTTTCAAAACCTTCCAGTACTGGAGACCAAGTGACCTCAACTTGCCTGCTGCTATTTACCAGAGATTCCTGGTGATTGGGTAAAAGGAGTCCAATAAGGAGCTGTGAAAAAAAGAGTGGCGTGGCGAAAGGTCAAAGTTTGAGGCTTAGCCACGCCCACACCTTTATACTTATTTAAAATCCGACGGTTGAATTTTTTCCTCTATGTCTTAAGACTATATAGCAGAAGTTTGAAAGTGATTGGTGAAAAGGGCGACGGAGTATCACTCTCCAAACAACGTGTGTGAAAACCACTAAATCGCGCACTTGGACCAAAATGGCCGACTTCCTGTGCGACTTTGCACTTGGCTCCAAGAGACTTTTTTGTAGGTCCTGAGACACCACATTAGTGTACCAAATTTCGTAATCCTCAGTCAAAGCATGGCTTGGGGCTGACAGTTTTAATGGTCCTAGGGGGCGCTATTTCAGAAAATAGGCCACGCCCACCAGATGTTCACATCAGATCTTTTGGGGGGCCGGACTAGGATCACTCACAAGAAGTTTCGTGACGATATCTTTGGAAATGACGAAATGGGAGGCAAACGTAAGGCCACGGCGGTACGCCTTAATTCGCCGCGCCGCCACAGCCCCGCCCTCTGCCGAAAACTCCCATAAAGTGACGCCAAGCAACCCCCACTTGTCTTGAGTTACCAGCTACAAATTTGTGGTGATTAAGTGAAATGGGGCAATTTGGGACCTTTCACAGTAAAACTTGATCTTTTTGGTCCTGAGGGGGCGGGGCTTGTGTGATGTCATCATCCGACCATTCAATTTACTTTGTGGGTGGATGACGAATGACCACAGAAAGTTTGGTAACTCTATTCCATTCAGTTATGAAGTTATAGCAATTTAAATATTTTTGGCGAGTAGTCAAACTTCGAGGCCTGGCCCCGCCCCTTCAACATATACGAAAACTCAGAATTCTCATCTCATTTTGTTCGCCCATCCCTTCTTAGCAATTTTACACAATTTTTGAGACGATCGTGCGAAAAATGATCGAGCAATCCAATCAGGAACGGACCCTAAAAACGGCAAAAACTGCAAAAAATCGCCATTTCAACCCAAAATGGCCGACTTCCTGTTTGATATTGACCATGGTTGCAAGAGACTTTTCTGTGCGGACTGTTGAGTACTACAAGTGTACCAAATTTAATAACTGTACGATAAACTAAGCTTTATGGAGAGGGGTTTTTTTCACTTTCTAGGGGGCGCTGTTCAGCCATTTTCTTTGTGATTTTTTTGGGACCTTTAAAATATCAAATTTTTCACCAGGCCTGACAAGTTTGCAAAATATTGTGAGTTTTGGGGTATGTTAAGGTCCCCAAAAAGCCGTTCAAAGCGGGCTAAGAATAATAAAAAAAGAATAATTAAAGCTGCAAGCAGCGTCGTTCGGCCCTCGCAGCGAAGCTGCTCGCCCTCCGTCCGCACCCCCTCCGCTCCATACCCGACACTCTCCAAACCCAGCTCCGCGCTGCTCCGTCCTGGCCAGCAGCCGGGGGCACCAGGGCACGTCTGGCAGAACAGAAAGTCCAACCCGACAACAGAAACCGTGAACGGCCTCCTCGTCCACACCTCACCCTGACTCAGCATCCCCTCTGAGCCCACCATTACACGTCTCACCACTAGGAGATACGCTATCTTTACCACACTGGTGATGTGATGTTCAGTCTCGGGCAAATCGGAGGCTGTTTGTGGAAGTTACAGTCAAACGTAAGGTCATGGCGTCACGCCAGAATTCGCCATGGCATCAAAGTCCCTCCCTATCTGGAAAGCTATCAGATCTGAATGGTCATTACAACATCATGAAGACAGTGCATGACCTTAGTGTCAAGTTGACTAAATTAGAGGGGACAAATATGGGCATTTCACCATAAAACTAGACTTCCAATAGTCAGGGGGCGGGGCATAGGTCATGTCAGCTGTCCACATTATCTTTGTCTTCAGATGTGGTCAGTGATCACACAGACAACGTTTGATATACGATCTGATCATGCACATGGGAGTTAAGTCAAGTAATGTAATGGCGAAAGGTCAAAGTTTGAGGCTTAGCCACGCCCACACCTTGATACTTATTTAAAATCCGACGGTTGAATTTTTTCCCCTTTGTCTTAAGAGCACATAGCAGATGTTTGTAGGTGATCGGTGAAAAGGGCGACGGGGCATCAAGGTCCAAACAACATGTGCGAAAACCACTAAATCAAGTACTTGGACCAAAATGGCCGACCTCCTGTGCGACTTTGCACTTGGCTCCAAGAGACTTTTTTGTAGGTCCTGAGACACTACATTAGTGTACCAAATTTCGTGATCCTCAGTCAAAGCTTGGCTTGGGGCTGACAGTTTTAATGGTCCTAGGGGGCGCTATTTCAGAAAATAGGCCACGCCCACAAACTTCAGCTGTGCAGTTCTATTGGGGGTCAGACTCAGATCACTCACCAGACATTTTGTGGCGATGTCACGATAATTGAAGAAATGAGAGGCAAACGTATTGCCATGGCGTGATGGCAAATTTCGCCATGCTCCCAAAGCCCCGCCTTTTTTTCAAACCTGCCAGTACTGCAGACCAAGTGACCTCAACTTGTCAGCTGCTATTTGCCAGAGATTGCTGGTGATTGGGTAAAAGGAATCCAATAGGGAGCTGTGAAAAAAAGAGTGGCGTGGCGACAGGTCAAAGTTTGAGGCTTAGCCACGCCCACACCTTTAAACTTATTTAAAATCCGACGGTTGAAATTTTTCCTTTATGTCTTAAGAGTATATAAGAGAAGTTTGAAGGCGATTGGTGAAAAGAGCGATGGAGCATCACTCTCCAAACAACGTGTGCGAAAACCAGTAAATCGAGTACTTGGACCAAAATGGCTGACTTCCTGTGCAACTTTACATTTGGCTCCAAGAGACTTTTTTGTAGGTCCTGAGACACCACATTAGTGTACCAAATTTCAAAATCCTCAGTCAAAGCATGGCTTGGGGCTGACAGTTTTAATGGTCCTAGGGGGCGCTATTTCAGAAAATAGGCCACGCCCACCGGATGTTCACATCAAATTTTTTGGGGGGCTGGACTAGGATCACTCCCAAGAGGTTTTGTGGCGATATCTTTAGAAATGACGAAATGGTAGGCAAACGTAAGGCCACGTCGGTACGCCTGACTTCGCCGCGCCGCCACAGCCCCGCCTTCTGGAGAAAACTCCCATAAAGTGACGCCAAGCAACCCCAACTTGTCTTCAGTTTCCTGCTAGAAATATGGGGTGATTAGTACAAAGGGCGAATTTTGGACAATTTCCAAGTAAAACTTGACCTTTTAAGGCCTGAGGGGGCGGGGCTTATGTGACATCATCAATCAACCATTCATTTGTCTTCGGGGGGCGATGACGATTGTCCATAGCAAATTACTTTAACTGTAATTCTTTCATTTATGAAATTATAGCAATTTGAATTTTTTTGGCGAGTGCTCGAACTTTGAGGCCTGGCCCCGCCCCTTCAGTATTTACGAAAAGTCAGTTTTATTTTCTCATTTGATTCGTCCATCGCTTCTGTTCGATCGCACATTATTTTTGAGACAATCGTGCGAAAAATGATCAAACTGTTCAACCAAATATAGAGCCTAGAAATGGCCAAAATGGGGTAAAAATGGCCACTTTAGTCCAAAATGGCCGACTTCCTGTTTGATATTGACCATGGGTGCAAGAGGCTTTTCTGTGCGTATTGTTGAATTCTACAGGTGTACCTAATTTTATCACTCTACTATGAAAAAAGGTCAATGCGGAGGGGTATTTTTAATTTTCCAGGGGGCGCTGTTGAAACACTTTTATACCAACTTTCACATTGCCAGTGAAATACGTAAATTTCACGCACTTTCTATATTGGGCCAGAATTTGGTGAGTTTTTGGATATGCTAAGACCCCCTAAAGGCCGTCCAAAGACGCGGAAGAAAAAAAAAGAAAAAAAAAAAAAGAAAGAAAGAAAGAAAAAAAAAAAGAAACGGAGCAGATACAATAGGCCTTTGCAGCGATTCGCTGCTCGGGCCTAATAAACAGAGCAAAAACAAGAGGCCTCCGCAGCGCTTTCGCTGCTCGGGCCTAAAAATAATAAACAGAGCAAAAACAAGAGGCCTTCGCAGCGCTTTCGCTGCTCGGGCCTAATAAACGGAGCAGATACAATAGGCCTTCGCAGCTTCACTGCTCGGGCCTAATAAATAATAATAATAAACGGAGCAGATACAATAGGCCTTCGCAGCTTCACTGCTCGGGCCTAATTAAAGCTGCAAGCAGCGTCGCTCGGCCCTCGCAGCGAAGCTGCTCGCCCTCCTTCCGCACCCCCTCCGCTCCATCCCCGACACTCTCCAAACCCAGCTCCGCGCTACTCCATCCAGGCCGGCAGCCGGGGGCACCAGGGCACGTCTGGCAGAACAGAAAGTCAACCACCCCGACACCAGAAACCGTGAACGGCCTCCTCGTCCACACCTCACCCTGACTCAGCATCCCCTCTGAGCCCACCATTACACGTCTCACCACTAGGAGATACTCTATCTTTACCACACTGGTGATGTGATGTTCAGTCTCGGGCAAATCGGAGGCTGTTTGTGGAAGTTACAGTCAAACGTAAGGTCACAGCGTCACGCCAGAATTCGCCATGGCATCAAATCCCCTCCCTTTCTGAAAAGCTAGCAGATCTGAATGGTCATTACAACATCATGAAGACAGTGCATGACCTTAGTGTCATGTTCACTAAATTAGAGGGACAAATATGGGCATTTCACCATGAAAAAATCGACTTCCTGTAGTCAGGGGGCGGGGCTTAGGTGATGTCAGCTGTCCACATTGTCATTGTCTTGAGTTGTGGTCAATGATCACACAGACACAGTTTGATATAGATCTGATCATGCACATGGGAGTTGTTAAGTCAAGGAATGTAATGGCGAAAGGTCAAAGTTTGAGGCTTAGCCACGCCCACACCTTTATACTTATTTGAAATCCGATGGTTGAATTTTTCCCCCTTTGTCTTAAGAGTATGTAGCAGAAGTTTGAAGGCGATTGGTGAAAAGGGCGATGGTGCAACACTCTCCAAACAATGTGTGCGAAAACCACTAAATCGAGTACTTGGACCAAAATGGCCGACTTCCTGTGCGACTTTGCACTTAGCTCCAAGAGACTTTTTTGTAGGTCCTGAGACACCACATTAGTGTGCCAAATTTCGTGTTCCTCAGTCAAAGCATGGCTTGGGGCTGACAGTTTTAATGGTCATAGGGGGCGCTATTTCAGAAAATAGGCCACGCCCACAAACTTCAGCTGTCCTTTTCTATTAGGGGTCAGAGTAGGATCACTCATCAGAAATTGTGTGGCGATGTCACAATGATTGAAGAAATGAGAGACAAACGTATTTCCATGGCGTGATGGCGAATTTCGCCATGCTCCCAAAGCCCCGCCTTTATTCGAAACCTGCCAGTACTATACACCAAGTGACCTCAACTTGTCTGCTGCTATGTGCCAGTGATTGCTGGTGATTGAGTAAAAGGAGTCCAATAGGGAGCTGTGAAAAAAAGAGTGGCGTGGCGACAAGTCAAAGTTTGAGGCTTAGCCACGCCAACACCTTTATACTTATTTAAAATCCGACGGTTGAATTTTTTCTTCTATGTCTTAAGAGTGTATAGCAGATGTTTGAAGGTGATTGGTGAAAAGGGTGATGGAGCATCACTCTCCAAACAACGTGTGCAAAAACCACTAAATCGAGTACTTGGACCAAAATGGCCGACTTCCTGTGCGACTTTGCACTTGGCTCCAAGAGACATTTTTGTAGGTCCTGAGACACCACATTAGTGTACCAAATCTCATACTCCTCAGTCAAAGCATGGCTTGGGGCTGACAGTTTTAATGGTCCTAGGGGGCGCTATTTCAGAAAATAGGCCACGCCCACCAGATGTTCACATCAGATTCTTTTGGGGGCCGGACTAGGATGTCTCCCAAGAAGTGTCGTGGCGATATCTCTAGAAATGACGAAATGGGAGGCAAACGTAAGGCCTAAGCGGTTCTCCTGACTTCGCCGCGCCGCCATTGCCCCACCTTCTGCAAAAAACACCCATAAAGTGACGCCAAGCAACGGCACCTTCTCTTCAGTTAACTGCTACAAATTTGGGCTGATTATTCGAAAGGGCGAATTTTGGAAAATTTCCCAGTAAAACTTGACCTTTTAAGTCCTGAGGGGGCGGGGCTTGTGTGACATCATCAATCGACCATTCATTTGTCTTCGGGGGGCGATGACAATTATCCATAGAAAGTTACTTTAACTCTAATTCTTTCATTTATGAAATTATAGCAATTTGAATTTTTTTGGCGAGTGCTCGAACTTTGAGGTCTGGCCCCGCCCCTTCAGTATTTACGAAAAGTCAATTTTATTTTCTCATTTGAACCGTCCATCGCTTCTGTTCGATAGTACACTATTTTTGAGACAATCGTGCGAAAAATGACCAAACTGTTCAACCAAATGTAGACCCTAGAAATGGCCAAAACGGCTAAAAATCTCCATTTCAACCCAAAATGGCCGACTTCCTGTTTGATATTGACCATGGTTGCAAGAGACTTTTCTGTGCGGACTGTTGAGTACTACAAGTAAACCAAATTTCATAACTGTACGATAAACTAAGCTTTATGGAGAGGGGTATTTTTCACTTTCTAGAGGGCGCTGTTCAGCCACTTTTTTATGAACTTTCATATCGCCAGTGAAATACGTAAATTTCACGCACTTTCTATATTGGGCCAGAATTTGGTGAGTTTTTGGATATGCTAAGACCCCCTAAAGGCCACCCAAAGACGCGGAAGAAAAAAAAAAAATAAAATAATAATAATAAATTAAAGCTGCAAGCAGCGTCGTTCGGCCCTCGCAGCTCCGCGCCGCTCCGGTCTGGACGGCAGCCCGGGGCACCAGTGCACGTCTGACAGAACAGAAACGTCAACCACCCCGACACCAGAAACCGCGAATGGCCTCCTAGTCTGCACCTCACCCTGACTCAGCATCCCCTCTGAGCTCACCATTAAATTGAATATTAAGATTACGGCGTTACGCCAGAATTCGCCATGGCATCAAAGCCCCTCCCTTTCTGGAAAGCTATCAGATCTGAATGGTCATTACAGCATCATGAAGACAGTGCATGACCTTAGGGTCATGTTGACTAAATTAGAGGGGACAAATATGGGCATTTCAGCATAAAAAATAAATTCCTGTAGTCAGGGGGCGGGGCTTAGGTGATGTCAGCTGTCCACATTGTCATTGTTTACAGATATGGTCAATGATCACACAGACAAAGTTCGAAAAAGATCTGATCATGCACATGGGAGTTATTAAGTCAAGTAAAGTAATGGCGAAAGGTCAACGTTTGAGGCTTAGCCACACCCACACCTTTCAACTTTTGAAAAATCCGACGGTTGAATTTTTTCCCCTATGTCTTAAGAGTGTATTGCAGAAGTTTGAAGGTGATTGGTGAAAAGGGCGACGGAGCATCACTCTCCAAACAATGTGTGCGAAAACCACTAAATCACGTACTTGCACCAAAATGGCCGACTTCCTGTGCGACTTTACGCTTGGCTCCAAGAGACTTTTTTGTAGGTCCTGAGACCCCACATTAGTGTACCAAATTTCGTAATCCTCAGTCAAAGCATGGCTTGGGGCTGAAAGTTTTAATGGCTCTAGGGGGCGCTATTTAAGAATATAGGCCACGCCCACAAACTTCAGCTGTCTATTTCTCTTGGAGCTCAGACTAGGATCACTCACCAGAAGTTTCGTAGCAATATCACGATAACTGAAGAAATGAGACAAACGTATTTCCATGGCGTGATGGCGATTTTCGCCATGGTCCCAAAGCCCCGCCTTTTTTCAAAACCTGCCAGTACTGGAGACCAAGTAACCTCAACTTGTCTACTGCTGTTTGCCACAGAATCCTGGTGATTGGGTAAAAGGAGTCCAGTAGGGAGCTGTGAAAAAAAGAGTAGCGTGGCGACAGGTCAAAGTTTGAGGCTTAGCCACGCCCACACCTTTCAACTTTTGAAAAATCCGACGGTTAAATTTTTTCCCCTATGTCTTAAGGGTATATAGCAGAAGTTTGAAGGAGATTGGTGAAAAGGGCGACGGAGCATCACTCTCCAAACAACGTGTGCGAAAACCACTAAATCGCGTACTTGATCCAAAATGGCCGACTTCCTGTGCGACTTTGAACTTGACTCCAAGAGACTTTTTTGTAGGTCCTGAGACACCACATTAGTGTACCAAATTTCGTAATCCTCAGTCAAAGCATGGCTTGGGGCTAATAGTTTAAATGGTCCTAGGGGGCGCTATTTCAAAACATAGGCCACGCCCACAAAATTCAGCTGTCTATTTCTCTTGGAGCTCAGACTAGGATCACTCACCAGAAGTTTCGTAGCAATATCACGATAACTGAAGAAATGAGAGACAAACGTATTTCCATGGCGTGATGGCGATTTTCGCCATGGTCCCAAAGCCCCGCCTTTTTTCAAAACCTGCCAGTACTGGAGACCAAGTAACCTCAACTTGTCTACTGCTGTTTGCCACAGAATCCTGGTGATTGGGTAAAAGGAGTCCAGTAGGGAGCTGTGAAAAAAAGAGTAGCGTGGCGACAGGTCAAAGTTTGAGGCTTAGCCACGCCCACACCTTTCAACTTTTGAAAAATCCGACGGTTGAATTTTTTCCCCTATGTCTTAAGGGTATATAGCAGAAGTTTGAAGGAGATTGGTGAAAAGGGCGACGGAGCATCACTCTCCAAACAACGTGTGCGAAAACCACTAAATCGCGTACTTGATCCAAAATGGCCGACTTCCTGTGCGACTTTGAACTTGACTCCAAGAGACTTTTTTGTAGGTCCTGAGACACCACATTAGTGTACCAAATTTCGTAATCCTCAGTCAAAGCATGGCTTGGGGCTAATAGTTTTAATGGTCCTAGGGGGCGCTATTTCAGAAAATAGGCCACGCCCACCAGATGTTCACATCAGATCTTTTGGGGGGCCGGACTAGGATCACTCACAAGAAGTTTCGTGACGATATCTTTGGAAATGACGAAATGGGAGGCAAACGTAAGGCCAAGGCGGTACGCCTGAATTCGCCGCGCCACCACAGCCCCGCCCTCTGCCGAAAACTCCCATAAAGTGACGCCAAGCAACCCCCACTTGTCTTGAGTTACCAGCTACAAATTTGTGGTGATTAAGTGAAATGGGGCAATTTGGGACCTTTCACAGTAAAACTTGATCTTTTTGGTCCTGAGGGGGCGGGGCTTGTGTGATGTCATCATCCGACCTTTCAATTTACTTTGTGGGTGGATGACGAATGACCACAGAAAGTTTGGTAACTCTATTCCATTCAGTTATGAAGTTATAGCAATTTAAATATTTTTGGCGAGTAGTCAAACTTCGAGGCCTGGCTCCGCCCCTTCAACATATACGAAAACTCAGAATCCTTATCTCATTTTGTTCGCCCATCCCTTCTGAGCAATTTTACACAATTTTTGAGACGATCGTGCGAAAAATGATCGAGCAATCCAATCAGAAACGGACCCTAAAAACGGCAAAAACGGCAAAAAATCGCCATTTCAACCCAAAATGGCCGACTTCCTGTTTGATATTGACCATGGTTGCAAGATACTTTTCTGTGCGGACTGTTGAGTACTACAAGTGTACCAAATTTCATAACTGTACGATAAACTAAGCTTTATGGAGAGGGGTTTTTTTCACTTTGTAGGGGGCGCTGTTCAGCCATTTTCTTTGCGATTTTTTTGGGACCTTTAAAATATCAAAATTTTCACCAGGCCTGACAAGTGTGCAAAATATTGTGAGTTTTGGGGTATGTTAAGGTCCCCAAAAAGCTGTTCAAAGGGGGCACGGAATAACAAAAAATAATAATAATTAAAGCTGCAAGCAGCGTCGTTCGGCCCTCGCAGCTCCGCGCCGCTCCGGCCTGGCCGGCAGCCCGGGGCACCAGGGCATGTCTGGCAGAACAGAAACGTCAATCATCCCGTCACCGGAAACAGCAAATGGCCTCCTAGTCCGCACCTCACCCTGACTAAGCATCCCCTCTGAGCTCACCATTAAATTGAATTGTAAGGTTACGGCGTTACGCCAGAATTCGCCATGGCATTAAAGCCCCTCCCTTTCTGGAAAGCTATCAGATTTGAATGGCCATTACAGCATCATGAAGACAGTGCATGACCTAGGTGTCATGTTGACTAAATTAGAGGGGACAAATATGGGCATTTCAGCATAAAATAATAACTTCCTTTAGTCAGGGGGCGGGGCTTAGATGATGTCAGCTGTCCACATTGTCATTGTTTACAGATATGGTCAATGATCACACAGACAAAGTTCGAAAAAGATCTGATCATGCACATGGGAGTTATTAAGTCAAGTAATGGCGAAAGGTCAAAGTTTGAGGCTTAGCCACGCCTACACCTTTCAACTTTTGAAAAATCCGACGGTTGACTTTTTTCCCCTATGCCTTAAGAGTATATAGCAGAAGTTTGAAGGCGATTGGTAAAAAGGGCGAAGGAGCATCACTCTCCAAACAACGTGTGCGAAAACCACTAAATCGCGTACTTGGACCAAAATGGCCGACTTCCTGTGCAATTTTGTGCTTGGCTCCAAGAGACTTTTTTGTAGGTCCTGGGACACCACATTAGTGTACCAAATTTCGTAATCCTCAGTGAAAGCATGGCTTGGGGCTAATAAATTAAATGGTCCTAGGGGGCGCTATTTCAGAAATTAGGCCACGCCCACATATTTCAGGTGTCTATGTCTCTTTGGGGTCAGACTAGGATCACTCACCAGAAGTTTCGTAACAATATCACGATAAATGAAGAAATGAGAGGCAAACGTATTTCCATGGCGTGATGGCGATTTTCGACATGCTCCCAAAGCCCCGCCTTTTTTTGAAACCTTCCAGTACTGGATACCAAGTGACCTCAAGTTGTCTACTGCTATTTGCCAGAGACTCCTGCCGATTGGGTAAAAGGAGTCCAGTAGGGAGCTGTGAAAAAAAGAGTGGCGCGGCGACAGGTCAAAGTTTGAGGCTTAGCCACGCCCACACCTTTCAACTTTTGAAAAATCCGACGGTTGAATTTTTTCCCCTATGCCTTAAGAGTATACAGCAGAAGTTTGAAGGCGATTGGTGAAAAGGGCGACGGAGCATCACTCTCCAAACAACGTGTGCGAAAACCACTAAATCGCGTACTTGGACCAAAATGGCCGACTTCCTGTGCAATTTTGTGATTGGCTCCAAGAGACTTTTTTGTAGGTCCTGGGACACCACATTAGTGTACCAAATTTCGTAATCCTCAGTCAAAGCATGGCTTGGGGCTATTAGTTTAAATGGTCCTAGGGGGCGCTATTTCAGAAATTAGGCCACGCCCACATATTTCAGCTGTCTATGTCTCTTTGTGGTCAGACTAGGATCACTCACCAGAAGTTTCGTAACGATATCACGATAAATGAAGAAATGAGAGGCAAACGTATTTCCATGGCGTGATGGCGATTTTCGCCATGCTCCCAAAGCCCTGCCTTTTTTTGAAACCTTCCAGTACTGGATACCAAGTGACCTCAAGTTGTCTACTGCTATTTGCCAGAGACTCCTGCTGATTGGGTAAAAGGAGTCCAGTAGGGAGCTGTGAAAAAAAGAGTGGTGCGGCGACAGGTCAAAGTTTGAGGCTTAGCCACGCCCACACCTTTCAACTTTTGAAAAATCCGACGGTTGAATTTTTTCCTCTATGTCTTAAGAGCAGATGGCAGAAGTTTGAAGCAGATTGGTGAAAATGGCGACGGAGCATCACTCTCCAAACAACGTGTGCGAAAACCACTAAATTGCGTACTTGGACCAAAATGGCCGACTTCCTGTGCAACTTTGCACTTGGCTCCAAGAGACTTTTTTGTAGGTCCTGAGACACCACATTAGTGTACCAAATTTCGTACTCCTCAGTCAAAGCATGGCTTGGGGCTGACAGTTTTAATGGTCCTAGGGGGCCCTATTTCAGAAAATAGGCCACGCCCACCGGATGTTCACATCAGATCTTTTGAGGGGCCGGACTAGGATCACTCACAACAAGTTTCGTGACGATATCTTTAGAAATGACGAAATGGAAGGCAAACGTAAGGCCATGGCGGTACGCCTGACTTCGCCGCGCCGCCACAGCCCCGCCTTCTGCCGAAAACTCCCATAAAGTGACGCCAAGCAACCTCCACTTGTCTTGAGTTACCAGCTACAAGTTTGTGGTGATTAAGTGAAATGGGGCAATTTGGGACCTTTCACAGTAAAACTTGACCTTTTTGGTCCTGAGGGGGCGGGGCTTGTGTGATGTCATCATCCGACCATTCAATTTACTTTGTGGCTGGATGACGAATGACCACAGAAAGTTTGGTAATTCTATTCCTTTCAGTTATTAAGTTATAGCAATTTTAAATTTTTTGGCGAGTAGTCAAACTTCGAGGCCTGGCCCCGCCCCTTCAACATATACGAAAACTCAGAATCCTTGTCTCATTTTGTTCGCCCATTCCTTCTGAGCAATTTTACACAAGTTTTGAGACGATCGTGCGAAAAATGATCGAGCAATCCAATCAGAAACGGACCCTAAAAACGGCAAAAACGGCTAAAAATCGCCATTTCAACCCAAAATGGCCGACTTCCTGTTTGATATTGACCATGCTTGCAAGAGACTTTTCTGTGCGGACTGTTGAGTTCTACAAGTGTACCAAATTTCATAACTGTACGATAAACTAAGCTTTATGGAGAGGGTTTTTTTTCACTTTGTAGGGGGCGCTGTTCAGCCATTTTCTTTGCGATTTTTTTGGGACCTTTAAAATATCAAATTTTTCACCAGGCCTGAGAAGTTTGCAAAATATTGTGAGTTTTGGGGTATGTTAAGGTCCCCAAAAAGCCGTTCAAAGGGGGCACGGAATAACAAAAAATAATAATAATCAGAGCAAAAACAAGAGGCCTTCGCAGCGCTTTCGCTGCTCGGGCCTAATTAAAGCTGCAAGCAGCGTCGTTCGGCCCTCGCAGCTCCGCGCCGCTCCGGCCTGGCCGGCAGCCCGGGGCAATAGGGCACGTCCACGGAACAGAAACGTCGACCACCCCGACACCAGAAACCGCAAACGATCACCTCGTCCGCACCTCACCCTGACTCAGCATCCCCTCTGAGGACACCATTATATTACACGTCTCACAACTAGGGCATACTCTACCTTTACGACTCTCGTGGATCTGATGACACAGACCAACTGTAATGCTTTTCTGACCACGTTGTTTGAAGTTATTGTAGGTTAAACTTATCTAGGGCCGCTGGAAAGCTTTCAGATCATGACAAATATGGGCATTTCACCATAAAACAATAGACTTCCTGTAGTAGAGGGCGGGACTTAGGGGATGTCAGCTGTCCACATTGGCATTGTCTTCAGATGTGGTCAGTGATCACACAGACAAAGTTTGATATAGATTAGATCATGCACATGGGAGTTATTAAGCCAAGAAATGTAATGGCGAAAGGTCAAAGTTTGAGGGTTAGCCACGCCCACACCTTTCAACTTTTGAAAAATCCGACGGTTGAATTTTTTCCCCTATGTCTTAAGAGGATATAGCAGGAGTTTGAAGGCAATTGGTGAAAAGGACGATGGGGCATAATACTCCAAACAATGTCTGCGAAAACCACTAAATTGAGTACTTGGACCAAAATGGCCGACTTCCTGTACGATTTTGCACTTGGCTCCAAGAGACTTTTTTTCCTGAGACAACACATTAGTGTACCAAATTTCGTAATCCTCAGTCAAAGCATGGCTTGGGGCTATTAGTTTAAAAGGTCCTAGGGGGCGCTATTTAAGGAAATAGGCCACGCCCACAAACTTCAGCTGTCTATTTCTCTTGGGGTCAGACTAGGATCACTCACCAGAAGTTTCGTAGTGATATCACGATAACTGAAGAAATGAGAGGCAAACGTATTTCCATGGCGTGATGGCGATTTTCGCCATGCTCCCAAAGCCCCGCCTTTTTTTGAAACCTGCCAGTACTGGAGACCAAGTGACCTCACGTTGTCTACTGCTATTTGCCAGAGATTCCTGCTGATTGGGTAAAAGGAGTCCAGTAGGGAGCTGTGAAAAAAGAGTGGCGTGGCGACAGGTCAAAGTTTGAGGCTTAGCCACGCCCACACCTTTCAACTTTTGAAAAATCCGACGGTTGAATTTTTTCCCCTACGTCTTAAGAGTATATAGCAGAAGTGTGAAAGCGATTGGTGAAAAAAGCAACGGAGCATCACTCTCCAAACAACGTGTACCAAAACAACTAAATTGCGTACTTGTACCAAAATGGCCGACTTCCTGTGCGACTTTGGACTTGGCTCCAAGAGACTTTTTTGTAGGTCCTGAGACTCCACATTAGTTTACCAAATTTCGTAATCCTCAGTCAAAGCATGGCTAGGGGCTGGCAGTTTTAATGGTCCTAGAGGGCGCTATTTCAGAAAATTGGCCACGCCCACAAATTTTAGCTGTCCATTTCTATTGGGGGTCAGACTAGGATCACTCACAACAAATTTCGAGGTGATATCTCGATAACTTAAGGAATGAGAGGCAAACGTATTTCCATGGCGTGATGGTGATTTTCGCCATGCTCCCAAAGCCCCGCCTTTTTTCAAAACCTGCCAGTACTGGAGACCAAGTAACCTCAAGTTGTCTACTGCTGTTTGCCACAGAATCCTGGTGTTTGGGTAAAAGGAGTCCAGTAGGGAGCTGTGAAAAAAAGAGTGGCGTGGCGACAGTTCAAAGTTTGAGGCTTAGCCACGCCCACACCTTTCAACTTTTGAAAAATCCGACGGTTGAATTTTTTCCCCTATGTCTTAAGAGTATATAGCAGAAGTTTGAAGGAGATTGGTGAAAAGGGCGACGGAGCATCACTCTCCAAACAACGTGTGCGAAAACAACTAAATCGCGCACTTGGACCAAAATGGCCGACTTCCTGTGCGACTTTGCACTTGGCTCCAAGAGACTTTTTTGTAGGTCCTGAGACACCACATTAGTGTACCAAATTTCGTAATCCTCAGTCAAAGCATGGCTTGGGGCTGACAGTTTTAATGGTCCTAGGGGGCGCTATTTCAGAAAATTGGCCACGCCCACCGGATTTTCACGTCAGATTTTTTGGGGGGCCAGACTAGGATCACTCACAAGAAGTTTCGTGACGACATCTTTAGAAATAAAGAAATGGGAGGCAAACGTAAGGCCACGGCGGTACGCCTTTCTTCGCCGCGCCGCCACAGCCCCGCCCTCTGCCGAAAACTCCCATAAAGTGACGCCAAGCAACCCCCACTTGCCTTGAGTTACCAGCTCCAAATTTGTGGTGATTAAGTGAAATGGGGCAATTTGGGACCTTTCACAGTAAAACTTGACCTTTTTGGTCCTGAGGGGGCGGGGCTTGTGTGATGTCATCAACCGACCATTCAATTTACTTTGTGGGTCGATGACAAATGACCACAGAAAGTTTGGTAACGCTATTCCATTCAATTATGAAGTTATAGCAATTTAAATTTTTTTGGCGAGTAGTCAAACTTTGAGGCCTGGCTCCGCCCCTTCAACATATACGAAAACTCAGAATCCTTATCTCATTTTGTTCGCCCATCCCTTCTGAGAAATTTTACACAATTTTTGAGACGATCGTGCGAAAAATGATCGAGCAATCCAATCAGAGACGGACCCTAAAAACGGCAAAAACGGCAAAAAATCGCCATTTCAACCCAAAATGGCCGACTTCCTGTTTGATATTGACCATGGTTGCAAGAGACTTTTCTGTGCGGACTGTTGAGTACTACAAGTGTACCAAATTTCATAACTGTACGATAAACTAAGCTTTATGGAGAGGGTTTTTTTTCACTTTGTAGGGGGCGCTGTTCAGCCATTTTCTTTGCGATTTTTTTGGGACCTTTAAAATATCAAATTTTTCACCAGGCCTGACAAGTGTGCAAAATATTGTGAGTTTTGGGGTATGTTAAGGTCCCCAAAAAGCTGTTCAAAGGGGGCACGGAATAACAAAAAATAATAATAATCAGAGCAAAAACAAGAGGCCTTCGCAGCGCTTTCGCTGCTCGGGCCTAATCAGAGCAAAAACAAGAGGCCTTCGCAGCGCTTTCGCTGCTCGGGCCTAATTAAAGCTGCAAGCAGCGTCGTTCGGCCCTCGCAGCTCCGCGCCGCTCCGGCCTGGCCGGCAGCCCGGGGCACCAGGGCACGTCTGGCAGAACAGAAACGTCAACCACCCCGACACCAGAAACCGCAAATGGCCTCCTCGTCCGCACCTCACCCTGACTCAGCATCCCCTCTGAGCTCACCATTAAATTGAATTGTAAGGTTACGGCGTTACGCCAGAATTCGCCATGGCATCAAAGCCCCTCCCTATCTGGAAAGCTATCAGATCTGAATGGTCATTACAGCATCATGAAGACCGTGCATGACCTTAGTGTCATGTTGACTAAATTAGAGGGGACAAATATGGGCATTTCAGCATAAAACAATAGACTTCCTGTATTCAGGGGGCGGGGCTTAGGTGATGTCAGCTGTCCACATTGTCATTGTTTAAAGATATGGTCAATGATCACACAGACAAAGTTCGAAAAAGATCTGATCATGCACATGGGAGTTATTAAGTCAAGTAAAGTAATGGCGAAAGGTCAAAGTTTGAGACTTAGCCACGCCCACACCTTTCAACTTTTGAAAAATCCGACGGTTGAATTTTTTCTCCTATGTCTTAAGAGTAAATAGCAGAAGTTTGAAGGCGATTGGTGAAAAGGGCAACGGAGCATCACTCTCCAAACAACGTGTGCCAAAACAACTAAATCGCGTACTTGGACCAAAATGCCCGACTTCCTGTGCGACTTTGCACTTGGCTCCAAGAGACTTTTTTGTAGGTCCGGAGACACCTCATTAGTGTACCAAATTTCGTAATCCTCAGTCAAAGAATGGCTAGGGGCTGACAGTTTTAATGGTCCTAGGGGGCGCTATTTCAGAAAAATGGCCACGCCCACAAATTTTAGCTGTCCATTTCTATTGGGGGTCAGACTAGGATCACTCACAACAAATTTCGAGGTGATATCTCGATAACTTAAGAAATGAGAGGCAAACGTATTTCCATGGCGTGATGGCGATTTTCGCCATGCTCCCAAAGCCCCGCCTTTTTTCAAAACCTGCCAGTACTGGAGACAAAGTAACCTCAACTTGTCTACTGCTGTTTGCCACAGAATCCTGGTGTTTGGGTAAAAGGAGTCCAGTAGGGAGCTGTGAAAAAAAGAGTGGCGTGGCGACAGGTCAAAGTTTGAGGCTTAGCCACGCCCACATCTTTCAACTTTTGAAAAATCCGACGGTTGAATTTTTTCCCCTATGTCTTAAGAGTATATAGCAGAAGTTTGAAGGAGATTGGTGAAAAGGGCGACGGAGCATCACTCTCCAAACAACGTGTGCGAAAACCACTAAATCGCGCACTTGGACCAAAATGGCCGACTTCCTGTGCGACTTTGCGCTTGGCTCCAAGAGACTTTTTTGTAGGTCCTGAGACACCACATTAGTGTACCAAATTTCGTAATCCTCAGTCAAAGCATAGCTTGGGGCTATTAGTTTAAATGGTCCTAGGGGGCGCTATTTAAGAAAATAGGCCACGCCCACTAAATTCAGATATCTATGTCGCTTGGGGGTCAGACTAGGATCACGCACCAGAAGTTTCGTAGCAATATCACGATAACTGAAGAAATGAGAGGCAAACATACTTCCATGGCGTGAGGGCGATTTTCGCCATGCTCCTGAAGCCCCGCCTTTTTTTGAAACCTGCCAGTACTGGATACCAAGTGACCTCAAGTTGTCTACTGCTGTTTGCCAGAGATTCCTGCTGATTGGGTAAAAGGAGTCCAGTAGGGAGCTGTGAAAAAATGAGTGGCGTGGCGACAGGTCAAAGTTTGAGGCTTAGCCACGCCCACACCGTTAAACTTTTGAAAAATCCGACGGTTGAATTTTTTCCTCTTTGTCTTAAGAGTATATAGCAGACGTTTCAAGGAGATTGGTGAAAAGGGCGACGGAGCATCACTCTCCAAACAAGGTGTGCGAAAACCAGTAAATCGCGTACTTGGACCAAAATGGCCGACTTCCTGTGCGACTTTGCACTTGGGTCCAAGAGACTTTTTTGTAGGTCCTGAGACACCACATTAGTGTACCAAATTTCGTAATCCTCAGTCAAAGCATGGCTTGGGGCTGACAGTTTTAATGGTCCTAGGGGGCGCTATTTCAGAAAATAGGCCACGCCCACCGGATGTTCACATCAGATCTTTTGGGGGGCCAGACTAGGATCACTCACAAGAAGTTTCGTGATGATATCTTTAGAAATGACGAAATGGGAGGCAAACGTAAGGCCACGGCGGTACGCCTGACTTCGCCGCGCCGCCACAGCCCCGCCCTCTGCCGAAAACTCACATAATGTGACACCAAGCAACCCCCACTTGTCTTGAGTTACCAGCTACAAATTTGTGGTGATTTAGTGAAATGGGGCAATTTGGGACCTTTCACAGTAAAACTTAACCTTTTTGGTCCTGAGGGGGCGGGGCTTGTGTGATGTCATCATGCGACCATTCAATTTACTTTGTGAGGTGATGACGAATGACCACAGAAAGTTTGGTAACTCTATTCCATTCAGTTATGAAGTTATAGCAATTTAAAAAATTTTGGCGAGTAGTCAAACTTCGAGGCCTGGCCCCGCCCCTTCAGTATTTACGAAAAGTCAATTTTATTGTCTCATTTTGTTCGCCCATCTCTTCTGAGCAATTTTACAGAATTTTTGAGATGATCGTGCAAAAAATGATCGAGCAATCCAATCAGAAACGGACCCTAAAAACGGCCAAAACGGCAAAAAATCGCCATTTCAACCCAAAATGGCCGACTTCCTGTTTGATATTGACCATGCTTGCCAGAGACTTTTCTGTGCGGACTATTGAGTACTATACGTGTACCAAATTTCATAACGGTACGATAAACTAAGCTTTATGGAGAGGGTTTTTTTTCATTTTCTAGGGGGCGCTGTTCAGCCAATTTCTTTGCGATTTTTTTGGGACCTTTAAAATATCAAATTTTTCACCAGGCCTGACAAGTATGCAAAATATTGTGAGTTTTGGGGTATGTTAAGGTCCCCAAAAAGCCATTCAAAGCGGCACCGGAATAATAAATAAAAAAAATAATAATAAACAGAGCAAAAACAAGAGGCCTTCGCAGCGCTTTCGCTGCTCGGGCCTAATTAAAGCTGCAAGCAGCGTCGTTCGGCCCTCGCAGCTCCGCGCCGCTCCGGCCTGGCCGGCAGCCCGGGGCACCAGGGCACCTCTGCAGAACACAAACGTCGACCACCCCAACACCAGAAACTGCTAACGGCCACCTTTTCCGCACCTCACCCTGACTCAGCATCCCCTTTGAGCCCACCATTATATTTTATGTCTCACCACTAGGGAATCCTCTATCTTTACCACACTGGTTGTGTGATGACAGTGACCAACTTTAATGCTATTCTGACCATGTTTTTTAAAGTTATCGAAGGATAACGTTATCTAGGTGGCTCTGTGACCAACTACAGAAAAGTCCCATTGAGGTCAGCTTTGGTGACATTATATAACATTCACCAACCGTTTGTGCCTCATTGGCTAAAGGGCATGATTGTTCATTGCCATATTCAGTTTCGGGCAAATCGGAGGCCGTTTGTGGAAGTTACAGTCAAATGTAAGGTCATGGCGTCACGTCAGCATTCACCATGGCATCAAAGCCCCTCCCTTTCTGGAAAGCTATCAGATCTGAATGGTCATTAAAACATCATGAAGACACTGTATGACCTGAGTGTCATTTTCACTAAATTAGAGGGGACAAATATGGGCATTTCACCATAAAACAATAGACTTCCTGTTGTCAGGGGGCGGGGCTTAGGTGATGTAAGCTGTCCACATTGTCGTTGTCTTGAGATGTGGTCAGTGATCACACAGACAAAGTTTGAATTAGATCTGATCATGCACATGGGAGTTATTAAGTCAAGTAATGTCATGGCGAAAGGTCAAAGTTTGAGGCTTAGCCACGCCCACACCTTTATACTTATTTAAAATCCGACGGTTGAATTTTTTCCCCTTTGACTTAAAAGTACATAGCATAAGTTTGAAGTTGATCGGTGTAAAGGGCGACGGGCCATCAATGTCCAAACAACGTGTGCGAAAACCACTAAATCGAGTACTTGGACCAAAATGGCCGACCTCCTGTGCGAAATTGCGCTTGGCTCCAAGAGACTTTCTTGTAGGTCCACAGACCCTACATGAGTGTACCAATTTTCGTAATCCTCAGTAAAACCTTGTCTTGGGGCTGACAGTTTTAATGGTCCTAGGGGGCGCTATTTCAGAATATAGGCCACGCCCACAAATCTCAGCTGCCCAATTCTATTGGGGGTCAGACTAGGATCACTCACCAGACATTTAGTGGCGATGTCACGATAATTGAAGAAATGAGAGGCAAACGTATTGCCATGGCGTGATGGCGAATTTCGCCATGCTCCCAAAGCCCCGCCTTTTTTCAAAACCTGCCAGTACTGTAGACCAAGTGACCTCAACTTGTCAGCTGCTATTTGCCAGAGATTGCTGGTGATTGGGTAAAAGGAGTCCAATAGGGAGCTGTGAAAAAAAGAGTGGCGTGGCGACAGGTCAAAGTTTGAGGCTTAGCCACGCCCACACCTTTATACTTATTTAAAATCCGACAGTTGAATTTTTTACTTTATGTCTTAAGAGTATATAGCAGAAGTTTGAAGGCGATTGGTGAAAAGGGCGATGGAGCATCACTGTCCAAACAACGTGTGCGAAAACCAGTAAATCGCGTACTTGGACCAAAATGGCCGACTTCCTGTGCAACTTTGCACTAGGCTCCAAGAGACTTTTTTGTAGGTCCTGAGACACCACATTAGCGTACCAAATTTCGTAAACCTCAGTCAAAGCATGGCTTGGGGCTGACAGTTTTAATGATCCTAGGTGGCGCTATTTCATAAAATAGGCCACGCCCACCGGATGTTCACATCACATTTTTTGGGGGGCCGGACTAGGATCACTCCCAAGAGGTTTTGTGGCGATATCTCAAGAAATGATGAAATGGGAGGCAAACGTAAGGCCACATCGGTACGCCTGACTTCGCCGCGCCGCCACAGCCCCGCCTTCTGGAGAAAACTCCCATAAAGTGACGCCAAGCAATCCCAACTTGTCTTCAGTTACCTGCTACAAATATGGGGTGATTAGTTGAAAGGGCGAATTTTGGACAATTTCCCAGTAAAACTTGACCTTTTAAGGCCTGAGGGGGCGGGGCTTATGTGACATCATCAATCAACCATTCATTTGTCTTCGGGGGCGGATGACGATTGTCCATAGAAAATTACTTTAACTGTAATTCTTTCATTTATGAAATTATAGCAATTTGAATTTTTTGGCGAGTGCTCGAACTTTGAGGCCTGGCCCCGCCCCTTCAGTATTTACGAAAAGTCAATTTTATTTGCTCATTTGATTCGTCCATCGCTTCTGTTCGATCGCCCACTACTTTTGAGACGATCGTGCGAAAAATGGTCAAATTGTTCAACCAAATGTAGACCCTAGAAATGGCCAAAACGGGGTCAAAATGGCCAATTTAGTCCAAAATGGCCGACTTCCTGTTTGATATTGACCATGGCTGCAAGAGGCTTTTCTGTGCGTATTGTTGAGTTCTACAGGTGCACCAAATTTCATCACTCTACTATGAAAAAAGGTCAATGCGGAGGGGTATTTTTAATTTTCCAGGGGGCGCTGTTGAAACATTTTTATACCAACTTTCACGTTGCCAGTGAAATACGTAAATTTCACGCACTTTCTATATTGGGCCAGAATTTGGTGACTTTTTGGATATGCTAAGACCCCCTAAAGGCCGTCCAAAGACGCGGAAGAAAAAAAAAGAAAAAAAAAGAAAAATAAACGGAGCAGATACAATAGGCCTTCGCAGCGCTTCGCTGCTCGGGCCTAATTAAAGCTGCAAGCAGCGTCGTTCGGCCCTCGCAGTGAAGCTGCTCGCCCTCTGTCCGCACCCCCTCCGCTCCATCCCCGATGCTCTCCAAACCCAGCTCCGCGCCGCTCCGTTCTGGCCGGCAGCCGGGGGCACCAGGGCACGTCTGGCGGAACAAAAACATCAACCACCCCGACACCAGAAACCGTGAACGGCCTCCTCGTCCACACCTCACCCTGACTCAGCATCCCCTTTGAGCCCAGCATTACACGTCTCACCACTAGGAGATACTCTATCTTTACCACACTGGTGATGTGATGTTCAGTCTCGGGCAAATCGGAGGCTGTTTGTGGAAGTTACAGTCAAACGTAAGGTCACAGCGTCACGCCAGAATTTGCCATGGCATCAAAGCCCCTCCCTTTCTGAAAAGCTAGCAGATCTGAATGGTCATTACAACATCATGAAGACAATGCATGACCTTAGTGTCATGTTGACTAAATTAGAGGGGACAAATATGGGCAGTTCACCATAAAACAGTAGACTTCCTGTAGTCAGGGGGCGGGGCTTAGGTGATGTCAGCTGTCCACATTGTCGCTGTCTTCAGATGTAGTCAGTGATCACACAGACAAAGTTTGAATTTGATCTGATCATGCACATGGAAGTGATTAAGTCAAGTAACGTAATGGCGACTGGTCAAAGTTTGAGGCTTAGCCACGCCCACACCTTTATACTTATTTAAAATCCGACGGTTGAATTTTTTCCTCTACGTCTTAAGAGTATATAGCAGGAGTTTGAAGGTAATCGGTGGAAAGGACGACGAGACATCATTCTCCTAATAACGTGTGCGAAAACCACTAAATCGAGTACTTGGACCAAAATGGCTGACCTCCTGTGCGATATTGCGCTTGGCTCCAAGAGACTTTTTTGTAGGTCCTGAGACACTACATTAGTGTGCCAAATTTCGTGATCCTCAGTCCAAGCATGGCTTGGGGCTGACAGTTTTAATGGTCCTAGGGGGCGCTATTTCAGAAAATAGGCCACGCCCACAAACTTCAGCTGTCCAATGCTATTAGGGGTCAGATTAGGATCACTCATCAGAAATTGTGTGGCGATGTCACAATGATTGAAGAAATAAGAGACAAACGTATTTCCATGGCTTGATGGTGAAATTCGCCATGCTCCCAAAGCCCCGCCTTTATTCGAAACCTGCCAGTGCTATAGACCAAGTGACCTCAACTTGTCTGCTGCTATTTGCCAGTGATTGCTGGTGATTGGTTAAAAGGAGTCCAATAGGGAGCTGTGAAAAAAAGAGTGGCGTGGCGACAGATCAAAGTTTGAGGCTTAGCCACGCCCACACCTTTATACTTATTTAAAATCCGACGGTTGAATTTTTTCATCTATGTCTTAAGAGTGTATAAAAGATGTTTGGAGGTGATTGGTGAAAAGGGTGTTGGTGCAACACTCTCCAAACAACGTGTGCGAAAACCACTAAATCGAGTACTTGGACCAAAATGGCCGACTTCCTGTACGACTTTGCACTTGGCTCCAATAGACTTTTTTGTAGGTCCTGAGACACCACATTAGTGTACCAAATTTCGTACTCCTCAGTCAAAGCATGGCTTGGGGCTGACAGTTTTAATGGACCTAGGGGGCGCTATTTCAGAAAATAGGCCACGCCCACCAGATGTTGACATCTGATTCTTTTGGGGGCCGGACTAGGATCACTCCCAAGAGCTGTCGTGGCGATATCTCTAGAAATGACGAAATGGGAGGCAAACATATGTCCACGTCGGTACGCCTGACTTCGCCGCACCGCCACAGCCCCGCCTTCTGCAGAAAACTCTCATAAAGTGACGCCAAGAAACCCCAACTTGTCTTCAGTTACCTGCTACAAATCTGAGATGATTATTTGAAAGGGCGAATTTTGGAAAATTTCCCAGTAAAACTTGACCTTTTAAGTCCTGAGGGGGCGGGGCTTATGTGACATCACCAATCGACCATTCATTTGTCTTCGGGGGGCGATGACGATTGTCCTTAGAAATTGTTTTAACTGTAATTCTTTCATTTATGAAATTATAGCAATTTGAATTTTTTTGGCGAGTGCTCGAACTTTGAGGTCTGGCCCCGCCCCTTCAGTATTTACGAAAAGTCAATTTTATTTTCTCATTTGAATCGTCCATCGCTTCTGTTCGATAGTACACTATTTTTGAGACAATCGTGCGAAAAATGACCAAACTGTTCAACCAAATGTAGACCCTAGAAATGGCCAAAACGGCTAAAAATCTCCATTTCAACCCAAAATGGCCGACTTCCTGTTTGATATTGACCATGGTTGCAAGAGACTTTTCTGTGCGGACTGTTGAGTACTACAAGTAAACCAAATTTCATAACTGTACGATAAACTAAGCTTTATGGAGAGGGGTATTTTTCACTTTCTAGAGGGCGCTGTTCAGCCACTTTTTTATGAACTTTCACATCGCCAGTGAAATACGTAAATTTCACGCACTTTCTATATTGGGCCAGAATTTGGTGACTTTTTGGATATGCTAAGACCCCCTAAAGGCCACCCAAAGACGCGGAAGAAAAAAAAAAAAATAATAATTAAAGCTGCAAGCAGCGTCGTTCGGCCCTCGCAGCGAAGATGCTCACCCTCCTTCCGCACCCCCTCCGCTCCATCCCCGATGCTCTCCAAACCCAACTCCCCGCCGCTCCGTCCTGGCCGGCAGCACGGGGCACCAGGGCACGTCCACGGACTGAAACGTCCACCACCCTGACACCAAGAAAAGCTAACAGTCACCTCATCCACACCTCACCCTGAATCAGCATCCCCTCCGAGCCTACCATTATATTACATGTCTCACCACTAGGGCATACTTTATCTTTAGCACACTGTTGGTGTGATGACACAGACCAACTTTAGTGCTTTTTTGCCCATATTTATTAAAGTTTTCGAAAGTTAAAGTTATCTAGGGGGCGCTGTGATCAATTACAGAAAAATCCCATTGAGGTCAGCTTTGGTTGACAAGGACAGTTTTCTGTTATTTTGGCATCAAACGGACGTTGTGTGTGTTATCTAAAGCCAGTGAGCTGAAAGGGGCGGAGCTACAGGGATTTGAATCAACAACCACATCAATGTGTTTGGTGCAGTCACGTGATGTCACAAGCCAAGTATAATGCCATTCTGACTTTGACTTTAGAAGTTAATAAAGTTTGAACCCATCTAGGGGGCGTTGTGACCATTTACAAGTAAATGCCATAGAGGTCATCTTTGGTCATCAAAGATGGTTTTCTGTTAATTTGGAAACAATCAAACGTTGCATGGGTCATCTAGAGACAAAAAGCTGTAAGTGGGTGGAGTTAAAGTGAATTGAACAAGTGATCACATACATGTGTTGATTGCAGATGTGTGATGACTCCCACAATGTTTGATGTAGTTTGGAACTTTTTTGCAGAAGTTACAAAGGTTTTTTGTATCTAGGGGGCGCTGTCCCAAATTTAAGAATTATTCCATGAAGAAGTTTGTAGGTTGATGACAGTCATTTGTGTGCAGTTTGGTGTGAATTGCATCATGCATGTGTTATTAAGGGCCTAATATCTGTCAGGGGGCGGAGCTAAAGCAATATCAACAACTTACCACAGGACTGTGGTGGGTGCCATTGTGTGAGTACACATAGCAAGTTTGGTGCAGTTACGACCTCGTCTGTAGGAGTTATTACAGTTTTAATGGTGTGTAGGGGGCGCTGTGGTGACATTACACAACTTTCACCAACGGTGTGTGCCTCGTTGAATAAAGGGCATGATTGTTGATTGCCATGTTCAGTCTCGGGCAGATCGGAGGTTGTTAGTGGAAGTTACAGTCAAACGTAAGGTCACGGCGTCACGCCAGAATTCGCCGTGGCATCAAAGCCCTTCCCTTTCTGAAAAGCTATCAGATCTGAATGGTCATTACAACATCATGAAGACAGTGCATGACCTTAGTGTCATGTTGACTAAAGTAGAGGGGACAAATATGGGCATTTCACCATTAAAAAATAGACTTCCTGTAGTCAGGGGGCGGGGCATAGGTGATGTCAGCTGTCCACATTGTCATTGTCTTGAGATGTGGTCAATGATCACACAGACGGAGTTTGATATAGATCTGATCATGCACATGGGAGTTGTTAAGTCAAGTAATGTAATGGTGAAAGGTCAAAGTTTGAGGCTTAGCCACGCCCACACCTTTATACTTGTATAAAATCCGACGGTTGAATTTTTTCCTCTATGTCTTAAGATTATATAGCAGGAGTTTGAAGGTGATAGGTGGAAAGGACGACGAGACATCATTCTCCTAATAACGTGTGTGAAAACCACTAAATCGAGTAATTGGACCAAAATGGCCGACTTCCTGTGCGACTTTGCACTTGGCTCAAAGAGACTTTTTTGTAGGTCCTGAGACCCCACATTAGTGTACCAAATTTCGTACTCCTCAGTCAAAGCATGGCTTGGGGCTGACAGTTTTAATGGACCTAGGGGGCGCTATTTCAGAAAATGGGCCACGCCCATTTGATGTTCACATGAGATCTTTTGGGGGGCCGGACTAGGATCACTCACAAGACGTTTCGTGACTGTATCTATAGAAATGACGACATGGGAGGCACATGTATGGTCACGGCGGTACGCCTGACTTCGCCGCGTCGCCACAGCCCCGCCTTCTGCAGAAAACACCCATAAAGTGACGTCAAGCAACGCCAACTTCTCTTCAGTTACCTGCTACAAATTCGGGCTGATTATTCGACAGGGCGAATTTTGGAAAATTTCCCAGTAAAACTTGACGTTTTAAGTCCTGAGGGGGCGGGGCTTGTGTGACATCATCCAGCGACCATTCATTTGTCTTCGGGGGGCGATGACGATTATCCATAGAAAGTTACTTTAACTGTAATTCTTTCATTTGTGAAATTATAGCAATTTGAATTTTTTTGGCGAGTGCTCGAACTTTGAGGCCTGGCCCCGCCCCTTCAGTATTTACGAAAAGTCAATTTTATTTTCTCATTTGAAGCGTCCATCGCTTCTGTTCGATGGCACACTATTTTTGAGACTATGGTACGAAAAATGACGAAACTGTTCAACCAAATATAGACCCTAGAAATGGCCAAAACGGCTAAAAATCGCCATTTCAACCCAAAATGGCCGACTTCCTGTTTTATATTGACCATGGTTGCAAGAGGCTTTTTTGTGCGGACTGTTGAGTAGTACCAGTATACCAAATTTCATAACTGTACGATAAACTAAGCTTTATGGAGAGGGGTATTTTTCACTCTTTAGGGGGCGCTGTCGAGCCACTTTTTTATCAACTTTCACATCGCCAGTGAAATACGTAAATTTCACGCACTTTCTATATTGGGCCAGAATTTGGTGACTTTTTGGATATGCTAAGACCCCCTAAAGGCCACCCAAAGACGCGGAAGAAAAAAGAAAGCGTAATAATAATAAACGGAGCAGATACAATAGGCCTTCGCAGCGCTTCGCTGCTCGGGCCTAATTAAAGCTGCAAGCAGCGTCGTTCGGCCCTCGCAGCGAAGCTGCTCGCCCTCCTTCTGCATCCCCTCCGCTCCATCCCCGACGCTCTCCAAACCCGGCTCCGCGCTTTTCCATCCTGGCCGGCAGCCGAGGGCACCAGGGCATGCCTGGCGGAACAGAAACTCAGCCACCCCGACACCTTGAAACAGTAAAAGGCCTCCTCGTCCACACCTCACCCTGACTCAGCATCCCTTCTGAGCCCACCATTACATGTCTCACCACTAGGAGATACTCTATCTTTACCACACTGGTGATGTGATGTTCAGTCTCGGGCAAATCGGAGGCTGTTTGTGGAAGTTACAGTCAAACGTAAGGTCACAGCGTCACGCCAGAAATCGCCATGGCATCAAAGCCCCTCACTTTCTAAAAAGCTATCAGATCTGAATGGTCATTACAACATCATGAAGACAGTGCATGACCTTAGTGTCATCTTGACTAAATTAGAGGGGACAAATATGGGCAGTTCACCATAAAACAATAGACTTCCTGTAGTCAGGGGGCGGGGCTTAGGTGATGTCAGCTCTCCACATTGTCACTGTCTTCAGATGTGGTCAGTGATCACATAGACAAAGTATGAAATTGATCTGATCATGCACATGGGAGTTGTTAAGTCAAATAAGGTAATGGCGACTGGTCAAAGTTTGAGGCTTAGCCACGCCCACACCTTTATACTTATTTAAAATCCGACGGTTGAATTTTTTCCTCTATGTCCTAAGAGTATATAGCAGAAGTTTGAAGGAGATCGGTGGAAAGGGCGAGGAGATATCATTCTCCTAATAACGTGTGCGAAAAACACTAAATTGAGTACTTGGACCAAAATGGCCGACCTCCTGTAGGACATTGCTCTTGGCTCCAAGAGACTTTTTTGTAGGTCCTGATACACTACATTAGTGTGCCAAATTTTGTGATCCTCAGTCAAAGCATGGCTTGGGGCTGACTGTTTTAATGGTCCTAGGGGGCGGTGTTTCAGAAAATAGGTCACGCCCACAAACTTCAGCTGTCCAATTCTATTAGGGGTCAGAGTAGAATCACTCTTCAGAACTTGTGTGGCGATGTCACAATGACTGAAGAAATGAGAGACAAACGTATTTCCATGGCGTGATGGCAAATTTCGCCATGCTCCCAAAGCCCCGCCTTTATTCGAAACCTGCCAGTACTATAAACCAAGTGACCTCAACTTGTCTGCTGCTATTTGCCAGTGTTTGCTGGTGATTGGTTAAAAGGAGTCCAATAGGGAGCTGTGAAAATAAGAGTGGCGTGGCGACAGGTCAAAGTTTGAGGCTTAGCCACGCCCACATCTTTATACTTATTTAAAATCCGACGGTTGAATTTTTTCATCTATGTCTTAAGAGTGTATAGCAGATGTTTGAAGGTGATTGTTGAAAAGGGTGATGGAGAATCCTTATCCAAACAATGTGTGCGAAAACCACTAAATCGAGTATTTGGACCAAAATGGCCGACTTCCTGTGCGACTTTGCTCTTGGCTCCAAGAGACTTTTTTTTAGGGCCTGAGACACCACATTAGTGTACCAATTTTCGTACTCCTCAGTCAAAGCATGGCTTGTGGCTGGCAGTTTTATTGTTCCTAGGGGGCGCTATTTCAGAAAATAGGCCACGCCCACAAATTACAGCTGTCCAGTTCTATTGGGGGTCAGACTAGGATCACTCACCAGACATTTTGTTGCAATGGCACGATAATTGAAGAAATGAGAGGCAAACGTATTGCCATGGCGTGATGGCGAATTTCGCCATGCTCCCAAAGCCCCGCCTTTATTCGAAACCTGCCAGGACTAAAGACCAAGTGTCCTCAACTTGTCTGCTGCTATTTGCCAGTGATTGCTGGCGATTGGTTAAAAGGAGTCCAATAGGGAGCTGTGAAAAAAAGAGTGGCGTGGCGACAGGTCAAAGTTTGAGGCTTAGCCACGCCCACACCTTTATACTTATTTAAAATCCGACGGTTGAATTTTTTCCTTTATGTCTTAAGAGTGTATAGCAGAAGTTTGAAGGCGATTGGTGAAAAGGGCGATGGAGCATCACTCTCCAAACAACGTGTGCGAAAACCACTAAATCGAGTACTTGGACCAAAATGGCCGACTTCCTGTGCGACTTTGCACTTGGCTCCAAGAGACTTTTTTGTAGGTCCTGAGACACCACATTAGGAAACCAAATTTCGTACTCCTCAGTCAAAGCATGACTTGGGGCTGACAGTTTTAATGGTCCTAGGGGGCGCTATTTCAGAAAATAGGCCACGCCCACTGGATGTTCACATCACATTTTGTGGGGGGCCGAACTAGGATCACTCCCAAGAGGTTTTGTGGCGATATCGCTAGAAATGACGAAATGGGAGGCAAACGTAAGGCCACATCGGTACGCCTGACTTCGCCGCGCCGCCACAGCCCCGCCTTCTGCAGAAAACTTCCATAAAGTGACGCCAAGCAACCCCAACTTGTCTTCAGTTACCTGCTACAAATTTGGGGTGATTAGTTGAAAGAGCGAATTTTGGAAAATTTCCCAGTAAAACTTGACCTTTTAAGGCCTGAGGGGGCGGTGCTTATGTGACATAATTAATCGACCATTCATTTGTCTTTGGGGGGCGATTCCGATTGTCCATAGATAATTACTTTAACTGTAATTCTTTCATTTATGAAATTAAAGCAATTTGAATTTTTTTGGCGAGTGCTTGAACTTTGAGGCCTGGCCCCGCCCCTTCAGTATTTACGAAAAGTCAATTTTATTTGCTCATTTGATTCATCCATCGCTTCTGTTCGATCGCACACTATTTTTGAGACAATCGTGCGAAAAATGACCAAACTGTTCAACCAAATGTAGACCCTAGAAATGGCCAAAACGGGGTCAAAATGGCCACTTTAGTCCAAAATGGCCGACTTCCTGTTTGATATTGACCATGGGTGCAAGAGGCTTTTCTGTGCGTATTGTTGAGTTCTACAAGTGTACCAAATTTCATCGTTCTACTATGAAAAAAGGTCAAAGCAGAGGGGTATTTTTAATTTTCTAGGGGGCGCTGTCGAAACATTTTTGTACCAACGTTCACGTTGCCAGTGAAATACGTAAATTTCACGCACTTTCTATATTGGGCCAGAATTTGGTGAGTTTTTGGATATGCTAAGACCCCCTAAAGGCCACCCAAAGACGCGGAAGAAAAAGAAAAAAAAAAAAAAAAAAAGAAAAAAAAAAAAGAATAAATGGAGCAGATACAATAGGCCTTCGCAGCTTCACTGCTCGGGCCTAATAAATAATAATAATAATAAACGGAGCAGATACAATAGGCCTTCGCAGCTTCACTGCTCGGGCCTAATAATAATAATAAACGGAGCAGATAAAATAGGCCTTCGCAGCTTCACTGCTCGGGCCTAATTAAAGCTGCAAGCAGCGTCGTTCGGCCCTCGCAGCGAAGCTGCTCGCCCTCCTTCCGCACCCCCCTCCGCTCCATCCCCGACGCTCTCCAAACCCAGCTCCGCGCTTGTCCATCCTGGCCGGCAGCCGGGGGCACCAGGGCACGTCTGGCAGAACAGAAAGTCAACCACCCCGACACCAGAAACCGTGAACGGCCTCCTCGTCCACACCTCACCCTGATTCAGCATCCCCTTTGAGCCCAGCATTACACGTCTCACCACTAGGAGATACTCTATCTTTACCACACTGGTGATGTGATGTTCAGTCTCTGGCAAATCGGAGGCTGTTTGTGGAAGTTACAGTCAAACGTAAGGTCACAGCGTCACGCCAGAAATCGCCATGGCATCAAAGCTCCTCCCTTTCTGAAAAGCTATCAGATCTGAATAGTCATTACAACATCATGAAGACAGTGTATGACCTTAGTGTCATGTTGACTAAATTAGAGGGGACAAATATGGGCATTTCACCATAAAACAGAAGACTTCCTGTAGTCAGGGGGCGGGGCTTAGGTGATGCCAGCTGTCCACATTGTCACTGTCTTCAGATGTGGTCAGTGATCACACGGACAAAGTTTGAAATTGATCTGATCATGCACAAGGGAGTTATTGAGTCAAGTAACGTAATGGCGACTGGTCAAAGTTTGAGGCTTAGCCACGCCCACACCTTTATACTTATTTAAAATCCGACGGTTGAATCTTTTCCTCTATGTCTTAAGAGTATATAGCAAGAGTTTGAAGGTGATCGGTGGAAAGGGCGACGAGACATCATTCTCCTAATAACGTGTGCGAAAACCACTAAATCGAGTACTTGGACCAAAATGGCCGACCTCCTGTGCGACATTGCGCTTGGCTCCAAGAGACTTTTTTGTAGGTCCTGAGACACTACATTAGTGTGCCAAATTTCGTGATCCTCAGTCAAAGCACGGCTTGGGGCTGACAGTTTTAATGGTCCTAGGGGGCGCTATTTCAGAAAATAGGCCACGCCCACAAACTTCAGCTGTCCAATTCTATTAGGGGTCAGAGTAGGATCACTCATCAGAAATTGTGTGGCGATGTCACAATGATTGAAGAAATGAGAGACAAACGTATTTCCATGGCGTGATGGCGAATTTCGCCATGCTCCCAAAGCCCCGACTTTATTCGAAACCTGCCAGTACTATAGACCAAGTGACCTCAACTTGTCTGCTGCTATTTGCCAGTGATTGCTGGTGATTGGTTAAAAGGAGTCCAATAGGGAGCTGTGAAAAAAAGAGTGGCGTGGCGACAGGTCAAAATTTGAGGCTTAGCCACGCCCACACCTTTATACTTATTTAAAATCCGTAGGTTGAATTTTTTCCCCTTTGTCTTAAGAGTCTATAGCAGAAGTTTGAAGGTGATTGGTGAAAAGGGCAATGGTGTAACACTCTCCAAACAACGTGTGCGAAAACCACTAAATCGACTACTTGGACCAAAATGGCCGACTTCCTGTGCGACTTTGCACTTGGCTCCAAGAGACTTTTTTGTAGGACCGGAGACACCACATTAGTGTACCAGATTTCGTACTCCTCAGTCAAAGCATGGCTAGGGGCTGACAGTTTTAATGGTCCTAGAGGGCGCCATTTCAGAAAATAGGCCACGCCCACAAACTACAGCTGTCCAAATCTATTGGGGGTCAGACTAGGATCACTCACCAGACATTTTGTGGTGATGGCACGATAATTGAAGAAATGAGAGGCAAACGTATTGCCATGGCGTGATGGTGAATTTTGCCATGCTCCCAAAGCCCCGCCTTTTTTCAAAACCTGCCAGTACTGGAGACTAAGTGACCTCAACTTGTCAGCTGCTATTCGCCAGAGATTGCTGGCGATTGGGTAAAAGGAGTCCAATAGGTAGCTGTGAAAAAAAGAGTGGCGTGGTGACAGGTCAAAGTTTGAGGCTTAGCCACGCCCACACCTTTATACTTATTTAAAATCCGACGGTTGAATTTTTTCCTTTATGTCTTAAGAGTCTATAGCAGAAGTTTGAAGGCGATTGGTGAAAAGGGCGATGGAGCATCACTCTCCAAACAACGTGTGCGAAAACCACTAAATCGAGTACTTGGACCAAAATGGCCGACTTCCTGTGCGACTTTGCACTTGGCTCCAAGAGACTTTTTTGTAGGTCCTGAGACACCACATTAGTGTGCCAAATTTCATAATCCTCAGTCAAAGCATGACTTGGGGCTGACAGTTTTAATGGTCCTAGGGGGCGCTATTTCAGAAAATAGGCCACGCCCACCGGATGTTCACATCACATTTTGTGGGGGGCTGAACTAGGATCACTCCCAAGAGGTTTTGTGGCGATATCTCTAGAAATGACGAAATGGGAGGCAAACGTAAGGCCTAAGCGGTACGCCTGACTTCGCCGCGCCGCCACAGCCCCGCCTTCTGGAGAAAACTCCCATAAAGTGACGCCAAGCAACCCCAACTTGTCTTCAGTTACCCGCTACAAATTTGGGGTGATTATTGGAAAGGGCGAATTTTGGAAAATTTCCCAGTAAATCTTGACCTTTTAAGTCCTGAGGGGGCGGGGCTTATGTGACATCATCAATCGACCATTCATTTGTCTTCGGAGGGCGACGACGATTGTCCTTAGAACATTTCTTTAACTGTAATTCTTTCATTTATGAATCTATAGCAATTTGAATTTTTTTGGCGAGTGCTCGAACTTTGAGGCCTGGTCCCGCCCCTTCAGTATTTACGAAAAGTCAATTTTATTGTCTCATTTTAATCGTCCATCGCTTCTGTTCGATCGCACACTATTTTTGAGACGATCGTGCGAAAAATGACCAAACTGTTAAACCAAATATAGACCCTAGAAATGGCCAAAACGGGGTCAAAATGGCCACTTTAGTCCAAAATGGCCGACTTCCTGTTTGATATTGACCATGGGTGCAAGAGGCTTTTCTGTGCGTATTGTTGAGTTCTACAAGTGTACCAAATTTCATCACTCTACTATGAAAAAAGGTCAAAGCGGAGGGGTATTTTTAATTTTCCAGGGGGCGCTGTTGAAACATTTTTTTACCAACTTTCAGGTTGCCAGTGAAATACGTAAATTTCACGCACTTTCTATATTGGGCCAGAATTTGGTGACTTTTTGGATATGCTAAGACCCCCTAAAGGCCATCCAAAGACGCGGAAGAAAAAAAAAGAAAGAAAGAAAGAAAGAAAATTAAAGCTGCAAGCAGCGTCGTTCGGCCCTCGCAGCTCCGCGCCGCTCCGGTCTGCCGTCGCACCAGTGCACGTCTGACAGAACAGAAACGTCAACCACCCCGACACCAGAAACCGCGAATGGCCTCCTAGTCTGCACCTCACCCTGACTCAGCATCCCCTCTGAGCTCACCATTAAATTGAATATTAAGATTACGGCGTTACGCCAGAATTCGCCATGGCATCAAAGCCCCTCCCTTTCTGGAAAGCTATCAGATCTGAATGGTCATTACAGCATCATGAAGACAGTGCATGACCTTAGGGTCATGTTGACTAAATTAGAGGGGACAAATATGGGCATTTCAGCATAAAAAATAAATTCCTGTAGTCAGGGGGCGGGGCTTAGGTGATGTCAGCTGTCCACATTGTCATTGTTTACAGATATGGTCAATGATCACACAGACAAAGTTCGAAAAAGATCTGATCATGCACATGGGAGTTATTAAGTCAAGTAAAGTAATGGCGAAAGGTCAACGTTTGAGGCTTAGCCACGCCCACACCTTTCAACTTTTGAAAAATCCGACGGTTGAATTTTTTCCCCTATGTCTTAAGAGTGTATTGCAGAAGTTTGAAGGTGATTGGTGAAAAGGGCGACGGAGCATCACTCTCCAAACAATGTGTGCGAAAACCACTAAATCACGTACTTGCACCAAAATGGCCGACTTCCTGTGCGACTTTACGCTTGGCTCCAAGAGACTTTTTTGTAGGTCCTGAGACCCCACATTAGTGTACCAAATTTCGTAATCCTCAGTCAAAGCATGGCTTGGGGCTGAAAGTTTTAATGGCTCTAGGGGGCGCTATTTAAGAATATAGGCCACGCCCACAAACTTCAGCTGTCTATTTCTCTTGGAGCTCAGACTAGGATCACTCACCAGAAGTTTCGTAGCAATATCACGATAACTGAAGAAATGAGACAAACGTATTTCCATGGCGTGATGGCGATTTTCGCCATGGTCCCAAAGCCCCGCCTTTTTTCAAAACCTGCCAGTACTGGAGACCAAGTAACCTCAACTTGTCTACTGCTGTTTGCCACAGAATCCTGGTGATTGGGTAAAAGGAGTCCAGTAGGGAGCTGTGAAAAAAAGAGTAGCGTGGCGACAGGTCAAAGTTTGAGGCTTAGCCACGCCCACACCTTTCAACTTTTGAAAAATCCGACGGTTAAATTTTTTCCCCTATGTCTTAAGGGTATATAGCAGAAGTTTGAAGGAGATTGGTGAAAAGGGCGACGGAGCATCACTCTCCAAACAACGTGTGCGAAAACCACTAAATCGCGTACTTGATCCAAAATGGCCGACTTCCTGTGCGACTTTGAACTTGACTCCAAGAGACTTTTTTGTAGGTCCTGAGACACCACATTAGTGTACCAAATTTCGTAATCCTCAGTCAAAGCATGGCTTGGGGCTAATAGTTTAAATGGTCCTAGGGGGCGCTATTTCAAAACATAGGCCACGCCCACAAAATTCAGCTGTCTATTTCTCTTGGAGCTCAGACTAGGATCACTCACCAGAAGTTTCGTAGCAATATCACGATAACTGAAGAAATGAGAGACAAACGTATTTCCATGGCGTGATGGCGATTTTCGCCATGGTCCCAAAGCCCCGCCTTTTTTCAAAACCTGCCAGTACTGGAGACCAAGTAACCTCAACTTGTCTACTGCTGTTTGCCACAGAATCCTGGTGATTGGGTAAAAGGAGTCCAGTAGGGAGCTGTGAAAAAAAGAGTAGCGTGGCGACAGGTCAAAGTTTGAGGCTTAGCCACGCCCACACCTTTCAACTTTTGAAAAATCCGACGGTTGAATTTTTTCCCCTATGTCTTAAGGGTATATAGCAGAAGTTTGAAGGAGATTGGTGAAAAGGGCGACGGAGCATCACTCTCCAAACAACGTGTGCGAAAACCACTAAATCGCGTACTTGATCCAAAATGGCCGACTTCCTGTGCGACTTTGAACTTGACTCCAAGAGACTTTTTTGTAGGTCCTGAGACACCACATTAGTGTACCAAATTTCGTAATCCTCAGTCAAAGCATGGCTTGGGGCTAATAGTTTTAATGGTCCTAGGGGGCGCTATTTCAGAAAATAGGCCACGCCCACCAGATGTTCACATCAGATCTTTTGGGGGGCCGGACTAGGATCACTCACAAGAAGTTTCGTGACGATATCTTTGGAAATGACGAAATGGGAGGCAAACGTAAGGCCAAGGCGGTACGCCTGAATTCGCCGCGCCACCACAGCCCCGCCCTCTGCCGAAAACTCCCATAAAGTGACGCCAAGCAACCCCCACTTGTCTTGAGTTACCAGCTACAAATTTGTGGTGATTAAGTGAAATGGGGCAATTTGGGACCTTTCACAGTAAAACTTGATCTTTTTGGTCCTGAGGGGGCGGGGCTTGTGTGATGTCATCATCCGACCTTTCAATTTACTTTGTGGGTGGATGACGAATGACCACAGAAAGTTTGGTAACTCTATTCCATTCAGTTATGAAGTTATAGCAATTTAAATATTTTTGGCGAGTAGTCAAACTTCGAGGCCTGGCTCCGCCCCTTCAACATATACGAAAACTCAGAATCCTTATCTCATTTTGTTCGCCCATCCCTTCTGAGCAATTTTACACAATTTTTGAGACGATCGTGCGAAAAATGATCGAGCAATCCAATCAGAAACGGACCCTAAAAACGGCAAAAACGGCAAAAAATCGCCATTTCAACCCAAAATGGCCGACTTCCTGTTTGATATTGACCATGGTTGCAAGAGACTTTTCTGTGCGGACTGTTGAGTACTACAAGTGTACCAAATTTCATAACTGTACGATAAACTAAGCTTTATGGAGAGGGTTTTTTTTCACTTTGTAGGGGGCGCTGTTCAGCCATTTTCTTTGCGATTTTTTTGGGACCTTTAAAATATCAAATTTTTCACCAGGCCTGACAAGTGTGCAAAATATTGTGAGTTTTGGGGTATGTTAAGGTCCCCAAAAAGCTGTTCAAAGGGGGCACGGAATAACAAAAAATAATAATAATCAGAGCAAAAACAAGAGGCCTTCGCAGCGCTTTCGCTGCTCGGGCCTAATAATAATCAGAGCAAAAACAAGAGGCCTTCGCAGCGCTTTCGCTGCTCGGGCCTAATTAAAGCTGCAAGCAGCGTCGTTCGGCCCTCGCAGCGAAGCTGCTCGCCCTCTGTCCGCACCCCCTCCGCTCCATCCCCGACGCTCTCCAAACCCGGCTCCGCGCTTTTCCATCCTGGCCGGCAGCCGAGGGCACCAGGGCATGCCTGGCGGAACAGAAAGTCAGCCACCCCAACACTGGAAACCGTGAAAGGCCTCCTCGTCCACACCTCACCCTGACTCAGCATCCCTTCTGAGCCCACCATTACATGTCTCACCCCTAGGAGATACTCTATCTTTACCACACTGGTGATGTGATGTTCAGTCTCGGGCAAATCGGAGGCTGTTTGTGGAAGTTACAGTCAAACGTAAGGTCACAGCATCACGCCAGAAATCGCCATGGCATCAAAGCCCCTCACTTTCTGAAAAGCTATCAGATCTGAATGGTCATTACAACATCATGAAGACAGTGCATGACCTTAGTGTCATCTTGACTAAATTAGAGGGGACAAATATGGGAAGTTCACCATAAAACAATAGACTTCCTGTAGTCAGGGGGCGGGGCTTAGGTGATGTCAGCTGTCCACATTGTCACTGTCTTCAGATGTGGTCAGTGATCACACAGACAAAGTATGAAATTGATCTGATCATGCACATGGGAGTTGTTAAGTCAAATAAAGTAATGGCGACTGGTCAAAGTTTGAGGCTTAGCCACGCCCATACCTTTATACTTATTTAAAATCCGACGGTTGAATTTTTTCCTCTATGTCTTAAGAGTATATAGCAGAAGTTTGAAGGTGATCGGTGGAAAGGGCGAGGAGATATAATTCTCCTAATAACGTGTGCGAAAACCACTAAATTGAGTAATTGCACCAAAATGGCCGACCTCCTGTGCGACATTGCGCTTGGCTCCAAGAGACTTTTTTGTAGGTCCTGAGACACTACATTAGTGTGCCAAATTGTGTGATCCTCAGTCAAAGCATGGCTTGGGGCTGACTGTTTTAATGGTCCTAGGGGGCACTGTTTCGGAAAATAGGCCACGCCCACAAACTTCAGCTGTCCAGTTATATTAGGGGTCAGAGTAGGATCACTCATCAGAAATTGTGTGGCAATGTCACAATGATTGAAGAAATGAGAGACAAACGTATTTCCATGGCGTGATGGTGAATTTCGCCATGCTCCCAAAGCTCCGCCTTTATTCGAAACCTGCCAGTACTATAGACGAAGTGACCTTAACTTGTCTGCTGCTATTTGCCACTGTTTGGTGGTGATTGGATAAAAGGAGTCCAATAGGGAGCTGTGAAAAAAAGAGTGGCGTGGCGACAGGTCAGAGTTTGAGGCTTAGCCACGCCCACACCTCTATACTTATTTAAAATCCGACGGTTGAATTTTTTCATCTATGTCTTAAGAGTATATAGCAGAAGTGTGAAGGCGATTGGTGAAAAGGGCGACGGAGCATCACTCTCCAAACAACGTGTGCGAAAACCACTAAATCGCGCACTTGGACCAAAATGGCCGACTTCCTGTGCGACTTTGCACTTGGCTCCAAGAAACTTTTTTGTAGGTCCTGAGACACCACATTAGTGTACCACATTTCGTAATCCTCAGTCAAAGCATGGCTTGGGGCTGTCAGTTTTAATGGTCCTAGGGGGCGCTATTTCAGAAAATAGACCACGCCCACCGGAATTTCACATCAGATTTTTTTGGGGGCCGGACTAGGATCACTCACAAGAAGTTTCGTGGCGATATCTCTAGAAATGACGAAATGGGAGGCAAACGTAAGGCCTAAGCGGTACGCCTGAGTTCGCCGCGCCGCCACAGCCCCGCCTTCTCCAGAAAACTCCCATAAAGTGACGCCAAGCAACCCCAACTTGTCTTCAGTTACCTGATACAAATTTAGGATGATTATTCGAAAGGGCGAATTTTGGAAAATTTCCTAGTAAAACTTGACCTTTTAAGTCCTGAAGGGGCGGGGCTTATGTGACATCATCAATCGACCATTCATTTGTCTTCGGGGGGCGATGATGATTGTCCATAGAAAGTTACTTTATCTGTAATTCTTTCATTTATGAAATTATAGCAATTTGAATTTTTTTGGCGAGTGCTCGAACTTTGAGGCCTGGTCCCGCCCCTTCAGTATTTACGAAAAGTCAATTTTATTGTCTCATTTTAATCGTCTGTCGCTTCTGTTCGATCGCACACTATTTTTGAGACGATCGTGCGAAAAATGACCAAACTGTTCAACCAAATATAGACCCAAGAAATGGCCGAAACAGGGTCAAAATGGCCACTTTAGTCCAAAATGGCCGACTTCCTGTTTGATATTGACCATGGATGCAAGAGGCTTTTCTGTGCATATTGTTGAGTTCTACAAGTGTACCAAATTTCATAACTGTACGATAAACTAAGCTTTATGGAGAGGGGTATTTTTCACTTTCTAGGGGGCGCTGTTCAGCCATTTTTTTATGAACTTTCACATCGCCAGTGAAATACGTAAATTTCACGCACTTTCTATATTGGGCCAGAATTTGGTGACTTTTTGGATATGCTAAGACCCCCTAAAGGCCAGTCAAAGACGCGGAAGAAAAAAGAAAGAAAGAAAGCGTAATAATAAACGGAGCAGATACAATAGGCCTTCGCAGCTTCACTGCTCGGGCCTAATTAAAGCTGCAAGCAGCGTCGTTCGGCCCTCGCAGCTCCGCGCCGCTCCGGCCTGGCCGGCAGCCCGGGGCACCAGGCTACGTCTGCGAAACAGAAACGTCAACCACCCCGACACCAGAAACTGCTAACGGTCACCTCATCCGCACCTCACCCTGACTCAGCATCCCCTTTGAGCCCACCATTATATTACACGTCTCACCACTAGGGCATACTCTATATTTACCACACTGGTGGTGTGATAACAGAGACAAACTTTAATGCTTTTCTGACCACGTTTTTTTAAGTTATCATAGGTCAAATTTATCTAGAGTGCGTTGTGACCCATTGAGGTCAGCTTTGGTTGACAAAGATGGTTTTCTGTTATTTTGACATCAATCAGACACTGTGTGTTCTTTCTAGAACCAGTGAGCTGAAAGGGGCAGAGCTACAGGGATTAAAACCAACAACCACATCAATGTGTTTGGTGCAGTCATGTGATGTCACAAGCCAAGTATATTGCCATTCTGACTTTGTCTTTAGAAGTTAATAAAGTTTGAACCTATCTAGGGGTGCTGTGACCATTTACAACTAAATCCCATAGAGGTATATTTGGTCATCAAAGATGGTTTCCTGTTAATTTGGTACCAATCAATTGTTGCATGTGTCATCTAGAGACAAAAGGCTGCAAGTGGGCAGAGTTAAAGTGATTTGAAAAAGTGAGCACATACATGTGTTGATTGCAGTTGTGTGATGACTCCCATCAAGTTTAATATAGTTTGGAGCTTTTTTGCAGAAGTAACAAAGGTTTTATTGTATCTAGGGGGTGCTGTTCCAAATTTAGGAAATATTCCATGAAGAAGTTTCTAGGTTGATAAGAGTCATTTGTGTGCAGTTTGGTGTGAATTGCATCATGCATGTGTTATTCAGGGCCTAATATCTGTCAAGGGGCGGAGCTAAAGCTATATCTACCAATTACCACATGATTGTGTTGGGTTCCTTTGTGTGATAACATATGGCAAGTTTGATGCAATTACGACCTCTTCTGTAGGAGTTGTTACAGTTTTAAAGGTATGTAGGGGGCGCTGTGGTGATATTACACAACATTCTCCAACCGTTTGTGCCTCGTTGGCTAAAGGGCATGATTGTTCATTGCAATGTTCAGTCTCGGGCAGATTGGAGGCTGTTTGTGGAAGTTACAGTCAAACGTAAGGTCATGGCGTCACGCCAGAATTCGCCATGGCATCAAAGTCCCTCCCTATCTGGAAAGCTATCAGATCTGAATGGTCATTACAACATCATGAAGACAGTGCATGACCTTAGTGTCATGTTGACTAAATTAAAGGGGACAAATATGGGCATTTCACCAAAAATCAATGGACTTCCAATAGTCAGGGGGCGGGGCTTAGGTGATGTCAGCTGTCCACATTATCATTGTCTTCAGATGTGGTCAGTGATCACACAGACAACGTTTGATTTACGATCTGATCATGCACATGGGAGTTAAGTCAAGTAATGTAATGGCGAAAGGTCAAAATTTGAGGCTTAGCCACGCCCACACCTTTATACTTATTTAAAATCCGACGGTTGAATTTTTTCCCCTTTGTCTTAAGAGTACATAGCAGATGTTTGAAGGTGATCGGTGAAAAGGGCGACGGGGCATCAAGGTCCAAACAACATGTGCGAAAACCACTAAATCAAGTACTTGGACCAAAATGGCCGACCTCCTGTGCGACTTTGCGCTTGGCTCCAAGAGACTTCTTTGTAGGTCCTGAGACACTACATTAGTGTACCAAATTTCGTGATCCTCAGTCAAAGCATGGCTTGGGGCTGACAGTTTTAATGGTCCTAGGGGGCACTATTTCAGAAAATAGGCCACGCCCACAAACTTCAGCTGTCCAGTTCTATTGGGGGTCAGACTCGGATCACTCACCAGACATTTTGTGGCGATGTCACGATAATTGAAGAAATGAGAGGCAAACGTATAGCCATGGCGTGATGGCGAATTTCGCCATGCTCCCAAAGCCCTGCCTTTTTTCGAAACCTGCCAGTACTGGAGACCAAGTGACCTCAACTTGTCAGCTGCTATTTGCCAGAGATTGCTGGTGATTGGGTAAAAGGAGTCCAATAGGGAGCTGTGAAAAAAAGAGTGGTGTGGCGACAGGTCAAAGTTTGAGGCTTAGCCACGCCCAATCCTTTATACTTATTTAAAATCCGACGGTTGAATTTTTTCATCTATGTCTTAAGAGTATATAGCAGAAGCTTGAAGACAATTGGTGAAAAGGGCGACGGAGCATCACTCTCCAAACAACGTGTGCGAAAACCACTAAATCGAGTACTTGGACCAAAATGGCCGACTTCCTGTGCGACTTTGCACTTGGCCACAAGAGACTTTTTTGTAGGTCCTGAGACACCACATGAGTGTACCAAATTTTGTACTCCTCAGTCAAAGCATGGCTTGGGGCTGGCAGTTTTAATGGTCCTAGGGGGCGCTATTTCAGAAAATAGGCCACGCCCACCGGATATTCACATCACATTTTTTGGGGGGCTGGACTTGGATCACTCCCAAGAAGTTTTGTGGCGATATCTCTAGAAATGACAAAATGGGAGGCAAACGTAAGGCCACGTCGGTACACCTGACTTCGCCGCGCCGCCACAGCCCCGCCTTCTGGAGAAAACCCCCATAAAGTGACGCCAAGCAACCCCAACTTGTCTTCAGTTACCTGCTACAAATTTGGGTTGATTATTTGAAAGGGCGAATTTTGGAAAATTTCCCAGTAAAACTTGACCTTTTAAGTCCTGAGGGGGCGGGGCTTATGTGACATCATCAATCGACCATTCATTTGTCTTCGTAGGGCGATGACGATTGTCCAAAGAACATTTCTTTAACTGTAATTCTTTCATTTATGAAATTATAGCAATTTGAATTTTTTTGGCGAGTGCTCGAACTTTGAGGCCTGGTCCCGCCCCTTCAGTATTTACGAAAAGTCAATTTTATTGTCTCATTTTAATCGTCCATCGCTTCTGTTCGATCGCACACTATTTTTGAGACCACCGTGCGAAAAATGACCAAACTGTTCAACCAAATATAGACCCTAGAAATGGCCAAAACGGGGTCAAAATGGCCACTTTAGTCCAAAATGGCTGACTTCCTGTTTGATTTTGACCATGGGTGCGAGAGGCTTTTCTGTGCGTATTGTTGAGTTCTACAAGTGTACCAAATTTCATCACTCTACTATGAAAAAAGGTCAAAGCGGAGGGGTATTTTAAATTTTCCAGGGGGCGCTGTCGAAACATTTTTTTACCAACTTTCACGTTGCCAGTGAAATATGTAAATTTCACGCACTTTCTATATTGGGCCAGAATTTGGTGAGTTTTTGGATATGCTAAGACCCCCTAAAGGCCATCCAAAGACGCGGAAGAAAAAAAAAGAAAAAAAAAGAAAAAGAAACGGAGCAGATACAATAGGCCTTCGCAGCGCTTCGCTGCTCGGGCCTAATTAAAGCTGCAAGCAGCGTCGTTCGGCCCTCGCAGCTCCGCGCCGCTCCGGCCTGGCCGGCAGCCCGGGGCACCAGGGCACCTCTGCAGAACACAAACGTCGACCACCCCAACACCAGAAACTGCTAACGGCCACCTTTTCCGCACCTCACCCTGACTCAGCATCCCTTTTGAGCCCACCATTATATTTTATGTCTCACCACTAGGGAATCCTCTATCTTTACCACACTGGTTGTGTGATGACAGTGACCAACTTTAATGCTATTCTGACCATGTTTTTTAAAGTTATCGAAGGATAACGTTATCTAGGTGGCTCTGTGACCAACTACAGAAAAGTCCCATTGAGGTCAGCTTTGGTGACATTATATAACATTCACCAACCGTTTGTGCCTCATTGGCTAAAGGGCATGATTGTTCATTGCCATATTCAGTTTCGGGCAAATCGGAGGCCGTTTGTGGAAGTTACAGTCAAATGTAAGGTCATGGCGTCACGCCAGCATTCACCATGGCATCAAAGCCCCTCCCTTTCTGGAAAGCTATCAGATCTGAATGGTCTTTAAAACATCATGAAGACACTGTGTGACCTGAGTGTCATTTTCATTAAATTAGAGGGGACAAATATGGGCATTTCACCATAAAACAATAGACTTCCTGTTGTCAGGGGGCGGGGCTTAGGTGATGTCAGCTGTCCACATTGTCGTTGTCTTGAGATGTGGTCAGTGATCACACAGACAAAGTTTGAATTAGATCTGATCATGCACATGGGAGTTATTAAGTCAAGTAATGTCATGGCGAAAGGTCAAAGTTTGAGGCTTAGCCACGCCCACACCTTTATACTTATTTAAAATCCGACGGTTGAATTTTTTCCCCTTTGACTTAAAAGTACATAGCATAAGTTTGAAGGTGATCGGTGTAAAGGGCAACAGCCCATCAATGTCCAAACAACGTGTGCGAAAACCACTAAATCGAGTACTTGGACCAAAATGGCCGACCTCCTGTGCGAAATTGCGCTTGGCTCCAAGAGACTTTTTTGTAGGGCCAGAGACCCTACATGAGTGTACCAATTTTCGTAATCCTCAGTCAAACCTTGTCTTGGGGCTGACAGTTTTAATGGTCCTAGGGGGCGCTATTTCAGAATATAGGCCACGCCCACAAATCTCAGATGCCCATTTCTATTGGGGGTCAGACTAGGATCACTCACCAGACATTTTGTGGCGATGTCACGATAATTGAAGAAATGAGAGGCAAACGTATTGCCATGGCGTGATGGCGAATTTCGCCATGCTCCCAAAGCCCCGCCTTTTTTCAAAACCTGCCAGTACTGTAGACCAAGTGACCTAAACTTGTCAGCTGCTATTTACCAGAGATTCCAGGTGATTGGGTAAAAGGAGTCCAATAGGGAGCTGTGAAAAAAAGAGTGGCGTGGCGAAAGGTCAAAGTTTGAGGCTTAGCCACGCCCACACCTTTATACTTATTTAAAATCCGACGGTTGAATTTTTTCCTCTATGTCTTAAGACTATATAGCAGAAGTTTGAAAGTGATTGGTGAAAAGGGCGACGGAGTATCACTCTCCAAACAACGTGTATGAAAACCACTAAATCGCGCACTTGGACCAAAATGGCCGACTTCCTGTGCGACTTTGCACTTGGCTCCAAGAGACTTTTTTGTAGGTCCTGAGACACCACATTAGTGTACCAAATTTCGTAATCCTCAGTCAAAGTATGGTTTGGGGCTGACAGTTTTAATGGTCCTAGGGGGCGCTATTTCAGAAAATAGGCCACGCCCACCAGATGTTCACATCAGATCTTTTGGGGGGCCGGACTAGGATCACTCACAAGAAGTTTCGTGACGATATCTTTGGAAATGACGAAATGGGAGGCAAACGTAAGGCCACGGCGGTACGCCTGAATTCGCCGCGCCGCCACAGCCCCGCCCTCTGCCGAAAACTCCCATAAAGTGACGCCAAGCAACCCCCACTTGTCTTGAGTTACCAGCTACAAATTTGTGGTGATTAAGTGAAATGGGGCAATTTGGGTCCTTTCACAGTAAAACTTGATCTTTTTGGTCCTGAGGGGGCGGGGCTTGTGTGATGTCATCATCCGACCATTCAATTTACTTTGTGGGTGGATGACGAATGACCCCAGAACGTTTGGTAACTCTATTCCATTCAGTTATGAAGTTATAGCAATTTAAATATTTTTGGCGAGTAGTCAAACTTCGAGGCCTGGCCCCGCCCCTTCAACATATACGAAAACTCAGAATTCTCATCTCATTTTGTTCGCCCATCCCTTCTTAGCAATTTTACACAATTTTTGAGACGATCGTGCGAAAAATGATCGAGCAATCCAATCAGAAACGGACCCTAAAAACGGCAAAAACGGCAAAAAATCGCCATTTCAACCCAAAATGGCCGACTTCCTGTTTGATATTGACCATGGTTGCAAGAGACTTTTCTGTGCGGACTGTTGAGGACTACAAGTGTACCAAATTTCATAACTGTACAATAAACTAAGCTTTATGGAGAGGGGTATTTTTCACCTTGTAGGGGGCGCTGTTCAGCCATTTTCTTTGCGATTTTTTTGGGACCTTTAAAATATCAAATTTTTCACCAGGCCTGACAAGCTTGCAAAATATTGTGAGTTTTGGGGTATGTTAAGGTCCCCAAAAAGCCATTCGTTTCGCGCACGGAATAATAAATAATAATAATAATTAAAGCTGCAAGCAGCGTCGTTCGGCCCTCGCAGCGAAGCTGCTCGCCCTCCGTCCTTACCCCCTCCGCTCCATCCCCAATGCTCTCAAAACCCAGCACCCCGCCGCTCCTTCCTGACCAGCAGCCCGGGACAACAGGGCGCGTCAGCAGAACAGAAACGTCCAACAGAACAGAATTCACCATGGCATCAAAGCCCCTCCCTTTCTGAAAAGCTATCAGATCTGAATGGTCATTACAACATCATGAAGACAGTGCATGACCTTTGTGTCATGTTGACTAAATTAGAGGGGACAAATATGGGCATTTCACCATAAAACAGTAAACTTCCTGTAGTCAGGGGGTGGGGCTTAGGTGATGCCAGCTGTCCACATTGTCACTGTCTTCAGATGTGGTCAGTGATAACACAGACAAAGTTTGAAATTGATCTGATCATGCACATGAGAGTTACTAAGTCAAGTAACGTAATGGCGACTGGTCAAAGTTTGAGGCTTAGCCACGCCCACATCTTTATACTTATTTGAAATCCGACGGTTGAATTTTTTCCTCTATGTCTTAAGAGTATATAGCAGGAGTTTGAAGGTGATCGGTGGAAAGGTCGACGAGACATCATTCTCCTAATAACGTGTGCGAAAACCACTAAATCGCGTACTTGGACCAAAATGGCCGACCTCCTGTGCGACATTTCGCTTGGCTCCAAGAGACTTTTTTGTAGGTCCTGAGACACTACATTAGTGTGCCAAATTTCGTGATCCTCAGTCAAAGCAAGGCTTGGGGCTGACAGTTTTAATGGTCCTAGGGGGTGCTATTTCAGAAAATAGGCCACGCCCACAAACTTCAGCTGTCCAAATCTATTAGGGGTCAGAGTAGGATCACTCATCAGAAATTGTGTGGCGATGTCACAGTGATAGAAGAAATGAGAGACACACGTATTTCCATGGCGTGATGGCGAATTTCGCCATGCTCCCAAAGCCCCGCCTTTATTCGAAACCTGCCAGTATTATAGACCAATTGACCTCAACTTGTCTGCTGCTATTAGCCAGTGATTGCTGGTGATTGGTTAAAAGGAGGCCAATAGGGAGCTGTGAAAAAAAGAGTGGCGTGGCGACAGGTCAAAGTTTGAGGCTTAGCCACGCCCACACCTTTATACTTATTTAAAATCCGACGGTTGAATTTTTTCATCTATGTCTTAAGAGTGTATGACAGAGGTTTGAAGGTGATTGGTGAAAAGAGTGATGGAGCATCCTTCTCCAAACAACGTGTGCGAAAACCACTAAATCCAGTACTTGGACCAAAATGGCCGACTTCCTGTGTGACTTCGCACTTGGCTCCAAGAGACTTTTTTGTAGGTCCTGAGACACCACATTAGTGTACCAAATTTCGTACTCCTCAGTCAAAGCATGGCTTGGGGCTGACAGTTTTAATTGTCCTAGGGGGCGCTATTTCAGAAAATAGGCCACGCCCACCGGATGTTCACATCAGATTCTTTTGGGGGCCAGACTAGGATCACTCCCAAGAAGTGTCGTGGCGATATCTCTAGAAATGACGAAATGGGAGGCAAACGTAAGGCCACGTCGGTACGCCTGATTTCGCCGTGCCGCCACTGCCCCGCCTTCTGCAGAAAACTCCCATAAAGTGACGCCAAGAAACCCCAACTTGTCTTCAGTTACCAGCTACAAATTTGGGATGATTATTTGAAAGGGCGAATTTTGGAAAATTTCCCAGTAAAACTTGACCTTTTAAGTACTGAGGGGGCGGGGCTTATGTGACATCACCAATCAACCATTCATTTGTCTTCGGGGGGCGATGACGATTGTCCATAGAATGTTACTTTAACTGTAATTCTTTCATTTATGAAATTATAGCAATTTGAATTTTCTTGGCGAGTGCTCGAACTTTGAGGCCTGGCCCCGCCCCTTCAGTATTTACGAAAAGTCAATTTTATTTTCTCATTTGAATCGGCCATCGCTTCTGTTCGATCGCACACAATTTTTGAGACGATCGTGCGAAAAATGACCAAACTGTTCAACCAAATATAGACCCTAGAAATGGCCAAAATGGCTAAAAATCGCCATTTCAACCTAAAATGGCCGACTTCCTGTGTGATATAGACCATGGTTGCAAGAGACTTTTCTGTGCGGACTGTTGAGTACTACAAGTGTACCAAATTTCATAACTGTACGATAAACTAAGCTTTATGGAGAGGGGTATTTTTCACTTTCTAGGGGGCGCTGTTCAGCCAATTTTTTACGAACTTTCACATCGCCAGTGAAATACGTAAATTTCACGCACTTTCTATATTGGGCCAGAATTTGGTGACTTTTTGGATATGCTAAGACCCCCTAAAGGCCATTCAAAGACGCGGAAGAAAAAAGAATAATAATAATTAAAGCTGCAAGCAGCGTCGTTCGGCCCTCGCAGCTCCGCGCCGCTCCGGTCTGGACGGCAGCCCGGGGCACCAGTGCACGTCTGACAGAACAGAAACGTCAACCACCCCGACACCAGAAACCGCGAATGGCCTCCTAGTCTGCACCTCACCCTGACTCAGCATCCCCTCTGAGCTCACCATTAAATTGAATATTAAGATTACGGCGTTACGCCAGAATTCGCCATGGCATCAAAGCCCCTCCCTTTCTGGAAAGCTATCAGATCTGAATGGTCATTACAGCATCATGAAGACAGTGCATGACCTTAGGGTCATGTTGACTAAATTAGAGGGGACAAATATGGGCATTTCAGCATAAAAAATAAATTCCTGTAGTCAGGGGGCGGGGCTTAGGTGATGTCAGCTGTCCACATTGTCATTGTTTACAGATATGGTCAATGATCACACAGACAAAGTTCGAAAAAGATCTGATCATGCACATGGGAGTTATTAAGTCAAGTAAAGTAATGGCGAAAGGTCAACGTTTGAGGCTTAGCCACGCCCACACCTTTCAACTTTTGAAAAATCCGACGGTTGAATTTTTTCCCCTATGTCTTAAGAGTGTATTGCAGAAGTTTGAAGGTGATTGGTGAAAAGGGCGACGGAGCATCACTCTCCAAACAATGTGTGCGAAAACCACTAAATCACGTACTTGCACCAAAATGGCCGACTTCCTGTGCGACTTTACGCTTGGCTCCAAGAGACTTTTTTGTAGGTCCTGAGACCCCACATTAGTGTACCAAATTTCGTAATCCTCAGTCAAAGCATGGCTTGGGGCTGAAAGTTTTAATGGCTCTAGGGGGCGCTATTTAAGAATATAGGCCACGCCCACAAACTTCAGCTGTCTATTTCTCTTGGAGCTCAGACTAGGATCACTCACCAGAAGTTTCGTAGCAATATCACGATAACTGAAGAAATGAGACAAACGTATTTCCATGGCGTGATGGCGATTTTCGCCATGGTCCCAAAGCCCCGCCTTTTTTCAAAACCTGCCAGTACTGGAGACCAAGTAACCTCAACTTGTCTACTGCTGTTTGCCACAGAATCCTGGTGATTGGGTAAAAGGAGTCCAGTAGGGAGCTGTGAAAAAAAGAGTAGCGTGGCGACAGGTCAAAGTTTGAGGCTTAGCCACGCCCACACCTTTCAACTTTTGAAAAATCCGACGGTTAAATTTTTTCCCCTATGTCTTAAGGGTATATAGCAGAAGTTTGAAGGAGATTGGTGAAAAGGGCGACGGAGCATCACTCTCCAAACAACGTGTGCGAAAACCACTAAATCGCGTACTTGATCCAAAATGGCCGACTTCCTGTGCGACTTTGAACTTGACTCCAAGAGACTTTTTTGTAGGTCCTGAGACACCACATTAGTGTACCAAATTTCGTAATCCTCAGTCAAAGCATGGCTTGGGGCTAATAGTTTAAATGGTCCTAGGGGGCGCTATTTCAAAACATAGGCCACGCCCACAAAATTCAGCTGTCTATTTCTCTTGGAGCTCAGACTAGGATCACTCACCAGAAGTTTCGTAGCAATATCACGATAACTGAAGAAATGAGAGACAAACGTATTTCCATGGCGTGATGGCGATTTTCGCCATGGTCCCAAAGCCCCGCCTTTTTTCAAAACCTGCCAGTACTGGAGACCAAGTAACCTCAACTTGTCTACTGCTGTTTGCCACAGAATCCTGGTGATTGGGTAAAAGGAGTCCAGTAGGGAGCTGTGAAAAAAAGAGTAGCGTGGCGACAGGTCAAAGTTTGAGGCTTAGCCACGCCCACACCTTTCAACTTTTGAAAAATCCGACGGTTGAATTTTTTCCCCTATGTCTTAAGGGTATATAGCAGAAGTTTGAAGGAGATTGGTGAAAAGGGCGACGGAGCATCACTCTCCAAACAACGTGTGCGAAAACCACTAAATCGCGTACTTGATCCAAAATGGCCGACTTCCTGTGCGACTTTGAACTTGACTCCAAGAGACTTTTTTGTAGGTCCTGAGACACCACATTAGTGTACCAAATTTCGTAATCCTCAGTCAAAGCATGGCTTGGGGCTAATAGTTTTAATGGTCCTAGGGGGCGCTATTTCAGAAAATAGGCCACGCCCACCAGATGTTCACATCAGATCTTTTGGGGGGCCGGACTAGGATCACTCACAAGAAGTTTCGTGACGATATCTTTGGAAATGACGAAATGGGAGGCAAACGTAAGGCCAAGGCGGTACGCCTGAATTCGCCGCGCCACCACTGCCCCGCCCTCTGCCGAAAACTCCCATAAAGTGACGCCAAGCAACCCCCACTTGTCTTGAGTTACCAGCTACAAATTTGTGGTGATTAAGTGAAATGGGGCAATTTGGGACCTTTCACAGTAAAACTTGATCTTTTTGGTCCTGAGGGGGCGGGGCTTGTGTGATGTCATCATCCGACCTTTCAATTTACTTTGTGGGTGGATGACGAATGACCACAGAAAGTTTGGTAACTCTATTCCATTCAGTTATGAAGTTATAGCAATTTAAATATTTTTGGCGAGTAGTCAAACTTCGAGGCCTGGCTCCGCCCCTTCAACATATACGAAAACTCAGAATCCTTATCTCATTTTGTTCGCCCATCCCTTCTGAGCAATTTTACACAATTTTTGAGACGATCGTGCGAAAAATGATCGAGCAATCCAATCAGAAACGGACCCTAAAAACGGCAAAAACGGCAAAAAATCGCCATTTCAACCCAAAATGGCCGACTTCCTGTTTGATATTGACCATGGTTGCAAGAGACTTTTCTGTGCGGACTGTTGAGTACTACAAGTGTACCAAATTTCATAACTGTACGATAAACTAAGCTTTATGGAGAGGGTTTTTTTTCACTTTGTAGGGGGCGCTGTTCAGCCATTTTCTTTGCGATTTTTTTGGGACCTTTAAAATATCAAATTTTTCACCAGGCCTGACAAGTGTGCAAAATATTGTGAGTTTTGGGGTATGTTAAGGTCCCCAAAAAGCTGTTCAAAGGGGGCACGGAATAACAAAAAATAATAATAATCAGAGCAAAAATTAAAGCTGCAAGCAGCGTCGTTCGGCCCTCGCAGCTCCGCGCCGCTCCGGCCTGGCCGGCAGCCCGAGGCACCAGATTACGTCCGTGGAACAAAAATTTTGACCACCCCGACACCAGAAACAGCTAACGGTCACCTCGTCCGCACCTCACCCTGACTGAGCATCCCCTCTGAGCACACCAAGTTTGGTGCAGTTACGACCTCGTCTGTAGGAGTTATTACAGTTTTAATGTTGTGTAGGGGGTGCTGTGGTGTTATTATACGAATTTCACCAACCATTTGTGTCTCATTGGCTAAAGGGCATGATTGTTGATTGCCATGTTCAGTCTCGTGCAGATGGGAGGCTATTTGTGGAAGTTACGATCAAACGTAAGGTCATGGCGTCATGCCAGAAATCGCCATGGCATCAAAGCCCCTCCCTATCTGGAAAGCTATCAGATCTGAATGGTCATTGCAACATCTTGAAGACAGTGCCTGACCTTAGTGTCATGTTGACTAAATTAGAGAGGACAAATATGGGCATTTCACCATAAAACAATAGACTTCCTGTTGTCAGGGGGCGGGGCTTAGGTGATGTCACCTGTCCACAATGACGTTGTCTTGAGATTTGGTCATTGATCACACGGACAAAGTTTGATATAGATCTGATCATGCACATTGGAGTTGTTAAGTCAAGTAATGTAATGGCGAAAGGTCAAAGTTTGAGGCTTAGCCACGCCCATGCCATTAAACTTATTTAAAATCCGACGGTTGAATTTTTTCCCCTTTGTCTTAAGAAAATATAACAGAAGTTTGAAGGTGATCGGTGAAAAGGGCGACGGGGTATCATTGTCCAAACAACGTGTGCGAAAACCACTAAATCGAGAACTTGGACCAAAATGGCCGACTTCCTGTGCGACTTTGCACTTGGCTCCCAGAGACTTTTTTGTAGGTCCTGAGACACCACATTAGTCTACCAAATTTTGCAATCCTCAGTCAAAGCATGGCTTGGGGCTGACAGTTTTAATGGTCATAGGGGGCGCTATTTCAGAAAATAGGCCACGCCCACAAACTTCAGCCATCCATTTCTATTGGGGGTCAGACTAGGATCACTCACAACAAGTTTCGAGGTGATATCACGATAAATGAAGAAATGAGAGGCAAACGTATTTCCATGGCGTGATGGCGAATTTCGCCATGCTCCCAAAGCCCCGCCTTTTCTCAAAACCTTCCAGTACTGGAGACCAAGTGACCTCAACTTGTCTGCTGCTATTTACCAGAGATTACTGGTGATTGGGTAAAATGGGTCCAATAGGGAGCTGTGAAAAAAAGAGTGGCGTGGCGAAAGGTCAAAGTTTGAGGCTTAGCCACGCCCACACCTTTATACTTATTTAAAATCCGACGGTTGAATTTTTTCCTCTATGTCTTAAGAGTATATAGCAGAAGTTTGAAGGCGATTGGTGAAAAGGGCGACGGAGCATCACTCTCCAAACAACGTGTGTGAAAACCACTAAATCGCACACTTGGACCAAAATGGCCGACTTCCTGTGCGACTTTGCACTTGGCTCCAAGAGACTTTTTTGTAGGTCCTTAGACACCACATTAGTGTACCAAATTTCGTAATCCTCAGTCAAAGCATGGCTTGGGGCTGACAGTTTTAATCGTCCTAGGGGGCGCTATTTCAGAAAATAGGCCACGCCCACCGGATGTTCACATCAGATCTTTTGGGGGGCCGGACTAGGATCACTCACAAGAAGTTTCGTGACGATATCTTTAGAAATGACGAAATGGGAGGCAAACGTAAGGCCGCGGCGGTACGCCTGACTTCGCCGCGCCGCCACAGCCCCGCCCTCTGCCAAAAACTCCCATAAAGTGACGCCAAGCAACCCCCACTTGTCTTGAGTTACCAGCTACAAATTCGTGGTGATTAAGTGAAATGGGGCAATTTGGGACCTTTCACAGTAAAACTTGATCTTTTTGGTCCTGAGGGGGCGGGGCTTGTGTTATGTCATCATCCGACCATTCAATTTACTTTGTGGGTGGATGACGAATGACCAAAGAAAGTTTGGTAACTCTATTCCATTCAGTTATGAAGTTATAGCAATTTAAATTTTTTTGGCGAGTAGTCAAATTTTGAGGCCTGGCCCCGCCCCTTCAACATATACGAAAACTCAGAATCCTCATCACATTTTGTTCGCCCATCCCTCCTGAGCAATTTGACACAATTTTTGAGATGATGGTGCGAAAATTTATCGAGCAATCCAATCAGAAACGGACCCTAAAAACGGCAAAAACGGCTAAAAATCGCCATTTAAACCCAAAATGGCCGACTTCCTGTTTGATATTGACCATACTTGCAAGAGACTTTTCTGTGCGGACTGGTGAGTACTACAAGTGTACCAAATTTCATAATTGTACGATAAACTAAGCTTTATGGAGAGGGGTTTTTTTCACTTTCTAGGGGGCGCTGTTCAGCCATTTTCTTTGCAATTTTTTTGGGACCATTAAAATATTAAATTTTTAACCAGGCCTGACATCTTTGCAAAATATTGTGAGTTTTGGGGTATGATAAGGTCCCCAAAAAGCCATTCAAAGCGGGCTAAGAATAATAAATAAAAATTAAAGCTGCAAGCAGCGTCGTTCGGCCCTCGCAGCTCCGCGCCGCTCCGGCCTGGCCGGCAGCCCGGGGCACCAGGGCACGTCTGGCAGAACAGAAACGTCACCCACCCCGACACCAGAAACCGCAAATGGCCTCCTAGTCCGCACCTCACCCTGACTCAGCATCCCCTCTGAGCTCACCATTAAATTGAATTGTAAGGTCACGACGTCATGCCAGAATTCACCATGGCATCAAAGCCCCTCCCTATCTGGAAAGCTATCAGATCTGAATGGTCATTACAACATCATGAAGACAGTGCATGACCTCAGTGTCATGTTGACTAAATTAGAGGGGACAAATATGGGCATTTCACCATAAAACAATAGACTTCCTGTTGTCAGGGGGCGGGGATTAGGTGATATCAGCTGTCCATAATGACGTTGCCTTAAGATGTGGTCAGTGATCACACAGACAAAGTTTGATATAGATCTGATCGTGCACATGGGAGTTATTAAGTCAAGTAATGTAATGGCGAAAGGTCAAAGTTTGAGGCTTAGCCACGCCCACACCTTTATACTTATTTAAAATCCGACGGTTGAATTTTTTCCACTATGTCTTAAGAGTATATAGCAGAAGTTTGAAGGCGATTGGTGAAAAGGGCGACGGAGCATCACTCTCCTAACAACGTGTGCGAAAACCACTAAATTGCGCACTTGGACCAAAATGGCCGACTTCCTGTGCGACTTTGCACTTGGCTCCAAGAGACTTTTTTGTAGGTCCTGAGACACCACATTAGTGTACCAAATTTCGTAATCCTCAGTCAAAGCATGGCTTGGGGCTGACAGTTTTAATGGTCCTAGGGGGCGCTATTTCAGAAAATAGGCCACGCCCACCGGATATTGACATCAGATCTTTTGGGGGGCCGGACTAGGATCACTCACAAGAAGTTTCGTGACGATATCTCTAGAAATGACGAAATGGGAGGCAAACGTAAGGCCACGGCGGTACCCCTGAATTCGCTGCGCCGCCAAAGCCCCGCCCTCTGCCGAAAACTCCCATAAAGTGACGCCAAGCAACTCCCACTTGTCTTGAGTTACCAGCTACAAATTCGTGATGATTAAGTGAAATGGGGCAATTTGGGACCTTTCACAGTAAAACTTGATCTTTTTGGTCCTGAGGGGGCGGGGCTTGTGTGATGTCATAATCCGACCATTCAATTTACTTTGTGGGTAGATGACGAATGACCACAGAAAGTTTGGTAACTCTATTCCTTTCAGTTTTGAAGTTATAGCAATTTAAATATTTTTGGCGAGTAGTCAAATTTTGAGGACTGGCCCCGCCCCTTCAACATATACGAAAACTCAGAATCCTCATCTCATTTTGTTCGCCCATCCCTTCTGAGCAATTTTACACAATTTTTGAGACGATTGTCCGAAAAATGATCGAGCAATCCAATCAGAAACGGACCCTAAAAACGGCAAAAACTGCTAAAAATCGCCATTTCAACCCAAAATGGCCGACTTCCTGTTTGATATTGACCATGCTTGCAAGAGACTTTTCTGTGCGGACTGTTGAGTACTACAAGTGTACCAAATTTCATAACTGTACGATAAACTAAGCTTTATGGAGAGGGTTTTTTTTCACTTTCTAGGGGGCGCTGTTCAGCCATTTTCTTTGCGATTTTTTTGGGACCTTTAAAATATCAAATTTTTCACCAGGCCTGACAAGTTTGCAAAATATTGTGAGTTTTGGGGTATGTTAAGGTCCCCAAAAAGCCGTTCAAAGGGGCACCGGAATAATAAATAATAATAAACAGAGCAAAAACAAGAGGCCTTCGCAGCGCTTTCGCTGCTCGGGCCTAATAAACATAGCAAAAACAAGAGGCCTTCGCAGCGCTTTCGCTGCTCGGGCCTAATTAAAGCTGCAAGCAGCGTCGTTCGGCCCTCGCAGCGAAGCTGCTCGCCCTCCTTCTGCACCCCCTCCGCTCCATCCCCGACGCTCTCCAAACCCGGCTCCGCGCTTTTCCATACTGGCCGGCAGCCGAGGGCACCAGGGCATGCCTGGCGGAACAGAAACTCAGCCACCCCGACACCGGAAACAGTAAAAGGCCTCCTCGTCCACACCTCACCCTGACTCAGCATCCCTTCTGAGCCCACCATTACATGTCTCACCACTAGGAGATACTCTATCTTTACCACACTGGTGATGTGATGTTCAGTCTCGGGCTAATCGGAGGCTGTTTGTGGAAGTTACAGTCAAACGTAAGGTCACAGCGTCACGCCAGAAATCGCCATGGCATCAAAGCCCCTCACTTTCTAAAAAGCTATCAGATCTGAATGGTCATTACAACATCATGAAGACAGTGCATGACCTTAGTGTCATCTTGACTAAATTAGAGGGGACAAATATGGGCAGTTCACCATAAAACAATAGACTTCCTGTAGTCAGGGGGCGGGGCTTAGGTGATGTCAGCTCTCCACATTGTCACTGTCTTCAGATGTGGTCAGTGATCACATAGACAAAGTATGAAATTGATCTGATCATGCACATGGGAGTTGTTAAGTCAAATAAGGTAATGGCGACTGGTCAAAGTTTGAGGCTTAGCCACGCCCACACCTTTATACTTATTTAAAATCCGACGGTTGAATTTTTCCCTCTATGTCCTAAGAGTATATAGCAGAAGTTTGAAGGAGATCGGTGGAAAGGGCGAGGAGATATCATTCTCCTAATAACGTGTGCGAAAAACACTAAATTGAGTACTTGGACCAAAATGGCCGACCTCCTGTAGGACATTGCTCTTGGCTCCAAGAGACTTTTTTGTAGGTCCTGATACACTACATTAGTGTGCCAAATTTTGTGATCCTCAGTCAAAGCATGGCTTGGGGCTGACTGTTTTAATGGTCCTAGGGGGCGGTGTTTCAGAAAATAGGTCACGCCCACAAACTTCAGCTGTCCAATTCTATTAGGGGTCAGAGTAGGATCACTCTTCAGAACTTGTGTGGCGATGTCACAATGACTGAAGAAATGAGAGACAAACGTATTTCCATGGCGTGATGGCAAATTTCGCCATGCTCCCAAAGCCCCGCCTTTATTCGAAACCTGCCAGTACTATAAACCAAGTGACCTCAACTTGTCTGCTGCTATTTGCCAGTGTTTGCTGGTGATTGGTTAAAAGGAGTCCAATAGGGAGCTGTGAAAATAAGAGTGGCGTGGCGACAGGTCAAAGTTTGAGGCTTAGCCACGCCCACATCTTTATACTTATTTAAAATCCGACGGTTGACTTTTTTCATCTATGTCTTAAGAGTGTATAGCAGATGTTTGAAGGTGATTGTTGAAAAGGGTGATGGAGAATCCTTATCCAAACAATGTGTGCGAAAACCACTAAATCGAGTACTTGGACCAAAATGGCCGACTTCCTGTGCGACTTTGCTCTTGGCTCCAAGAGACTTTTTTGTAGGGCCTGAGACACCACATTAGTGTACCAATTTTCGTACTCCTCAGTCAAAGCATGGCTTGTGGCTGGCAGTTTTATTGTTCCTAGGGGGCGCTATTTCAGAAAATAGGCCACTCCCACAAATTACAGCTGTCCAGTTCTATTGGGGGTCAGACTAGGATCACTCACCAGACATTTTGTGGCAATGGCACGATAATTGAAGAAATGAGAGGCAAACGTATTGCCATGGCGTGATGGCGAATTTCGCCATGCTCCCAAAGCCCCGCCTTTATTCGAAACCTGCCAGGACTAAAGACCAAGTGTCCTCAACTTGTCTGCTGCTATTTGCCAGTGATTGCTGGCGATTGGTTAAAAGGAGTCCAATAGGGAGCTGTGAAAAAAAGAGTGGCGTGGCGACAGGTCAAAGTTTGAGGCTTAGCCACGCCCACACCTTTATACTTATTTAAAATCCGACGGTTGAATTTTTTCCTTTATGTCTTAAGAGTGTATAGCAGAAGTTTGAAGGCGATTGGTGAAAAGGGCGATGGAGCATCACTCTCCAAACAACGTGTGCGAAAACCAGTAAATCGAGTACTTGGACCAAAATGGCCGACTTCCTGTGCGACTTTGCACTTGGCTCCAAGAGACTTTTTTGTAGGTCCTGAGACACCACATTAGGAAACCAAATTTCGTACTCCTCAGTCAAAGCATGACTTGGGGCTGACAGTTTTAATGGTCCTAGGGGGCGCTATTTCAGAAAATAGGCCACGCCCACTGGATGTTCACATCACATTTTGTGGGGGGCCGAACTAGGATCACTCCCAAGAGGTTTTGTGGCGATATCGCTAGAAATGACGAAATGGGAGGCAAACGTAAGGCCACATCGGTACGCCTGACTTCGCCGCGCCGCCACAGCCCCGCCTTCTGCAGAAAACTTCCATAAAGTGACGCCAAGCAACCCCAACTTGTCTTCAGTTACCTGCTACAAATTTGGGGTGATTAGTTGAAAGGGCGAATTTTGGAAAATTTCCCAGTAAAACTTGACCTTTTAAGGCCTGAGGGGGCGGTGCTTATGTGACATCATCAATCGACCATTCATTTGTCTTTGGGGGGGCGATTCCGATTGTCCATAGATAATTACTTTAACTGTAATTCTTTCATTTATGAAATTAAAGCAATTTGAATTTTTTTGGCGAGTGCTTGAACTTTGAGGCCTGGCCCCGCCCCTTCAGTATTTACGAAAAGTCAATTTTATTTGCTCATTTGATTCATCCATCGCTTCTATTCGATCGCACACTATTTTTGAGACAATCGTGCGAAAAATGACCAAACTGTTCAACCAAATGTAGACCCTAGAAATGGCCAAAACGGGGTCAAAATGGCCACTTTAGTCCAAAATGGCCGACTTCCTGTTTGATATTGGCCATGGGTGCAAGAGGCTTTTCTGTGCGTATTGTTGAGTTCTACAAGTGTACCAAATTTCATCGTTCTACTATGAAAAAAGGTCAAAGCAGAGGGGTATTTTTAATTTTCTAGGGGGCGCTGTCGAAACATTTTTGTACCAACGTTCACGTTGCCAGTGAAATACGTAAATTTCACGCACTTTCTATATTGGGCCAGAATTTGGTGAGTTTTTGGATATGCTAAGACCCCCTAAAGGCCACCCAAAGACGCGGAAGAAAAAGAAAAAAAAAAAAAAAAAAGAAAAAAAAAAAGAATAAACGGAGCAGATACAATAGGCCTTCGCAGCTTCACTGCTCGGGCCTAATCAGAGCAAAAACAAGAGGCCTTCGCAGCGCTTTCGCTGCTCGGGCCTAATAATAAACAGAGCAAAAACAAGAGGCCTTCGCAGCGCTTTGCTGCTCGGGCCTAATAATAAACAGAGCAAAAACAAGAGGCCTTCGCAGCGCTTTGCTGCTCGGGCCTAATTAAAGCTGCAAGCAGCGTCGTTCGGCCCTCGCAGCTCCGCGCCGCTCTGGCCTGGCCAGCAGGCCGGGGCGCCAGGGCATGTCTGGCAGAACAGAAACATCAGCCACCCCGACACCAGAAACTGCGAATGGCCTCCTAGTCCGCACCTCACCCTGACTCAGCATCCCCTCTGAGCTCACCATTAAATTGAATTGTAAGGTTACGGCGTTACGCCAGAATTCGCCATGACATCAAAGCCCCTCCCTATCTGGAAAGCTATCAGATCTGAATGGTCATTACAACATCATGAAGACAGTGCATGACCTTAGTGTCATGTTGACTAAATTAGAGGGGACAAATATGGGCATTTCACCATAAAACAATAGACTTCCTGTATTCAGGGGGCGGGGCTTAGGTGATGTCACCTGTCCACAATGACGTTGTCTTGAGATGTGGTCAGTGATCACACAGACAAAGTTTGATATAGATCTGATCATGCACATTGGAGTTGTTGAGTCAAGTAATGTAATGGCGACAGGTCAAAGTTTGAGGCTTAGCCATACCCACACCATTATACTTATTTAAAATCCGACGGTTGAATTTTTTCCCCTTTGTCTTAAGAAAATATAACAGAAGTTTGAAGGTGATCGGTGAAAAGGGCGACGGGGTATCATTGTCCAAACAACGTGTGCGAAAACCACTAAATCGAGTACTTGGACCAAAATGGCCGACTTCCTGTGTGTCGTGGCACTTGGCTCCAAGAGACTTTTTTGTAGGTCCTGAGACACCACATTAGTGTACCAAATTTCGCAATCCTCAGTCAAAGCGTGGCTTGGGGCTGACAGTTTTAATGGTCCTAGGGGGCGCTATTTCAGAAAATAGGCCACGCCCACAAACTTCAGGCATCCATTTCTATTGGGGGTCAGACTAGGATCACTCACAACAAATTTCGAGGTGATATCACGATAAATGAAGAAATGAGAGGCAAACGTATTTCCATGGCGTGATGGCAAATTTCGCCATGCTCCCAAAGCCCCGCCTTTTTTCAAAACCTTTCAGTACTGGAGACCAAGTGACCTCAACTTGTCTGCTGCTATTTACCAGAGATTCCTGGTGATTGGGTAAAAGGAGTCCAATAGGGAGCTGTGAAAAAGAGTGACATAGCGAAAGGTCAAAGTTTGAGGCTTAGCCACGCCCACACCTTTATACTTATTTAAAATCCGACGGTTGAATTTTTTCCTCTATGTCTTGAGAGCATATAGAAGAAGTTTGAAGGCGATTGGTGAAAAGGGCGACGGAGCATCACTCTCCAAACAACGTGTGTGAAAACCACTAAATCGCGCACTTGGACCAAAATGGCCGACTTCCTGTGCGACTTTGCACTTGGCTCCAAGAGACTTTTTTGTAGGTCCTGAGACACCACATTAGTGTACCAAATTTCGTAATCCTCAGTCAAAGCATGGCTTGGGGCTGACAGTTTTAATGGTCCTAGGGGGCGCTATCTCAGAATATAGGCCACACCCACTGGATGTTCACATCAGATCTTTTTGGGAGCCGGACCAGGATCACTCACAAGAAGTTGCGTGACGATATCTTTAGAAATGACGAAATGGGAGGCAAACGTAAGGCCACAGCGGTACGCCTGACTTTGCCGCGCCGCCACAGCCCCGCCCTCTGCCGAAAACTCCCATAAAGTGACGCCAAGCAACCCCCACTTGTCTTGAGTTACCAGCTACAAATTCGTGGTGATTAAGTGAAATGGGGCAATTTGGGACCTTTCACAGTAAAACTTGATCTTTTTGGTCCTGAGGGGGCGGGGCTTGTGTGATGTCATCATCCGACCATTCAATTTACTTTGTGGGTGGATGACGAATGACCACAGAAAGTTTGGTAACTCTATTCCATTCAGTTTTGAAGTTATAGCAATTTAAATATTTTTGGCGAGTAGTCAAATTTTGAGGCCTGGCCCCGCCCCTTCAACATATACGAAAACTCAGAATCCTCATCTCATTTTGTTCGCCCATCCCTTCTGAGCAATTTTGCACAATTTTTGAGACGATCTTGCGAAAAATGATCGAGCAATCCAATCAGAAACGCACCCTAAAAACGGCAAAAACGGCTAAAAATCGCCATTTCAACCCAAAATGGCCGACTTGCTGTTTGATATTGACCATGCTTGCAAGAGACTTTTCTGTGCGGACTGTTGAGTACTACAAGTGTACCAAAGTTCATAACTGTACGATAAACTAAGCTTTATGGAGAGGGTTTTTTTTTACTTTCTAGGGGGCGCTGTTCAGCCATTTTCTTTGCGATTTTTTTGGGACCTTTAAAATATCAAATTTTTCACCAGGCCTGACAAGTTTGCAAAATATTGTGAGTTTTGGGGTATGTTAAGGTCCCAAAAAAGCCATTCGTTTCGCGCACGGAATAATAAATAATAATAATAATCAGAGCAAAAACAAGAGGCCTTCGCAGCGCTTTCGCTGCTCGGGCCTAAAAAAAAAAAAAAAGAAGAAACGGAGCAGATACAATAGGCCTTCGCAGCTTCACTGCTCGGGCCTAATAAGAAGAAGCAGACGTATAATATGAAGAAGCAGAAACAGAAGGAGCAGAAGAAGCAGCAGAAGGAGAAGCAGAATAAGAAGAACAAGAAGAAGCAGCAGAAGCAGTAGAAGCAGAAGATGATGAAGCAGCAGCAGCAGCAGCAGAAGAAGCAGAAGTAGAACTAGAAGGTGGAACTTTGACGCAGGTCTGGCCACTCACGAACCTTCATACCAAATGGTAACGTCAGAGTGATCCAGGACTCATGGGAGATGAGCGCAGTGGAGAAATGCTGTTACAAGAAAGGCTGAAGGGTTAAACTTGCTAAGGTTCTTCAGTAATCAGACAGGCTGGTGCTAAAGAAGCCCAATAATAAGCTTCTAACACAGACAAGGTACTTGTGTTGTTTCATAACCAAACCCGTTTGAATAGCATTTAACAGTTGAAAAAATCTAATTAAATCCTTGATTATTTCTTCAGACATGTCTGAGGGAAAAAAAATCAGAACATAAAGTTTAAATCTAACTTATGTCAGAGATCAAAGTCACTAATTGTTGTTTTCTCTCCTCTAAATTTCTACTGTAAGAGACTATTTGTCATTTTTGCTAAGCCACCATTCTGTTTCAGTTTTTTTAAATTCTGGGGGAAAAAAGACAATTTATCAAAAAAGTTTGGATTTATTATAATGGGATGTTGATATTGGTGGAAAATTGTAAAAACAATCAAATCATGCATATATCATACAAAGCAAACAATGTTTAAGGAAATGGTGCTAAAGTGATTTAATTTGCTGAGCTACTAAAAACATTTACCAGTGTTGTGTAATAAAATACAACAAGTTTGGAATGTTTGTGACTTTATTTGTTGATGTTGTTCAAGTTTTAATTCATCTAGATGTTGCTGTCTTTAATTCACGTAAAATCTCTTTGAGCTGTTCTTGAGAGAATTAAAATCAATGTGGTGTAAATTGGTGTAAATCACACTGCATTATTTATCTAGAGCCAATTGTCTGTAGAAATTATTACACTTTTAAAAGTGTGTAGGTGGCACTGTAGAGAAAATGGATCACATGCTTTAACAATTTTCACATAGTTCAGTTAGACGCTGCATTTATAGGCGCTTACCAACTGCATAAGTTCCTAGAACCATACTTCCAGTAAGAACATTTTCACATTGCATTCGCACAGCACTCAGAAACGTCTCACCACTAGGGCATACTCTATCTTTACCACACTGGTGGTGTGATGACGGAGACAAACTTTAATGCTTTTCTGACCACGTTTTTTGAAGTTATTGTAGGTTAAATTTATCTAGAGGGCGTTGTGACCAACCACAGAAAAATCCCATTGAGGTCAGCTTTGGTTGACAAAGATGGTTTTCTGTTATTTTGACATCAATCAGACATTGTGTGGTCTTTCTAGAACCAATGAGCTGAAAGGGGCGGAGCTACAGGGATTAAAACCAACAACCACATCAATGTGTTTGGTGCAATCACGTGATGTCACAAGCCAAGTATATTGCCATTCTGACTTTGTCTTCAGAAGTTAATAAAGTTTGAACCTATCTAGGGGTGCTGTGACCATTTACAACTACTGTAAATCCCATAGAGGTAATCTTTGCTAATCAAAGATGGTTTCCTGGTAATTTAGCATCAATCAAATGTTGCATGTGTCATCTAGAGACAAAAGGCTCTAAGTGGGCAGAGTTAAAGTGATTTGAACAAGTGAGCAACATACATGTGTTGATTGCAGTTGTGTGATGACTCCCACCAAGTTTAATATAGTTTAGACCTTTTTTGCAGAAGTTACAAAAGTTTTATTGTATCTAAGGGGCGCTGTCCCAAATTTAGGAAATATTCCATGAAGAAGTTTGTAGGTTGATAACAGTCATTTGTGTGCAGTTTGGTGTGAATTGCATCATGCATGTGTTATTCAGGGCCTAATAACTGTTAGGGGGCGGAGCTAAAGCTATATATACCAATTACCACATGATTGTGTTGGGTTCCTTTGTGACACATAGCAAGTTTGATGCAGTTACGACCTCTTCTGTAGGAGTTATTACAGTTTTAAAGGTATGTAGGGGGCGCTGTGGTGATTTATACAACGTTCTCCAACCCTTTGTGCCTCGTTGACTAAAGGGCATGATTGTTCATTGCCATGTTCAGTCTCAGGCAGATCGGAGGCTGTTTGTGGAAGTTACAGTCAAACATAAGGTCATGGCGTCATGCCAGAATTCGCCATGGCATCAAAGTCCCTCCCTATCTGGAAAGCTATCAGATCTGAATGGTCATTACAACATCATGAAGACAGTGCATGACCTTAGTGTCATGTTGACTAAATTAGAGGGGACAAATATGGGCATTTCACCATAAAAATATAGACTTCCTGTAGTCAGGGGGCGGGGCTTAGGTGATGTCAGCTGTCCACATTGTCACTGTCTTCAGATGTGGTCAGTGATCACACAGACAAAGTATGAAATTGATCTGATCATGCACATGGGAGTTGTTAAGTCAAATAAGGTAATGGCGACTGGTCAAAGTTTGAGGCTTAGCCACGCCCACACCTTTATACTTATTTAAAATCCGACGGTTGAATTTTTTCCTCTATGTCTTAAGAGTATATAGCAGAAGTTTGAAGGTGATCGGTGGAAAGGGCGAGGAGATATCATTCTCCTAATAACGTGTGCGAAAACCACTAAATTGAGTACTTGGACCAAAATGGCCGACCTCCTGTGCGACATTGCGCTTGGCTCCAAGAGACTTTTTTGTAGGTCCTGATACACTACATTAGTGTGCCAAATTTTGTGAACCTCAGTCAAAGCATGGCTTGGGGCTGACTGTTTTAATGGTCCTAGGAGGCGCTGTTTCAGAAAATAGGCCACGCCCACAAACTTCAGCTGTCCAATTCTATTAGGGGTCAGAGTAGGATCACTCATCAGAACTTGTGTGGCGATGTCACAATGACTGAAGAAATGAGAGACAAACGTATTTCCATGTCGTGATGGCGAATTTTGCCATGCTCCCAAAGCCCCGCCTTTATTCGAAACCTGCCAGTACTATAGACCAAGTGACCTCAACTTGTCTGCTGCTATTTGCCACTGTTTGGTGGTGATTGGTTAAAAGTAGTCCAATAGGGAGCTGTGAAAAAAAGAGTGGCGTGGCGACAGGTCAAAGTTTGAGGCTTAGCCACGCCCACACCTTTATACTTATTTAAAATCCGACGGTTGAATTTTTTCATCTATGTCTTAAGAGTATATAGCAGAAGTGTGAAGGCGATTGGTGAAAAGGGCGACGGAGCATCACTCTCCAAACAACGTGTGCGAAAACCACTAAATCGCGCACTTGGACCAAAATGGCCGACTTCCTGTGCGACATTGCACTTGGCTCCAAGAGACTATTTTGTAGGTCCTGAGACACCACATTAGTGTACCAAATTTCGTAATCCTCAGTCAAAGCATGGCTTGGGGCTGTCAGTTTTAATGGTCCTAGAGGGCGCTATTTCAGAAAATAGACCACGCCCACCAGAATTTCACATCAGATCTTTTGGGGGGCCAGACTAGGATCACTCACAAGAAGTTTCGTGGCGATATCTCTAGAAATGACGAAATGGGAGGCAAACGTAAGGCCTAAGCGGTACGCCTGACTTCGCCGCGCCGCCACAGCCCCGCCTTCTGGAGAAAACTCCCATAAAGTGACGCCAAGCAACCCCAACTTGTCTTCAGTTACCCGCTACAAATTTGGGGTGATTATTGGAAAGGGCGAATTTTGGAAAATTTCCCAGTAAAACTTGACCTTTTAAGTCCTGAGGGGGCGGGGCTTATGTGACATCATCAATCGACCATTCATTTGTCTTCGGAGGGCGACGACGATTGTCCATAGACCATTTCTTTAACTGTAATTCTTTCATTTATGAATCTATAGCAATTTGAATTTTTTTGGCGAGTGCTCGAACTTTGAGGCCTGGTCCCGCCCCTTCAGTATTTACGAAAAGTCAATTTTATTGTCTCATTTTAATCGTCCATCGCTTCTGTTCGATCGCACACTATTTTTGAGACGATCGTGCGAAAAATGACCAAACTGTTCAACCAAATATAGACCCTAGAAATGGCCAAAACGGGGTCAAAATGGCCAATTTAGTCCAAAATGGCAGACTTCCTGTTTGATATTGACCATGGGTGCAAGAGGCTTTTCTGTGCGTATTGTTGAGTTCTACAAGTGTACCAAATTTCATCACTCTACTATGAAAAAAGGTCAAAGCGGAGGGGTATTTTTAATTTTCCAGGGGGCGCTGTTGAAACATTTTTTTACCAACTTTCACGTTGCCAGTGAAATACGTAAATTTCACGCACTTTCTATATTGGGCCAGAATTTGGTGACTTTTTGGATATGCTAAGACCCCCTAAAGGCCATCCAAAGACGCGGAAGAAAAAAAAAGAAAGAAAGAAAGAAAGAAAAAAAAAATAATAAACGGAGCAGATACAATAGGCCTTCGCAGCTTCACTGCTCGGGCCTAATTAAAGCTGCAAGCAGCGTCGTTCGGCCCTCGCAGCGAAGCTGCTCGCCCTCCGTCTGCACCCCCTCCGCTCCATACCCGACACTCTCCAAACCCAGCTCCGCGCTGCTCCGTCCTGGCCAGCAGCCGGGGGCACCAGGGCACGTCTGGCAGAACAGAAAGTCCAACCCGACAACAGAAACCGTGAACGGCCTCCTCGTCCACACCTCACCCTGACTCAGCATCCCCTCTGAGCCCACCATTACACGTCTCACCACTAGGAGATACGCTATCTTTACCACACTGGTGATGTGATGTTCAGTCTCGGGCAAATCGGAGGCTGTTTGTGGAAGTTACAGTCAAACGTAAGGTCATGGCGTCACGCCAGAATTTGCCATGGCATCAAAGTCCCTCCCTATCTGGAAAGCTATCAGATCTGAATGGTCATTACAACATCACGAAGACAGTGCATGACCTTAGTGTCATGTTGACTAAATTAGAGGGGACAAATATGGGCATTTCACCATAAAACTAGACTTCCAATAGTCAGGGGGCGGGGCATAGGTGATGTCAGCTGTCCACATTATCTTTGTCTTCAGATGTGGTCAGTGATCACACAGACAACGTTTGATATACGATCTGATCATGCACATGGGAGTTAAGTCAAGTAATGTAATGGCGAAAGGTCAAAGTTTGAGGCTTAGCCACGCCCACACCTTGATACTTATTTAAAATCCGACGGTTGAATTTTTTCCCCTTTGTCTTAAGAGCACATAGCAGATGTTTGTAGGTGATCGGTGAAAAGGGCGACGGGGCATCAAGGTCCAAACAACATGTGCGAAAACCACTAAATCAAGTACTTGGACCAAAATGGCCGACCTCCTGTGCGACTTTGCACTTGGCTCCAAGAGACTTTTTTGTAGGTCCTGAGACACTACATTAGTGTACCAAATTTCGTGATCCTCAGTCAAAGCTTGGCTTGGGGCTGACAGTTTTAATGGTCCTAGGGGGCGCTATTTCAGAAAATAGGCCACGCCCACAAACTTCAGCTGTGCAGTTCTATTGGGGGTCAGACTCAGATCACTCACCAGACATTTTGTGGCGATGTCACGATAATTGAAGAAATGAGAGGCAAACGTATTGCCATGGCGTGATGGCAAATTTCGCCATGCTCCCAAAGCCCCGCCTTTTTTTCAAACCTGCCAGTACTGCAGACCAAGTGACCTCAACTTGTCAGCTGCTATTTGCCAGAGATTGCTGGTGATTGGGTAAAAGGAATCCAATAGGGAGCTGTGAAAAAAAGAGTGGCGTGGCGACAGGTCAAAGTTTGAGGCTTAGCCACGCCCACACCTTTAAACTTATTTAAAATCCGACGGTTGAAATTTTTCCTTTATGTCTTAAGAGTATATAAGAGAAGTTTGAAGGCGATTGGTGAAAAGAGCGATGGAGCATCACTCTCCAAACAACGTGTGTGAAAACCAGTAAATCGAGTACTTGGACCAAAATGGCTGACTTCCTGTGCAACTTTACATTTGGCTCCAAGAGACTTTTTTGTAGGTCCTGAGACACCACATTAGTGTACCAAATTTCAAAATCCTCAGTCAAAGCATGGCTTGGGGCTGACAGTTTTAATGGTCCTAGGGGGCGCTATTTCAGAAAATAGGCCACGCCCACCGGATGTTCACATCAAATTTTTTGGGGGGCTGGACTAGGATCACTCCCAAGAGGTTTTGTGGCGATATCTTTAGAAATGACGAAATGGTAGGCAAACGTAAGGCCACGTCGGTACGCCTGACTTCGCCGCGCCGCCACAGCCCCGCCTTCTGGAGAAAACTCCCATAAAGTGACGCCAAGCAACCCCAACTTGTCTTCAGTTTCCTGCTAGAAATATGGGGTGATTAGTACAAAGGGCGAATTTTGGACAATTTCCCAGTAAAACTTGACCTTTTAAGGCCTGAGGGGGCGGGGCTTATGTGACATCATCAATCAACCATTCATTTGTCTTCGGGGGGCAATGACGATTGTCCATAGCAAATTACTTTAACTGTAATTCTTTCATTTATGAAATTATAGCAATTTGAATTTTTTTGGCGAGTGCTCGAACTTTGAGGCCTGGCCCCGCCCCTTCAGTATTTACGAAAAGTCAGTTTTATTTTCTCATTTGATTCGTCCATCGCTTCTGTTCGATCGCACATTATTTTTGAGACAATCGTGCGAAAAATGATCAAACTGTTCAACCAAATATAGAGCCTAGAAATGGCCAAAATGGGGTAAAAATGGCCACTTTAGTCCAAAATGGCCGACTTCCTGTTTGATATTGACCATGGGTGCAAGAGGCTTTTCTGTGCGTATTGTTGAATTCTACAGGTGTACCAAATTTTATCACTCTACTATGAAAAAAGGTCAATGCGGAGGGGTATTTTTAATTTTCCAGGTGGCGCTGTTGAAACACTTTTATACCAACTTTCACATTGCCAGTGAAATACGTAAATTTCACGCACTTTCTATATTGGGCCAGAATTTGGTGAGTTTTTGGATATGCTAAGACCCCCTAAAGGCCGTCCAAAGACGCGGAAGAAAAAAAAAGAAAAAAAAAAAAAAAGAAAGAAAGAAAGAAAAATTAAAGCTGCAAGCAGCGTCGTTCGGCCCTCGCAGCTCCGCGCCGCTCCGGCCTGGCCGGCAGCCCGGGGCACCAGGGCATGTCTGGCAGAACAGAAACGTCAATCATCCCGTCACCGGAAACAGCAAATGGCCTCCTAGTCCGCACCTCACCCTGACTAAGCATCCCCTCTGAGCTCACCATTAAATTGAATTGTAAGGTTACGGCATACGCAAGAATTCGCCATGGCATCAAAGCCCCTCCCTTTCTGGAAAGCTATCAGATTTGAATGGCCATTACAGCATCATGAAGACAGTGCATGACCTAGGTGTCATGTTGACTAAATTAGAGGGGACAAATATGGGCATTTCAGCATAAAATAATAACTTCCTTTAGTCAGGGGGCGGGGCTTAGATGATGTCAGCTGTCCACATTGTCATTGTTTACAGATATGGTCAATGATCACACAGACAAAGTTCGAAAAAGATCTGATCATGCACATGGGAGTTATTAAGTCAAGTAATGGCGAAAGGTCAAAGTTTGAGGCTTAGCCACGCCCACACCTTTCAACTTTTGAAAAATCCGACGGTTGAATTTTTTTCCCCTATGCCTTAAGAGTATATAGCAGAAGTTTGAAGGCGATTGGTGAAAAGGGCGACGGAGCATCACTCTCCAAACAACGTGTGCGAAAACCACTAAATCGCGTACTTGGACCAAAATGGCCGACTTCCTGTGCAATTTTATGCTTGGCTCCAAGAGACTTTTTTGTAGGTCCTGGGACACCACATTAGTGTACCAAATTTCGTAATCCTCAGTGAAAGCATGGCTTGGGGCTATTAGTTTAAATGGTCCTAGGGGGCGCTATTTCAGAAATTAGGCCACGCCCACATATTTCAGCTGTCTATGTCTCTTTGGGGTCAGACTAGGATCACTCACCAGAAGTTTCGTAACGATATCACGATAAATGAAGAAATGAGAGGCAAACGTATTTCCATGGCGTGATGGCGATTTTCGCCATGCTCCCAAAGCCCCGCCTTTTTTTGAAACCTTCCAGTACTGGATACCAAGTGACCTCAAGTTGTCTACTGCTATTTGCCAGAGACTCCTGCTGATTGGGTAAAAGGAGTCCAGTAGGGAGCTGTGAAAAAAAGAGTGGCGCGGCGACAGGTCAAAGTTTGAGGCTTAGCCACGCCCCCACCTTTCAACTTTTGAAAAATCCGACGGTTGAATTTTTTCCCCTATGCCTTAAGAGTATATAGCAGAAGTTTGAAGGCGATTGGTGAAAAGGGCGACGGAGCATCACTCTCCAAACAACGTGTGCGAAAACCACTAAATCGCGTACTTGGACCAAAATGGCCGACTTCCTGTGCAATTTTGTGCTTGGCTCCAAGAGACTTTTTTGTAGGCCCTGGGACACCACATTAGTGTACCAAATTTCGTAATCCTCAGTCAAAGCATGGCTTGGGGCTATTAGTTTAAATGGTCCTAGGGGGCGCTATTTCAGAAATTAGGCCACGCCCACATATTTCAGCTGTCTATGTCTCTTTGGGGTCAGACTAGGATCACTCACCAGAAGTTTCGTAATGATATCACGATAAATGAAGAAATGAGAGGCAAACGTATTTCCATGGCGTGATGGCGATTTTCGCCATGCTCCCAAAGCCCTGCCTTTTTTTGAAACCTTCCAGTACTGGAGACCAAGTGACCTCAAGTTGTCTACTGCTATTTGCCAGAGACTCCTGCTGATTGGGTAAAAGGAGTCCAGTAGGGAGCTGTGAAAAAAAGAGTGGCGCGGCGACAGGTCAAAGTTTGAGGCTTAGCCACGCCCACACCTTTCAACTTTTGAAAAATCCGACGGTTGAATTTTTTCCTCTATGTCTTAAGAGCAGATGGCAGAAGTTTGAAGGAGATTGGTGAAAATGGCGACGGAGCATCACTCTCCAAACAACGTGTGCGAAAACCACTAAATTGCGTACTTGGACCAAAATGGCCGACTTCCTGTGCAACTTTGCACTTGGCTCCAAGAGACTTTTTTGTAGGTCCTGAGACACCACATTAGTGTACCAAATTTCGTACTCCTCAGTCAAAGCATGGCTTGGGGCTGACAGTTTTAATGGTCCTAGGGGGCGCTATTTCAGAAAATAGGCCACGCCCACCGGATGTTCACATCAGATCTTTTGAGGGGCCGGACTAGGATCACTCACAACAAGTTTCGTGACGATATCTTTAGAAATGACGAAATGGAAGGCAAACGTAAGGCCATGGCGGTACGCCTGACTTCGCCGCGCCGCCACAGCCCCACCTTCTGCCGAAAACTCCCATAAAGTGACGCCAAGCAACCTCCACTTGTCTTGAGTTAACAGCTACAAGTTTGTGGTGATTAAGTGAAATGGGGCAATTTGGGACCTTTCACAGTAAAACTTGACCTTTTTGGTCCTGAGGGGGCGGGGCTTGTGTGATGTCATCATCCGACCATTCAATTTACTTTGTGGCTGGATGACGAATGACCACAGAAAGTTTGGTAATTCTATTCCTTTCAGTTATGAAGTTATAGCAATTTAAAATTTTTTGGCGAGTAGTCAAACTTCGAGGCCTGGCCCCGCCCCTTCAACATGTACGAAAAGTCAGAATCTTTGTCTCATTTTGTTCGCCCATCCCTTCTGAGCAATTTTACACAATTTTTGAGATGATCGTGCGAAAAATGATCGAGCAATCCAATCAGAAACGGACCCTAAAAACGGCAAAAACGGCTAAAAATCGCCATTTCAACCCAAAATGGCCGACTTCCTGTTTGATATTGACCATGCTTGCAAGAGACTTTTCTGTGCGGACTGTTGAGTACTACAAGTGTACCAAATTTCATAACTGTATGATAAACTAAGCTTTATGGAGAGGGTTTTTTTTCACTTTCTAGGGGGCGCTGTTCAGCCATTTTCTTTGCGATTTTTTTGGAACCTTTAAAATATCAAATTTTTCACCAGGCCTGACAAGTTTGCAAAATATTGTGAGTTTTGGGGTATGTTAAGGTCCCCAAAAAGCCGTTCAAAGGGGGCACGGAATAACAAAAAAAGAATAATCAGAGCAAAAACAAGAGGCCTTCGCAGCGCTTTCGCTGCTCGGGCCTAATTAAAGCTGCAAGCAGCGTCGTTCGGCCCTCGCAGTGAAGCTGCTCGTCCTCCATCCGCACCCCCTCCGCTCCATCCCCGACGCTCTCCAAACCCAGCTGCGTGCCGCTCCTTCCTGGCCGACAACCAGCGGCACCAGGGCACGTCTGGCAGAACAGAAACGTCAACCACCCCAACACCAGAAACCGCAAATGGCCTCCTAGTCCGCACCTCACCCTGACTCAGCATCCCCTCTGAGCTCACCATTAAATTGAATTGTAAGGTCACGGGGTCATGCCAGAATTCGCCATGGCATCAAAGCCCCTCCCTATCTGGAAATCTATCAGATCTGAATGGTAATTACAACATCATGAAGACAGTGCATGACCTTAGTGTCATGTTGACTAAATTAGAGGGGACAAATATGGGCATTTCACCATAAAACAATAGACTTCCTGTTGTCAGGGGGCGGGGCTTAGGTGATGTCAGCTGTCCACAATGACGTTGCCTTGAGATGTGGTCAGTGATCACACATACAAAGTTTGATATAGATCTGATCGTGCACATGGGAGTTAATAAGTCAAGTAATGTAATGGCGAAAGGTCAAAGTTTGAGGCTTAGCCACGCCCACACCTTTATACTTATTTAAAATCCGACGGTTGAATTTTTTCCACTATATCTTAAGAGTATATAGCAGAAGTTACAAGGCGATTGGTGAAAAGGGCGACGGAGCATCACTCTCCAAACAACGTGTGTGAAAACCACTAAATCGCGCACTTGGACCAAAATGGCTGACTTCCTGTGCGACTTTGCACTTGGCTCCAAGAGACATTTTTGTAGTTCCTGAGACACCACCTTGGTGTACCAAATTTTGTAATCCTCAGTCAAAGCATGGCTTGGGGCTGACAGTTTTAATGGTCCTAGGGGGCGCTAATTCAGAAAATAGGCCACGCCCACAAACTTAAGGTGACCATGTCTATTGGGGGTCAGACTAGGATCACTCACAACAAATTTCGAGGTGATATCACAATAAATGACGAAATGAGAGGCAAACGTATTTCCATGGCGTGATGGCGAATTTCGCCATGCTCCCAAAGCCCCGCCTTTTTTCAAAACGTTCCAGTACTAGAGACCAAGTGACCTCAACTTGTCTGCTGCTATTTACCAGAGATTCCTGGTGATTGGGTAAAAGGAGTCAAATAGGGAGCTGTGAAAAAAAAGAGTGGTCCGGCGAAAGGTCAAAGTTTGAGGCTTAGCCACGCCCACACCTTTATACTTATTTAAAATCCGACGGTTGAATTTTTTCTTCTATGTCTTAAGAGTATATAGCAGAAGCTTGAAGGCGATTGGTGAAAAGGGCGACGGAGCATCACTCTCCAAACAACGTGTGCGAAAACCACTAAATTGCGCACTTGGACCAAAATGGCCGACTTCCTGTGTGACGTCGCACTTGGCTCCAAGAGACTTTTTTGTAGGTCCTGAGACACCACATTAGTGTACCAAATTTCGTACTCCTCAGTCAAAGCATGGCTTGGGGCTGACCGTTTTAATGGTCGTAGGGGGCGCTATTTCAGAAAATAGGCCACGCCCACCGGATGTTCACATCAGATTCTTTTGGGGGCCGGACTAGGATCACTCCCAAGAAGTGTCGTGGCGATATCTTTAGAAATGACGAAATGGGAGGCAAACGTAAGGCCACGTCCGTACACCTGTTTTCGCCGTGCCGCCACTGCCCCGCCTTCTGCAGGAAACTCCCATAAAGTGACGCCAAGAAACCCCACCTTGTCTTCAGTTACCTGCTACAAATTTGGGATGATTATTTGAAATGGCGAATTTTGGAAAATTTCCCAGTAAAACTTGACCTTTTAAGTCCTGAGGGGGCGGGGCTTATGTGACATCATCAATCGACCATTCATTTGTCTTCGGGGGGCAATGACGATTGTCCATAGAATGTTACTTTAACTGTAGTTCTTTCATTTATGAAATTATAGCAATTTGAATTTTCTTGGCGAGTGCTCGAACTTCGAGGCCTGGCCCCGCCCCTTCAGTAATTACGAAAAGTCAATTTTATTGTCTCAATTTGTTCCTCCATCTCTTCTGAGCAATTTTACACAATTTTTGAGACGATCGTGCGAAAAATGATCGAGCAATCCAATCAGAAACGGACCCTAAAAACGGCCAAAACGGCAAAAAATCGCCATTTCAACCCAAAATGGCCGACTTCCTGTTTGATATTGACCATGCTTGCAAGAGACTTTTCTGTGCGGACTGTTGAGTACTACAAGTCTACCAAATTTCATAACCGTACGATAAACTAAGCTTTATGGAGAGGGGTATTTTTCACTTTCTACGGGGCGCTGTTCAGCCACTTTTTTACGAACTTTCACATCGCAGTGAAATACGTAAATTTCACGCACTTTCTATATTGAGCCAGAATTTGGTGACTTTTTGGATATGCTAAGACCCCCTAAAGGCCATTCAAAGACGCGGAAGAAAAAAGAAAGAAAGAAAGAATAAACGGAGCAGATGCAATAGGCCTTCGCAGCTTCACTGCTCGGGCCTAAAAAAAGAAACGGAGCAGATACAATAGGCCTTCGCAGCGCTTCGCTGCTCGGGCCTAATAATTAAAGCTGCAAGCAGCGTCGTTCGGCCCTCGCAGTGAAGCTGCTCGCCCTCCGTCCGCCCCCCCCTCCGCTCCATCCCCAATGCTCTCCAAACCCAGCTCCGCGCCGCTCCGTCCTGGCCGGCAGCCTGGGGCACCAGGGTACGTCTGGCAGAACAGAAACGTCAACCACCCCGACATCAGAAACCGTGAACGGCCTCCTCGTCCACACCTCACCCTGACTCAGCATCCCCTCTGAGCCCAGCATTACACGTCTCACCACTAGGAGATACTCTATCTTTACCACACTGGTGATGTGATGTTCAGTCTCGGGCAAATCGTAGGCTGTTTGTGGAAGTTATAGTCAAACGTAAGGTCACAGCGTCACGCCAGAATTCGCCATGGCATCAAAGCCCCTCCCTATCTGGAAAGCTATCAGATCTGAATGGTCATTACAACATCATGAAGACAGTGCATGACCTTAGTGTCATGTTGACTAAATTAGAGGGGACAAATATTGGCATTTCACCATAAAACTAGACTTCCAATAGTCAGGGGGCGGGGCATAGGTGATGTCAGCTGTCCACATTATCTTTGTCTTCAGATGTGGTCAGTGATCACACAGACAACGTTTGATATACGATCTGATCATGCACATGGGAGTTAAGTCAAGTAATGTAATGGCGAAAGGTCAAAGTTTGAGGCTTAGCCACGCCCACACCTTGATACTTATTTAAAATCCGACGGTTGAATTTTTTCCCCTTTGTCTTAAGAGCACATAGCAGATGTTTGTAGGTGATCGGTGAAAAGGGCGACGGGGCATCAAGGTCCAAACAACATGTGCGAAAACCACTAAATCAAGTACTTGGACCAAAATGGCCGACCTCCTGTGCGACTTTGCACTTGGCTCCAAGAGACTTTTTTGTAGGTCCTGAGACACTACATTAGTGTACCAAATTTCGTGATCCTCAGTCAAAGCTTGGCTTGGGGCTGACAGTTTTAATGGTCCTAGGGGGCGCTATTTCAGAAAATAGGCCACGCCCACAAACTTCAGCTGTGCAGTTCTATTGGGGGTCAGACTCAGATCACTCACCAGACATTTTGTGGCGATGTCACGATAATTGAAGAAATGAGAGGCAAACGTATTGCCATGGCGTGATGGCAAATTTCGCCATGCTCCCAAAGCCCCGCCTTTTTTTCAAACCTGCCAGTACTGCAGACCAAGTGACCTCAACTTGTCAGCTGCTATTTGCCAGAGATTGCTGGTGATTGGGTAAAAGGAATCCAATAGGGAGCTGTGAAAAAAAGAGTGGCGTGGCGACAGGTCAAAGTTTGAGGCTTAGCCACGCCCACACCTTTAAACTTATTTAAAATCCGACGGTTGAAATTTTTCCTTTATGTCTTAAGAGTATATAAGAGAAGTTTGAAGGCGATTGGTGAAAAGAGCGATGGAGCATCACTCTCCAAACAACGTGTGCGAAAACCAGTAAATCGAGTACTTGGACCAAAATGGCTGACTTCCTGTGCAACTTTACATTTGGCTCCAAGAGACTTTTTTGTAGGTCCTGAGACACCACATTAGTGTACCAAATTTCAAAATCCTCAGTCAAAGCATGGCTTGGGGCTGACAGTTTTAATGGTCCTAGGGGGCGCTATTTCAGAAAATAGGCCACGCCCACCGGATGTTCACATCAAATTTTTTGGGGGGCTGGACTAGGATCACTCCCAAGAGGTTTTGTGGCGATATCTTTAGAAATGACGAAATGGTAGGCAAACGTAAGGCCACGTCGGTACGCCTGACTTCGCCGCGCCGCCACAGCCCCGCCTTCTGGAGAAAACTCCCATAAAGTGACGCCAAGCAACCCCAACTTGTCTTCAGTTTCCTGCTAGAAATATGGGGTGATTAGTACAAAGGGCGAATTTTGGACAATTTCCCAGTAAAACTTGACCTTTTAAGGCCTGAGGGGGCGGGGCTTATGTGACATCATCAATCAACCATTCATTTGTCTTCGGGGGGCGATGACGATTGTCCATAGCAAATTACTTTAACTGTAATTCTTTCATTTATGAAATTATAGCAATTTGAATTTTTTTGGCGAGTGCTCGAACTTTGAGGCCTGGCCCCGCCCCTTCAGTATTTACGAAAAGTCAGTTTTATTTTCTCATTTGATTCGTCCATCGCTTCTGTTCGATCGCACATTATTTTTGAGACAATCGTGCGAAAAATGATCAAACTGTTCAACCAAATATAGAGCCTAGAAATGGCCAAAATGGGGTAAAAATGGCCACTTTAGTCCAAAATGGCCGACTTCCTGTTTGATATTGACCATGGGTGCAAGAGGCTTTTCTGTGCGTATTGTTGAATTCTACAGGTGTACCAAATTTTATCACTCTACTATGAAAAAAGGTCAATGCGGAGGGGTATTTTTAATTTTCCAGGGGGCGCTGTTGAAACACTTTTATACCAACTTTCACATTGCCAGTGAAATACGTAAATTTCACGCACTTTCTATATTGGGCCAGAATTTGGTGAGTTTTTGGATATGCTAAGACCCCCTAAAGGCCGTCCAAAGACGCGGAAGAAAGAAAAAGAAAAAAAATTAAAGCTGCAAGCAGCGTCGTTCGGCCCTCGCAGCTCCGCGCCGCTCCGGCCTGGCCGGCAGCCCGGGGCACTAGGGCACGTCCACGGAACAGAAACGTCGACCACCCCGACACCAGAAACCGCAAACGATCACCTCGTCCGCACCTCACCCTGACTCAGCATCCCCTCTGAGGACACCATTATATTACACGTCTCACAACTAGGGCATACTCTACCTTTACGACTCTCGTGGATCTGATGACACAGACCAACTGTAATGCTTTTCTGACCACGTTGTTTGAAGTTATTGTAGGTTAAACTTATCTAGGGCCGCTGTAAAGCTTTCAGATCATGACAAATATGGGCATTTCACCATAAAACAATAGACTTCCTGTAGTAGAGGGCGGGACTTAGGGGATGTCAGCTGTCCACATTGGCATTGTCTTCAGATGTGGTCAGTGATCACACAGACAAAGTTTGATATAGATTAGATCATGCACATGGGAGTTATTAAGCCAAGAAATGTAATGGCGAAAGGTCAAAGTTTGAGGGTTAGCCACGCCCACACCTTTCAACTTTTGAAAAATCCGACGGTTGAATTTTTTCCCCTATGTCTTAAGAGGATATAGCAGGAGTTTGAAGGCAATTGGTGAAAAGGACGATGGGGCATAATACTCCAAACAATGTCTGCGAAAACCACTAAATTGAGTACTTGGACCAAAATGGCCGACTTCCTGTACGATTTTGCACTTGGCTCCAAGAGACTTTTTTTCCTGAGACAACACATTAGTGTACCAAATTTCGTAATCCTCAGTCAAAGCATGGCTTGGGGCTATTAGTTTAAAAGGTCCTAGGGGGCGCTATTTAAGGAAATAGGCCACGCCCACAAACTTCAGCTGTCTATTTCTCTTGGGGTCAGACTAGGATCACTCACCAGAAGTTTCGTAGTGATATCACGATAACTGAAGAAATGAGAGGCAAACGTATTTCCATGGCGTGATGGCGATTTTCGCCATGCTCCCAAAGCCCCGCCTTTTTTTGAAACCTGCCAGTACTGGAGACCAAGTGACCTCACGTTGTCTACTGCTATTTGCCAGAGATTCCTGCTGATTGGGTAAAAGGAGTCCAGTAGGGAGCTGTGAAAAAAAGAGTGGCGTGGCGACAGGTCAAAGTTTGAGGCTTAGCCACGCCCACACCTTTCAACTTTTGAAAAATCCGACGGTTGAATTTTTTCCCCTACGTCTTAAGAGTATATAGCAGAAGTGTGAAAGCGATTGGTGAAAAAAGCAACGGAGCATCACTCTCCAAACAACGTGTACCAAAACAACTAAATCGCGTACTTGTACCAAAATGGCCGACTTCCTGTGCGACTTTGGACTTGGCTCCAAGAGACTTTTTTGTAGGTCCTGAGACTCCACATTAGTTTACCAAATTTCGTAATCCTCAGTCAAAGCATGGCTAGGGGCTGGCAGTTTTAATGGTCCTAGAGGGCGCTATTTCAGAAAATTGGCCACGCCCACAAATTTTAGCTGTCCATTTCTATTGGGGGTCAGACTAGGATCACTCACAACAAATTTCGAGGTGATATCTCGATAACTTAAGGAATGAGAGGCAAACGTATTTCCATGGCGTGATGGTGATTTTCGCCATGCTCCCAAAGCCCCGCCTTTTTTCAAAACCTGCCAGTACTGGAGACCAAGTAACCTCAAGTTGTCTACTGCTGTTTGCCACAGAATCCTGGTGTTTGGGTAAAAGGAGTCCAGTAGGGAGCTGTGAAAAAAAGAGTGGCGTGGCGACAGTTCAAAGTTTGAGGCTTAGCCACGCCCACACCTTTCAACTTTTGAAAAATCCGACGGTTGAATTTTTTCCCCTATGTCTTAAGAGTATATAGCAGAAGTTTGAAGGAGATTGGTGAAAAGGGCGACGGAGCATCACTCTCCAAACAACGTGTGCGAAAACAACTAAATCGCGCACTTGGACCAAAATGGCCGACTTCCTGTGCGACTTTGCACTTGGCTCCAAGAGACTTTTTTGTAGGTCCTGAGACACCACATTAGTGTACCAAATTTCGTAATCCTCAGTCAAAGCATGGCTTGGGGCTGACAGTTTTAATGGTCCTAGGGGGCGCTATTTCAGAAGATAGGCCACGCCCACAAACTTAAGCTGACCATTTCTATTGGGGGTCAGACTAAGATCACTCACAACAAATTTCGAGGTGATATCACGATAAATGAAGAAATGAGAGGCAAACGTATTTCCATGGCGTGATGGCGAATTTCGCCATGCTCCCAAAGCCCCGCCTTTTTTCAAAACCTTCCAGTACTGGAGACCAAGTGACCTCAACTTGCCTGCTGCTATTTCCCAGAGATTCCTGGTGATTGGGTAAAAGGAGTCCAATAGGGAGCTGTGAAAAAGGGTGGCGTGGCGAAAGGTCAAAGTTTGAGGCTTAGCCACGCCCACACCTTTATACTTATTTAAAATCCGACGGTTGAATTTTTTCCTCTATGTCTTAAGAGTATATAGCAGAAGTTTGAAGGCGATTGGTGAAAAGGGCGACGGAGCATCACTCTCCAAACAACGTGTGTGAAAACCACTAAATTGCGCACTTGGACCAAAATGGCCGACTTCCTGTGCGACTTTGCACTTGGCTCCAAGAGACTTTTTTGTAGGTCCTGAGACACCACATTAGTGTACCAGATTTCGTAATCCTCAGTCAAAGCATGGCTTGGGGCTGACAGTTTTAATGGTCCTAGGGGGCGCTATTTCAGAAAATAGGCCACGCCCACCGGATGTTCACATCACATCTTTTGGGGGGCCAGACTAGGATCACTCACAAGAAGTTTCGTGACAATATCTTTAGAAATGACGAAATGGGAGGCAAACGTAAGGCCACGGCGGTACACCTGAATTCGCTGCGCCGCCAAAGCCCCGCCCTCTGCCGAAAACTCCCATAAAGTGACGCCAAGCAACTCCCACTTGTCTTGAGTTACCAGCTACAAATTCGTGGTGATTAAGTGAAATGGGGCAATTTGGGACCTTTCACAGTAAAACTTGATCTTTTTGGTCCTGAGGGGGCGGGGCTTGTGTGATGTCATCATCCGACCATTCAATTTACTTTGTGGGTGGATGACGAATGACCACAGAAAGTTTGGTAACTCTATTCCTTTCAGTTTTGAAGTTATAGCAATTTAAATATTTTTGTCGAGTAGTCAAACTTTGAGGCCTGGCCCCGCCCCTTCAACATATACGAAAACTCAGAATCCTCGTCTCATTTTGTTCGCCCATCCCTTCTGAGCAATTTTACACAATTTTTGAGACGATTGTCCGAAAAATGATCGAGCAATCCAATCAGAAACGGACCCTAAAAACGGCAAAAACGGCTAAAAATCGCCATTTCAACCCAAAATGGCCGACTTCCTGTTTGATATTGACCATGCTTGCAAGAGACTTTTCTGTGCAGACTGTTGAGTACTACAAGTGTACCAAATTTCATAACTGTACGATAAACTAAGCTTTATGGAGAGGAGTAATTTTCACCTTGTAGGGGGCGCTGTTCAGCCATTTTCTTTGCGATTTTTTTGGGACCTTTAAAATATCAAATTTTTCACCAGGCCTGACAAGTTTTCAAAATATTGTGAGTTTTGGGGTATGTTAAGGTCCCCAAAAAGCCGTTCAAAGCGGGCTAGGAATAATAAAAAAAGAATAATAAACAGAGCAAAAACAAGAGGCCTTCGCAGCGCTTTCGCTGCTCGGGCCTAATTAAAGCTGCAAGCAGCGTCGTTCGGCCCTCGCAGCTCCGCGCCGCTCCGGCCTGGCCGGCAGCCCGGAACAGAACAGAAACGTCGGCCACCCCGACACCAGAAACCGCAAACGATCACCTCATCCGCATCTCACCCTGACTCCGCATCACCTCTTATCCCACCATTATATTACACATCCCACAACTAGGGCATACTCTACCTTTACGACTCTGGTAGTGTGATGACACAGACCAACTGTAATGCTTTTCTGACCACGTTTTTTGAAGTTCTTGTAGGTTAAACTTATCTTGGGGCGCTGGAAAGCTTTCAGATCATGACAAACATGGGCATTTCACCATAAAACAATAGACTTCCTGTAGTAGGGGGCACGGCTTAGGTGATGTCACCTGTCCACAATGACGTTGTCTTGAGATGTGGTCATTGATCACACAGACAAAGTTTGATATAGATCTGATCATGCACATGGGAGTTATTAAGTCAAGGAATGTAATGGCGAAAGGTCAAAGTTTGAGGCTAAGCCACGCCCACAACTTTATATTTATTTAAAATCCGACGGTTGAATTTTTTCCTCTTTGTCTTAAGAGGATATAGCAGAAGTTTGAAGGTGATTGGTGAAAAGGGCGATGGAGCATCACTCTCCAAACAACGTGTGCGAAAACCACTAAATCGAGTACTTGGACCAAAATGGCCGACTTCCTGTGCGACTTTGCACTTGGCTCCAAGAGACTTTTTTGTAGGTGGTGAGACACCACATTAGTATACCAAATTTCGTAATCCTCAGTAAAAGCATGGCTTGGGGCTGACAGTTTTAATGGTCCTAGGGGGCGCTATTTAAGAAAGTAGACCACGCCCACAAACTTAAGCTGACCATTTCTATTGGGGGTCAGACTAGGATCACTCACAACAAATTTCGAGGTGATATCCTGATAAATGAAGAAATGAGAGGCAAACGTATTTCCATGGCGTGATGGCGATTTTCGCCATGCTCCCAAAGCCCCGCCTTTTTTCAAAACCTTCCAGTACTGGAGACCAAGTAACCTCAAGTTGTCTACTGCTGTTTGCCATAGAATCCTGGTGATTGAGAAAAAAGGAGTCCAGTAGGGAGCTGTGAAAAAAAGAGTGGCGTGGCGACAGGTCAAAGTTTGAATCTTAGCCACGCCCACACCTTTCAACTTTTGAAAAATCCGACGGTTGAATTTTTTCCCCTATGTCTTAAGAGTATATAGCAGAAGCTTGAAGGCGATTGGTGAAAAGGGCGACGGAGCATCACTCTCCAAACAACGTGTGCAAAAACCACTAAATCGCGTACTTGGACCAAAATGGCTGACTTCCTGTGCGACTTTGTGCTTGGGTCCATGAGACTTTTTTGTAGGTCCTGAGACACCACATTAGTGTACCAAATTTCGTAATCCTCAGTCAAAGCTTGGCTTGGGGCTATTAGTTTAAATGGTCCTAGGGGGTGCTATTTAAGAGAATAGGCCACGCCCACAAACTTCAGCCATTTCAACCCAAAATGGCCGACTTCCTGTTTGATATTGACCATGGTTGCAAGAGACTTTTCTGTGCGGACTGATGAGTACTACAAGTGTACCAAATTTCATAACTGTACGATAAACTAAGCTTTATGGAGAGGTTTTTTTTTCACCTTGTAGGGGGCACTGTTCAGCCATTTTCTTTGCGATTTTTTTGGGACCTTTAAAATATCAAATTTTTCACTAGGCCTGACAAGTGTGCAAAATATTGTGAGTTTTGGGGTATGTTAAGGTCCCCAAAAAGCCGTTCAAAGCGGGCTAAGAATAATAAAGAAAGAAAGAATAATAAACAGAGCAAAAACAAGAGGCCTTCGCAGCGCTTTCGCTGCTCGGGCCTAATAATAAACAGAGCAAAAACAAGAGGCCTTCGCAGCGCTTTCGCTGCTCGGGCCTAATTAAAGCTGCAAGCAGCGTCGTTCGGCCCTCGCAGCTCCGCGCCGCTCCGGCCTGGCCGGCAGCCCGGGGCACCAGGGCACGTCCCCGGAACAGAAAGTCCACCACCCCGACACCAGAAACCGCTAACGGTCACCTTGTCCGCACCTCACCATGACTCAGCATCCCCTCTGAGCTTACCATTGAATTACACGTCTCACCACTAGGGCATACTCTATCTTTACCACACTGATGGTGTGATGACAGTGACCAACTTTAATGCTATTCTGACCATGTTTTTTTAAGTCATCGAAGGTTAAAGATATCTAGGGGGCGCTGTGACCAACTACAGAAAAGTCCCATTGAGGTCAGCGTTGGTTGACAAAGATTGTTTTCTGTTATTTTGGCATCAATCGGACGTTGTGTGCGTTATCTAAAGCCAGTGAGTGAAAGGGGCGGAGCTACAGGGATTTGAACCAACAACTCAATCAATGTGTTTGGTGCAGTCACGTGATGTCACAAGCCAAGTATAATGCCATTCTGACCTTGTCTTTAGAAGTTAATAAAGTTTGAACCCATCTAGGAGGCGCTGTAACCATTTACAACAAAATGCCATATAGGTCATCTTTGGTCATCAAAGATGGTTTTCTGTTAATTTGGCATCAATCAAACGTTGCATGGGTCATCTAGAGACAAAAAGCTGTAAGTGGGTGGAGTTAAAGTGAATTGAACAAGTGAGCACATACATGTGTTTATTGCAGTTGTGTGATGACTCCCACAAAGTTTGATATAGTTTGGAGCGTTTTTGCAGAAGTTACAAAGGTTTTATGTATCTAGGGGGCGCTGTCTCAAATTTAGGAATTAATCAATGAAGAAGTTCATAGGCTGATAACAGTCATTTGTGTGCAGTTTGGTGTGAATTGCATCATGCATGTGTTATTCAGGGCCTAATATCTATCAGGGGGCGGAGCTAAATGGATATCAACCAATTACCACAGGATTGTGTTGGGTGCCTTTGTGTGATGACACATAGCAAGTTTGGTGCAGTAACGACCTGGTCTGTAGGAGTTATTACAGTTTTAATGGTGTGTAGGGGGCGCTGTGGTGACAACATACAAATCTGACCAACTGTTTGTGTCTCATTCGATAAAGGGCATCATTGTTGATTGTCATGTTCAGTCTCGTGCAGATGGGAGGCTGTTTGTGGAAATTACGATCAAACGTAAGGTCACGGCGTCATGCCAGAATTCGCTATGGCATCAAAGCCCCTCCCTTTCTGTAAAGTTATCAGATCAGAATGGTCATTACAACATCATGAAGACAGTGCATGACCTTAGTGTCATGTTGACTAGATTAGAGGGGACAAATATGGGCATTTCACCATTAAACAATAGACTTCCTGTTGTCAGGGGGCAGGGCTTAGGTGTTGTCAGCTGTCCAAAATGACGTTGCCTTGAGATGTGGTCAGTGATCACACAGACAAAGTTTGATATAGATCTGATCGTGCACATGGGAGTTATTAAGTCAAGTAATGTAATGGCGAAAGGTCAAAGTTTGAGGCTTAGCCACGCCCACACCTTTATACTTATTTAAAATCCGACGGTTGAATTTTTTCCTCTATGTCTTAAGAGGATATAGCAGAAGTTTGAAGGCGATTGGTGAAAAGGGCGATGGAGCATCACTCTCCAAACAACGTGTGCGAAAACCACTAAATCGAGTACTTGGACCAAAATGGCCGACTTCCTGTGCGACTTTGCACTTGGCTCCAAGAGACTTTTTTGTAGGTCCTGAGACACCACATTAGTGGACCAAATTTCGTAATCCTCAGTCAAAGCATGGCTTGGGGCTGACAGTTTTAATGGTCCTAGGGGGCGCTAATTCAGAAAATAGGCCACGCCCACAAACTTAAACTGACCATTTCTATTGGGGGTCAGACTAGGATCACTCACAACAAATTTTGAGGTGATATCACGATAAATGAAGAAATGAGAGGCAAACGTATTTCCATGGCGTGATGGCGAATTTCGCCATGCTCCCAAAGCCCCGCCTTTTTTCAAAACCTTCCAGTACTGGAGACCAAGTGACCTCAACTTGTCTGCTGCTATTTACCAGAGATTCCTGGTGATTGGGTAAAAGGAGTCCAATAGGGAGCTGTGAAAAAGAGTGGCATGGCGAAAGGTCAAAGTTTGAGGCTTAGCCACGCCCACACCTTTATACTTATTTAAAATCCGACGGTTGAATCTTTTCCCCTTTGACTTAAAAGTACATAGCATAAGTTTGAAGGTGATCGGTGTAAAGGGCAACGGGCCATCAATGTCCAAACAACGTGTGCGAAAACCACTAAATCGAGTACTTGGACCAAAATGGCCGACTTCCTGTGCGACTTTGCACTTGGCTCCAGGAGACTTTTTTGTAGGTCCTGAGACACCACATTAGTGTACCAAATTTCGTAATCCTCAGTCAAAGCATGGCTTGGGGCTGACAGTTTTAATGGTCCTAGAGGGCGCTATTTCAGAAAATAGGCCACGCCCACCGGATGTTCACATCAGATCTTTTGGGGGGCCGGACTAGGATCACTCACAAGAAGTTTCGTGACGATATCTTTAGAAATGACGAAATGGGAGGCAAACGTAAGGCCACGGTGGTATGCCTGACTTCGCCGCGCCGCCACAGCCCCGCCCTCTGCCGAAAACTCCTATAAAGTGACGCCAAGCAACCCCCACTTGTCTTGAGTTACCAGCTACAAATTCGTGGTGATTAAGTGAAATGGGGCAATTTGGGACCTTTCACAGTAAAACTTGATCTTTTTGGTCCTGAGGGGGCGGGGCTTGTGTGTTGTCATCATCTGACCATTCAATTTACTTTGTGGGTGGATGACGAATGACCACAGAAAGTTTGGTAACTCTATTCCATTCAGTTATGAAGTTATAGCAATTTAAATATTTTTGGCGAGTAGTCAAACTTCGAGGCCTGGCCCCGCCCCTTCAGTATTTACAAAAAGTCAATTTTATTGTCTCATTTTGTTCGCCCATCCCTTCTGAGCAATTGTACACCATTTTTGAGACGATCGTGCGAAAAATGATCAAGCAATCCAATCAGAAACGGACCCTAAAAACGGCCAAAACGCCAAAAAATCGCCATTTCAACCCAAAATGGCCGACTTCCTGTTTGATATTGACCATGCTTGCAAGAGACTTTTCTGTGCGGACTGTTGAGTACTACAAGTGTACCAAATTTCATAACTGTACAATAAACTAAGCTTTATGGAGAGGGGTTTTTTTCACTTTCTAGGGGGCGCTGTTCAGCCATTTTCTTTGCGATTTTTTTGGGACCTTTAAAATATCAAATTTTTCACCAGGCCTGACAAGTGTGCAAAATATTGTGAGTTTTGGGGTATGTTAAGGTCCCCAAAAAGCCGTTCAAAGCGGACACGGAATAATAAAAAATAATAAACAGAGCAAAAACAAGAGGCCTTCGCAGCGCTTTCGCTGCTCGGGCCTAATTAAAGCTGCAAGCAGCGTCGTTCGGCCCTCGCAGCTCCGCGCCGCTCCGGCCTGCCCGGCAGCCCGGGGCACCAGGGCACGTCCGTGGAACAGAACCGTCGACCACCCCGACACCAGAAACCGCTAACGGTCACCACGTCCGCACCTCACCCTGACTCAGCATCCCCTCTGAGCCCACCATTGTCTCACCACTAAGGCATACCATCTATCTTTACCTCACTGGTGGTGTGATGACAGTGACCCAATTTTATGCTATTCTGACCACGTTTGTTAAAGTTATCGAAGGTTAAAGTTCACTAGGGGGCACTGTGAGCAACTACAGAAAAGTCCCATTGAGGTCAGCTTTGGTTGACATAGATGGTTTTCTGTTTTCTTGCCATAAATCAGACGTTGTGTGTGTTATCTAAAGCCAGTGAGCTGAAAGGGGCGGAGCTACAGGGGTTTGAACCAACAACCACATCAATGTGTTTGGTGCAGTCACGTGATGTCACAAGCCAAGTATAATGCCATTCTGACTTTGTCTTTAGAAGTTAATAAAGTTTGAACCCATCTAGGGGAGGCTGTGACCATTTACAACTAAATGCCATAGAGGTCATCTTTGGTCATCAAAGATGGTTTTCTGTTAATTTGGCATCAATCAAACGTTGCATGGGTCATCTAGAGACAAAAAGATGTAAGTGGGCGGTGTTAAAGTGAATTGAACAAGTGAGCACATACAATGTGTTGATTGCAGTTGTGTGATGACTCTCACCAAGTTTGATATAGGTTGGAGCTTTTTTGCAGAAGTTACAAAGGTTTTTTGAATCTAGGGTGCACTGTCCAAAATTTAGGAAATATTCCATGAAGAAGTTTGTAGGTTTATAACAGTCATTTGTGTGCAGTTTGGTGTGAATTGCCTCATGTGAATTGCATCATGCATGTGTTATTAGGGGCCTAATATCTGTCTGGGGCGGAGCTAAAGTGATATGAACCAATTACTACAGGATTGTGTTGGGTGCCTTTGTGTGATGACACATAGGAAGTTTGGTGCAGTTAGGACCTCGTCTGTAGGAGTTATTACTGTTTTAAAGGTATGTAGGGGGCGCTGTGGTGATATCATACAACATTCACCAACCGTTTGTGCCTCGTTGGCTAAAGGGCATGATTGTTCATTGCCATGTTCAGTCTCGGACAGATCGGAGGCTGTTTGTGGAAGTTGCAGTCAAACGTACGGTCACGGCGTCACGCTAGAATTCGCCATGGCATCAAAGCCCCTCCCTATCTGAAAAGCTATCAGATCTGAATGGTCATTACAGCATCATGAAGACATTGCATGACCTTAGTGTCATGTTGACTAAATTAGAGGTGACAAATATGGGAATTTCAGCATAAAACAATAGACTTCCTGTATTCAGGGGCGGGGCTTAGGTGATGTCAGCTTTCCACATTGTCATTGTCTTGAGATGTGGTCAGTGATCACACAGACAAAGTTGATATAGATCTGGTCATGCACATGGGAGTTATTAAGTCAAGTAATGTAATGGCGAAAGGTCAAACTTTGAGGCTTAGCCACGCCCACACCTTTATACTTATTTAAAATCCGACGGTTGAATTTTTTCCTCTATGTCTTAAGAGTATATAGCAGAAGTTTGAAGGCGATTGGTGAAAAGGGCGACGGAGCATCACTCTCCAAACAACGTGTGCGAAAACCACTAAATCGTGTACTCGGACCAAAATGGCCGACTTCCTGTGCGACTTTGCACTTGGCTCCAAGAGACTTTTTTGTAGATCCTGAGACACCACCTTAGTGTACCAAATTTCGTAATCCTCAGTCAAAGCACGGCTTGGGGCTGAAAGTTTTAGTGGTCCTAGGGGGCGCTATATAAAAAAATAGGCCACGCCCACAAACGTCAGCTGTCTATTTCTATCGGGGGTCCAACTACGATCACTCACAATAAATTTCGAGGTGATATAACGATAAATGGAGAAATGAGAGGCAAACGTATTTCCATGGCGTGATGGCGAATTTCACCATGCTACCAAAGCCCCGCCTTTTTTCAAAACCTGCCAGTACTGGAGACCAAGTGACCTCAACTAGTCTGCTGCTATTTGCCAGAGATTCCTGGTGATTGAGTAAAAGGAGTCCAATAGGGAGCTGTGAAAAAAAGAGTGGCGTGGCGACAGTTCAAAGTTTGAGGCTTAGCCACGCCCACACCTTTACACTTATTTAAAATCCGATGGTTGAATTTTTTCCTCTATGTCTTAAGAGCTTATAGCAGAAGCTTTAAGGCGATTGGTGAAAAGGGCGACGGAGCATCACTCTCCAAACAACGTGTGTGAAAACCACTAAATCGCTCACTTGGACCAAAATGGCCGACTTCCTGTGCGACTTTGCACTTGGCTCCAAGAGACTTTTTTGTAGGTCCTGAGACACCACATTAGTGTACCAAATTTTGTAATCCTCAGTCAAAGCATGGCTTGGGGCTGACAGTTTTAATGGTCCTAGGGGGCGCTGTTTCAGAAAATAGGCCATGCCCACCGGATGTTCTCATCAGATTTTTTGGGGGGCCGGACTAGGATCACTCACAAGAAGTTTCGTGGCGATATCTTTAGAATTGACCAAATGAGAAGCAAACGTAAGGCCACGGCGGTACGCCTGACTTCGCCGCGCCGCCGCAGCCCCGCCCTCTGCCGAAAACTCCCATAAAGTGACGCCAAGCAACCCCCACTTGTCTTGAGTTACCAGCTACAGTTTTGTGGTGATTAAGTGAAATGGGACACTTTGGGACCTTTCACAGTAAAACTTGACCTTTTTGGCCCTGAGGGGGTGGGGCTTGTGTGATGTCATAATCCGACCATTCAAATTACTTTGTGGGTGGATGATGAATGACCACAGAACGTTTGGTAACTATATTCCATTCAGTTATGAAGTTGAAGCAATTTAAATTTTTTTGGCGAGTAGTCAAACTTTGAGGCCTTGCATCGCCCCTTCAGCATATACGAAAACTCAGAATCCTCGTCTCATTTTGTTCGCCCATCCCTTCTGAGCAATTTTACACAATTTTTGAAATGCTCGTGCGAAAAATGATCGAGCAATCCAATCAGAAACAGACCCTAAAAACGGCAAAAATGGCTTAAAATCGCCATTTCAACCCAAAATGGCCGACTTCCTGTTTGATATTGACCATGGTTGCAAGAGACTTTTCTGTGCGGACTGTTGAGTACTACAAGTGTACCAAATTTCATAACTGTACGATAAACTAAGCTTTAAGGAGAGGGGTATTTTTTACCTTGTAGGGGGCGCTGTTCAGCCATTTTCTTTGCGATTTTTTTGGGACCTTTAAAATATCAAATTTTTCACCAGGCTTGACAAGTGTGCAAAATATTGTGAGTTTTGGGGTATGTTAAGGTCCCCAAAAAGCCGTTCAAAGGGGCACGAGAATAATAAAAAAGAAAGAATAAACAGAGCAAAAACAAGAGGCCTTCGCAGCGCTTTCGCTGCTCGGGCCTAATTAAAGCTGCAAGCAGCGTCGTTCGGCCCTCGCAGTGAAGCTGCTCGTCCTCCGTCCGTACCCCCTTCGCTCCATCCCCGACGCTTTCCAAACCCTGCTCCGCGCCCCTTCCTGGCCGGCAGCCTGGGACACCAGGGCACGTCCGCGGAACAGAAACGTCCACCAGAACAGAATTCGCCGTGGCATCAAAGCCCCTCCCTTTCTGAAAAGCCATCAGGTCTGAATGGTCATTACAGAATCATGAAGACAGTGCATGACCTTAGTGTCATCTTGACTAAATTAGAGGGGACAAATATGGGCAGTTCACCATAAAACAATAGACTTCCTGTAGTCAGGGGGTGGGGCTTAGGTGATGTCAGCTGTCCACATTGTCACTGTCTTCAGATGTGGTCAGTGATCACACAGACAAAGTATGAAATTGATCTGATCATGCACATGGGAGTTGTTAAGTCAAATAAGGTAATGGCGACTGGTCAAAGTTTGAGGCTTAGCCACGCCCACACCTTTATACTTATTTAAAATCCGACGGTTGAATTTTTTCCTCTATGTCTTAAGAGTTTATAGCAGAAGTTTGAAGGTGATCGGTGGAAAGGGCGAGGAGATATCATTCTCCTAATAACGTGTGCGAAAACCACTAAATTGAGTACTTGGACCAAAATGGCCGACCTCCTGTGCGACATTGCGCTTGGCTCCAAGAGACTTTTTTGTAGGTCCTGATACACTACATTAGTGTGCCAAATTTTGTGAACCTCAGTCAAAGCATGGCTTGGGGCTGACTGTTTTAATGGTCCTAGGGGGCGCTGTTTCAGAAAATAGGCCACGCCCACAAACTTCAGCTGTCCAATTCTATTAGGGGTCAGAGTAGGATCACTCATCAGAACTTGTGTGGCGATGTCACAATGATTGAAGAAATGAGAGACACACGTATTTCCATGGCGTGATGGCGAATTTTGCCATGCTCTCAAAGCCCCGCCTTTATTCGAAACCTGCCAGTACTATAGACTAAGTGACCTCAACTTGTCTGCTGCTATTTGCCACTGTTTGGTGGTGATTGGTTAAAAGGAGTCCAATAGGGAGCTGTGAAAAAAAGAGTGGCGTGGCGACAGGTCAAAGTTTGAGGCTTAGCCACGCCCACACCTTTATACTTATTTAAAATCCGACGGCTGAATTTTTTCATCTATGTCTTAAGAGTATATAGCAGAAGTGTGAAGGCAATTGGTGAAAAGGGCGACGGAGCATCACTCTCCAAACAACGTGTGCGAAAACCACTAAATCGCGCACTTGGACCAAAATGGCCAACTTCCTGTGCGACATTGCACTTGGCTCCAAGAGACTTTTTTGTAGGTCCTGAGACACCACATTAGTGTACCAAATTTTGTACTCGTCAGTCAAAGCATGGCTTGGGGCTGGCAGTTTTAATGGTCCTAGAGGGCGCTATTTCAGAAAATAGGCCACGCCCACCGGATGTTCACATCACATTTTTGGGGGGGGCGGACTAGGATCACTCCCAAGACGTTTCGTTGCGATATCTCTAGAAATGACGAAATGGGAGGCAAACGTAAGGCCACGTCGGTACGCCTGACTTCGCCGTGCAGCCACAGCCCCGCCTTCTGCAGAAAACTCCCATAAAGTGACGCCAAGCAACCCTAACTTGTCTTCAGTGACCTGCTACAAATTTGGGGTGATTATTTGAAAGGGCGAATTTTGGGAAATTTCCTAGTAAAACTTGACCTTTTAAGTCCTGAGGGGGCGGGGCTTATGTGACATCATCAATCGACCATTCATTTGTCTTCGGAGGGCGACGACAATTGTCCATAGAACATTTCTTTAACTGTAATTCTTTCATTTATGAATCTATAGCAATTTGAATTTTTTTGGCGAGTGCTCGAACTTTGAGGCCTAGTCCCGCCCCTTCAGTATTTACGAAAAGTCAATTTTATTGTCTCATTTTAATCGTCCATCGCTTCTGTTCGATCGCACACTATTTTTGAGACGATCGTGCGAAAAATGACCAAACTGTTCAACCAAATATAGACCCTAGAAATGGCCAAAACGGTGTCAAAATGGCCACTTTAGTCCAAAATGGCCAACTTCCTGTTTGATATTGACCATGGATGCAAGAGGCTTTTCTGTGCGTATTGTTGAGTTCTACAAGTGTACCAAATTTCATCACTCTACTATGAAAAAAGGTCAAAGCGGAGGGGTATTTTTAATTTTCCAGGGGGCGCTGTTGAAACAATTTTTTACCAACTTTCACGTTGCCAGTGAAATACGTAATTTTCACGCACTTTCTATATTGGGCCAGAATTTGGTGAGTTTTTGGATATGCTAAGACCCCCTAAAGGCCATCCAAAGACGCGGAAGAAAAAAAAAGAAAGAAAAAAAATTAAAGCTGCAAGCAGCGTCGTTCGGCCCTCGCAGCTCCGCGCCGCTCCGGCCTGGCCGGCAGCCCGGGGCACCAGGGCACGTCCGCAGAACACAAACGTCGACCACCCCAACACCAGAAACTGCTAACGGCCACCTTGTCCGCAACTCACCCTGACTCAGCATCCCCTTTGAGCCCACCATTATATTTTATGTCTCACCACTAGGGAATCCTCTATCTTTACCACACTGGTGGTGTGATGACAGTGACCAACTTTAATGCTATTCTGACCATGTTTTTTAAAGTTATCGAAGGATAACGTTATCTAGGTGGCGCTGTGACCAACTACAGAAAAGTCCCATTGAGGTCAGCTTTGGTGACATTATATAACATTCACCAACCGTTTGTGCCTCATTGGCTAAAGGGCATGATTGTTCATTGCCATATTCAGTTTTGGGCAAATCGGAGGCCGTTTGTGGAAGTTACAGTCAAATGTAAGGTCATGGCGTCACGCCAGCATTCACCATGGCATCAAAGCCCCTCCCTTTCTGGAAAGCTATCAGATCTGAATGGTCTTTAAAACATCATGAAGACACTGTATGACCTGAGTGTCATTTTCATTAAATTAGAGGGGACAAATATGGGCATTTCACCATAAAACAATAGACTTCCTGTTGTCAGGGGGCGGGGCTTAGGTGATGTCAGCTGTCCACATTGTCGTTGTCTTGAGATGTGGTCAGTGATCACACAGACAAAGTTTGAATTAGATCTGATCATGCACATGGGAGTTATTAAGTCAAGTAATGTCATGGCGAAAGGTCAAAGTTTGAGGCTTAGCCACGCCCACACCTTTATACTTATTTAAAATCCGACGGTTGAATTTTTTCCCCTTTGACTTAAAAGTACATAGCATAAGTTTGAAGGTGATCGGTGTAAAGGGCAACGGGCCATCAATGTCCAAACAACGTGTGCGAAAACCACTAAATCGAGTACTTGGACCAAAATGGCCGACCTCCTGTGCGAAATTGCGCTTGGCTCCAAGAGACTTTTTTGTAGGGCCAGAGACCCTACATGAGTGTACCAATTTTCGTAATCCTCAGTCAAACCTTGTCTTGGGGCTGACAGTTTTAATGGTCCTAGGGGGCGCTATTTCAGAATATAGGCCACGCCCACAAATCTCAGATGCCCATTTCTATTGGGGGTCAGACTAGGATCACTCACCAGACATTTTGTGGCGGTGTCACGATAATTGAAGAAATGAGAGGCAAACGTATTGCCATGGCGTGATGGCGAATTTCGCCATGCTCCCAAAGCCCCGCCTTTTTTCAAAACCTGCCAGTACTGTAGACCAAGTGACCTCAACTTGTCAGCTGCTATTTACCAGAGATTCCAGGTGATTGGGTAAAAGGAGTCCAATAGGGAGCTGTGAAAAAAAGAGTGGCGTGGCGAAAGGTCAAAGTTTGAGGCTTAGCCACGCCCACACCTTTATACTTATTTAAAATCCGACGGTTGAATTTTTTCCTCTATGTCTTAAGAGTATATAGCAGAAGCTCGAAGGCGATTGGTGAAAAGGGCGACGGAGCATCACTCTCCAAACAACGTGTGTGAAAACCACTAAATCGCGCACTTGGACCAAAATGGCCGACTTCCTGTGCGACTTTGCACTTGGCTCCAAGAGACTTTTTTGTAGGTCCTGAGACACCACATTAGTGTACCAAATTTCGTAATCCTCAGTCAAAGCATGGCTTGGGGCTGACAGTTTTAATGGTCCTAGGGGGCGCTAATACAGAAAATAGGCCACGCCCACAAACTTAAGCTGACCTTTTCTATTGGGGGTCAGACTAGGATCACTCACAACAATGGTCGAGGTGATATCACGATAAATGAAGAAATGAGAGGCAAACGTATTTCCATGGCGTGATGGCGAATTTCGCCATGCTCCCAAAGCCCCGCCTTTTTGCAAAACCTTCCAGTACTGGAGACCAAGTGACCTCAACTTGCCTGCTGCTATTTACCAGAGATTCCTGGTGATTGGGTAAAAGGAGTCCAATAAGGAGCTGTGAAAAAAAGAGTGGCGTGGCGAAAGGTCAAAGTTTGAGGCTTAGCCACGCCCACACCTTTATACTTATTTAAAATCCGACGGTTGAATTTTTTCCTCTATGTCTTAAGACTATATAGCAGAAGTTTGAAAGTGATTGGTGAAAAGGGCGACGGAGTATCACTCTCCAAACAACGTGTGTGAAAACCACTAAATCGCGCACTTGGACCAAAATGGCCGACTTCCTGTGCGACTTTGCACTTGGCTTCAAGAGACTTTTTTGTAGGTCCTGAGACACCACATTAGTGTACCAAATTTCGTAATCCTCAGTCAAAGCATGGCTTGGGGCTGACAGTTTTAATGGTCCTAGGGGGCGCTATTTCAGAAAATAGGCCACGCCCACCAGATGTTCACATCAGATCTTTTGGGGGGCCGGACTAGGATCACTCACAAGAAGTTTCGTGACGATATCTTTGGAAATGACGAAATGGGAGGCAAACGTAAGGCCAAGGCGGTACGCCTGAATTCGCCGCGCCGCCACAGCCCCGCCCTCTGCCGAAAACTCCCATAAAGTGACGCCAAGCAACCCCCACTTGTCTTGAGTTACCAGCTATAAATTTGTGGTGATTAAGTGAAATGGGGCAATTTGGGACCTTTCACAGTAAAACTTGATCTTTTTGGTCCTGAGGGGGCGGGGCTTGTGTGATGTCATCATCCGACCATTCAATTTACTTTGTGGGTGGATGACGAATGACCACAGAAAGTTTGGTAACTCTATTCCATTCAGTTATGAAGTTATAGCAATTTAAATATTTTTGGCGAGTAGTCAAACTTCGAGGCCTGGCTCCACCCCTTCAACATATACGAAAACTCAGAATCCTTATCTCATTTTGTTCGCCCATCCCTTCTGAGCAATTTTACACAATTTTTGAGACGATCGTGCGAAAAATGATCGAGCAATCCAATCAGAAACGGACCCTAAAAACGGCAAAAACGGCAAAAAATCGCCATTTCAACCCAAAATGGCCGACTTCCTGTTTGATATTGACCATGGTTGCAAGAGACTTTTCTGTGCGGACTGTTGAGTACTACAAGTGTACCAAATTTCATAACTGTACGATAAACTAAGCTTTATGGAGAGGGTTTTTTTTTCACTTTGTAGGGGGCGCTGTTCAGCCATTTTCTTTGCGATTTTTTTGGGACCTTTAAAATATCAAATTTTTCACCAGGCCTGACAAGTGTGCAAAATATTGTGAGTTTTGGGGTATGTTAAGGTCCCCAAAAAGCCGTTCAAAGCGGGCTAAGAATAATAAAAAATAATTAAAGCTGCAAGCAGCGTCGTTCGGCCCTCGCAGCTCCGCGCCGCTCCGGCCTGGCCGGCAGCCCGAGGCACCAGGTTACGTCCGTGGAACAAAAATTTTGACCACCCCGACACCAGAAACAGCTAACGGTCACCTCGTCCGCACCTCACCCTGACTGAGCATCCCCTCTGAGCACACCAAGTTTGGTGCAGTTACGACCGCGTCTGTAGGAGTTATCACAGTTTTAATGTTGTGTAGGGGGTGCTGTGGTGTTATTATACGAATTTCACCAACCATTTGTGTCTCATTGGCTAAAGGGCATGATTGTTTATTGCCATGTTCAGTCTCGTGCAGATGGGAGGCTGTTTGTGGAAGTTACGATCAAACGTAAGGTCATGGCGTCATGCCAGAAATCGCCATGGCATCAAAGCCCCTCCCTATCTGGAAAGCTATCAGATCTGAATGGTCATTGCTACATCATGAAGACAGTGCCTGACCTTAGTGTCATGTTGACTAAATTAGAGAGGACAAATATGGGCATTTCACCATAAAACAATAGACTTCCTGTTGTCAGGGGGCGGGGCTTAGGTGATGTCACCTGTCCAGAATGACGTTGTCTTGAGATTTGGTCATTGATCACACGGACAAAGTTTGATATAGATCTGATCATGCACATTGGAGTTGTTAAGTCAAGTAATGTAATGGCGAAAGGTCAAAGTTTGAGGCTTAGCCACGCCCACACCATTATACTTATTTAAAATCCGACGGTTGAATTTTTTCCCCTTTGTCTTAAGAAAATATAACAGAAGTTTGAAGGTGATCGGTGAAAAGGGCGACGGGGTATCATTGTCCAAACAACGTGTGCGAAAACCACTAAATCGAGAACTTGGACCAAAATGGCCGACTTCCTGTGCGACTTTGCACTTGGCTCCCAGAGACTTTTTTGTAGGTCCTGAGACACCACATTAGTGTACCAAATTTTGCAATCCTCAGTCGAAGCATGGCTTGGGGCTGACAGTTTTAATGGTCATAGGGGGCGCTATTTCAGAAAATAGGCCACGCCCACAAACTTCAGCCATCCATTTCTATTGGGGGTCAGACTAGGATCACTCACAACAAGTTTCGAGGTGATATCACGATAAATGAAGAAATGAGAGGCAAACGTATTTCCATGGCGTGATGGCGAATTTCGCCATGTTCCCAAAGCCCCGCCTTTTCTCAAAACCTTCCAGTACTGGAGACCAAGTGACCTCAACTTGTCTGCTGCTATTTACCAGAGATTACTGGTGATTGGGTAAAATGGGTCCAATAGGGAGCTGTGAAAAAAAGAGTGGCGTGGCGAAAGGTCAAAGTTTGAGGCTTAGCCACGCCCACACCTTTATACTTATTTAAAATCCGACGGTTGAATTTTTTCCTCTATGTCTTAAGAGTATATAGCAGAAGTTTGAAGGCGATTGGTGAAAAGGGCGACGGAGCATCACTTTCCAAACAACGTGTGTGAAAACCACTAAATCGCACACTTGGACCAAAATGGCCGACTTCCTGTGCGACTTTGCACTTGGCTCCAAGAGACTTTTTTGTAGGTCCTTAGACGCCACATTAGTGTACCAAATTTCGTAATCCTCAGTCAAAGCATGGCTTGGGGCTGACAGTTTTAATCATCCTAGGGGGCGCTATTTCAGAAAATAGGCCACGCCCACCGGATGTTCACATCAGATCTTTTGGGGGGCCGGACTAGGATCACTCACAAGAAGTTTCGTGACGATATCTTTAGAAATGACGAAATGGGAGGCAAACGTAAGGCCACGTCGGTACGCTTGACTTCGCCGCGCCGCCACAGCCCCGCCCTCTGCCGAAAACTCCCATAAAGTGACGCCAAGCAACCCCCACTTGTCTTGAGTTACCAGCTACAAATTCGTGGTGATTAAGTGAAATGGGGCAATTTGGGACCTTTCACAGTAAAACTTGATCTTTTTGGTCCTGAGAGGGCGGGGCTTGTGTGATGTCATCATCCGACCATTCAATTTACTTTGTGTGTGGATGACGAATGACCACAGAAAGTTTGGTAACTCTATTCCATTCAGTTATGAAGTTATAGCAATTTAAATTTTTTTGGCGAGTAGTCAAATTTTGAGGCCTGGCCCCGCCCCTTCAACATATACGAAAACTCAGAATCCTCATCTCATTTTGTTCGCCCATCCCTTCTGAGCAATTTGACACAATTTTTGAGATGATGGTGCGAGAATTTATCGAGCAATCCAATCAGAAACGGACCCTAAAAACGGCAAAAACGGCTAAAAATTACCATTTCAACCCAAAATGGCCGACTTCCTGTTTGATATTGACCATGCTTGCAAGAGACTTTTCTGTGCGGACTGGTGAGTACTACAAGTGTACCAAATTTCATAATTGTACGATAAACTAAGCTTTATGGAGAGGGTTTTTTTTCACTTTCTAGGGGGCGCTGTTCAGCCATTTTCTTTGCAATTTTTTTGGGACCATTAAAATATCAAATTTTTCACCAGGCCTGACATCTTTGCAAAATATTGTGAGTTTTGAGGTATGATAAGGTCCCCAAAAAGCCATTCAATGCGGGCTAAGAATAATAAATAAAATTAAAGCTGCAAGCAGCGTCGTTCGGCCCTCGCAGCGAAGCTGCTCGCCCTCCTTCCGCACCCCCTCCGCTCCATCCCCGACGCTCTCCAAACCCAATTCCGCGCTTGTCCATCCTGGCCGGCAGCCGGGGGCACCAGGGCACGTCGGGCAGAACAGAAAGTCAACCACCCCGACACCAGAAACCGTGAACGGCCTCCTCGTCCACACCTCACCCTGATTCAGCATCCCCTCTGAGCCCAGCATTACACGTCTCACCACTAGGAGATACTCTATCTTTACCTCACTGGTGATGTGATGTTCAGTCTCTGGCAAATCGGAGGCTGTTTGTGGAAGTTACAGTCAAACGTAAGGTCACAGCGTCACGCCAGAAATCGCCATGGCATCAAAGCTCCTCCCTTTCTGAAAAGCTATCAGATCTGAATAGTCATTAAAACATCATGAAGACAGTGAATGACCTTAGTGTCATGTTGACTAAATTAGAGGGGACAAATATGGGCATTTCACCATAAAACAGTAGACTTCCTGTAGTCAGGGGGCGGGGCTTAGGTGATGCCAGCTGTCCACATTGTCACTGTCTTCAGATGTGGTCAGTGATCACACGGACAAAGTTTGAAATTGATCTGATCATGGACAAGGGAGTTATTGAGTCAAGTAACGTAATGGCGACTGGTCAAAGTTTGAGGCTTAGCCACGCCCACACCTTTAAACTAATTTAAAATCCGACGGTTGAAGTTTTCCTCTATGTCTTAAGAGTATATAGCAGGAGTTTGAAGGTGATCGGTGGAAAGGGCGACGAGACATCATTCTCCTAATAACGTGTGCGAAAACCACTAAATCGAGTACTTGGACCAAAATGGCCGACCTCCTGTGCGACATTGCGCTTGGCTCCAAGAGACTTTTTTGTAGGTCCTGAGACACTACATTAGTGTGCCAAATTTCGTGATCCTCAGTCAAAGCATGGCTTGAGGCTGACAGTTTTAATGGTCCTAGGGGGCGCTATTTCAGAAAATAGGCCACGCCCACAAACTTCAGCTGTCCAATTCTATTAGGGGTCAGAGTAGGATCACTCATACGAAATTGTGTGGCGATGTCACAATGATTGAAGAAATGAGAGACAAATGTATTTCCATTGCTTGATGGCGAATTTCGCCATGCTCCCAAAGCCCCGCCTTTATTCGAAACCTGCCAGTACTATAGACCAAGTGACCTCAACTTGTCTGCTGCTATTTGCCAGTGATTGCTGTTGATTGGTTAAAAGGAGTCCAATAGGGAGCTGTGAAAAAAAGAATGGCGTGGCGGCAGGTCAAAGTTTGAGGCTTAGCCACGCCCACACCTTTATACTTATTTAAAATCCGTAGGTTGAATTTTTTCCCCTTTGTCTTAAGAGTCTATAGCAGAAGTTTGAAGGTGATTGGTGAAAAGGGCAATGGTGTATCACTCTCCAAACAACGTGTGCGAAAACCACTAAATCGAGTACTTGGACCAAAATGGCCGACTTCCTGTGCGACTTTGCACTTGGCTCCAAGAGACTTTTTTGTAGGTCCGGAGACACCACATTAGTGTACCAGATTTCGTACTCCTCAGTCAAAGCATGGCTAGGGGCTGACAGTTTTAATGGTCCTAGGGGGCGCCATTTCAGAAAATAGGCCACGCCCACAAACTACAGCTGTCCAAATCTATTGGGGTTCAGACTAGGATCACTCACCAGACATTTTGTGGCGATGGCACGATAATTGAAGAAATGAGAGGCAAACGTATTGCCATGGCGTGATGGTGAATTTTGCCATGCTCCCAAAGCCCCGCCTTTTTTCAAAACCTGCCAGTACTGGAGACTAAGTGACCTCAACTTGTCAGCTGCTATTCGCCAGAGATTGCTGGCGATTGGGTAAAAGGAGTCCAATAGGTAGCTGTGAAAAAAAGAGTGGCGTGGTGACAGGTCAAAGTTTGAGGCTTAGCCACGCCCACACCTTTATACTTATTTAAAATCCGACGGTTGAATTTTTTCCTTTATGTCTTAAGAGTCTATAGCAGAAGTTTGAAGGCGATTGGTGAAAAGGGCGATGGAGCATCACTCTCCAAACAACGTGCGCGAAAACCACTAAATCGAGTACTTGGACCAAAATGGCCGACTTCCTGTGCGACTTTGCACTTGGCTCCAAGAGACTTTTTTGTAGGTCCTGAGACACCACATTAGTGTGCCAAATTTCATAATCCTCAGTCAAAGCATGACTTGGGGCTGACAGTTTTAATGGTCCTAGGGGGCGCTATTTCAGAAAATAGGCCACGCCCACCGGATGTTCACATCACATTTTGTGGGGGGCTGAACTAGGATCACTCCCAAGAGGTTTTGTGGCAATATCTCTAGAATTGACGAAATGGGAGGCAAACGTAAGGCCACGTCGGTACGCCTGACTTCGCCGCGCCACCACAGCCCCGCCTTCTGCAGAAAACTCCCATAAAGTGACGCCAAGCAACCCCCAACTTGTCTTCAGTTACCTGCTACAAATTTGGGCTGATTATTTGAAAGGGCGAATTTTGGAAAATTTCCCAGTAAAACTTGACCTTTTAAGGCCTGAGGGGGCGGGGCTTATGTGACATCATCAATCGACCATTCATTTGTCTTCGGGGGGCGATGACGATTGTCCATAGAAAATTACTTTAGCTGTAATACTTTCATTTATGAAATTAAAGCAATTTGAATTTTTTTGGCGAGTGCTCAAACTTTGAGGCCTGGCCCCGCCCCTTCAGTATTTACGAAAAGTCAATTTTATTTGCTCATTTGATTCGTCCATCGCTTCTCTTCGATCGCACACTATTTTTGAGACAATCGTGCGAAAAATGACCAAACTGTTCAACCAAATATAGACCATAGAAATGGCTAAAACGGGGTCAAAATGGCCACTTTAGTCCAAAATGGCCGACTTCCTGTTTGATATTGACCATGGGTGCAAGAGGCTTTTCTGTGCGTATTGTTGAGTTCTACAAGTGTACCAAATTTCATCACTCTACTATGAAAAAAGGTCAAAGCGGAGGGGTATTTTAAATTTTCCAGGGGGCGCTGTCGAAACATTTTTTTACCAACTTTCACGTTGCCAGTGAAATACGTAAATTTCACACACTTTCTATATTGGGCCAGAATTTTGTGAGTTTTTGGATATGCTAAGACCCCCTAAAGGCCATCCAAAGACGCGGAAGAAAAAAAAAGAAAAAAAAAGAAAGAAAAAGAAACGGAGCAGATACAATAGGCCTTCGCAGCGCTTCGCTGCTCGGGCCTAATTAAAGCTGCAAGCAGCGTCGTTCGGCCCTCGCAGCTCCGCGCCGCTCCGGCCTGGCCGGCAGCCCGGGGCACCAGGGCACGTCCGCAGAACACAAACGTCGACCACCCCAACACCAGAAACTGCTAACGGCCACCTTGTCCGCAACTCACCCTGACTCAGCATCCCCTTTGAGCCCACCATTATATTTTATGTCTCACCACTAGGGAATCCTCTATCTTTACCACACTGGTGGTGTGATGACAGTGACCAACTTTAATGCTATTCTGACCATGTTTTTTAAAGTTATCGAAGGATAACGTTATCTAGGTGGCGCTGTGACCAACTACAGAAAAGCCCCATTGAGGTCAGCTTTGGTGACATTATATAACATTCACCAACCGTTTGTGCCTCATTGGCTAAAGGGCATGATTGTTCATTGCCATATTCAGTTTCGGGCAAATCGGAGGCCGTTTGTGGAAGTTACAGTCAAATGTAAGGTCATGGCGTCACGCCAGCATTCACCATGACATCAAAGCCCCTCCCTTTCTGGAAAGCTATCAGATCTAAATGGTCTTTAAAACATCATGAAGACACTGTATGACCTGAGTGTCATTTTCATTAAATTAGAGGGGACAAATATGGGCATTTCACCATAAAACAATAGACTTCCTGTTGTCAGGGGGCGGGGCTTAGGTGATGTCAGCTGTCCACATTGTCTTTGTCTTGAGATGTGGTCAGTGATCACACAGACAAAGTTTGAATTAGATCTGATCATGCACATGGGAGTTATTAAGTCAAGTAATGTCATGGCGAAAGGTCAAAGTTTGAGGCTTAGCCACGCCCACACCTTTATACTTATTTAAAATCCGACGGTTGAATTTTTTCCCCTTTGACTTAAAAGTGCATAGCATAAGTTTGAAGGTGATCGGTGTAAAGGGCAACGGGCCATCAATGTCCAAACAACGTGTGCGAAAACCACTAAATCGAGTACTTGGACCAAAATGGCCGACCTCCTGTGCGAAATTGCGCTTGGCTCCAAGAGACTTTTTTGTAGGGCCAGAGACCCTACATGAGTGTACCAATTTTCGTAATCCTCAGTCAAACCTTGTCTTGGGGCTGACAGTTTTAATGGTCCTAGGGGGCGCTATTTCAGAATATAGGCCACGCCCACAAATCTCAGATGCCCATTTCTATTGGGGGTCAGACTAGCATCACTCACCAGACATTTTGTGGCGATGTCACGATAATTGAAGAAATGAGAGGCAAACGTATTGCCATGGCGTGATGGCGAATTTCGCCATGCTCCCAAAGCCCCGCCTTTTTTCAAAACCTGCCAGTACTGTAGACCAAGTGACCTCAACTTGTCAGCTGCTATTTACCAGAGATTCCAGGTGATTGGGTAAAAGGAGTCCAATAGGGAGCTGTGAAAAAAAGAGTGGCGTGGCGAAAGGTCAAAGTTTGAGGCTTAGCCACGCCCACACCTTTATACTTATTTAAAATCCGACGGTTGAATTTTTTCCTCTATGTCTTAAGAGTATATAGCAGAAGCTCGAAGGCGATTGGTGAAAAGGGCGACGGAGCATCACTCTCCAAACAACGTGTGTGAAAACCACTAAATCGAGTACTTGGACCAAAATGGCCGACTTCCTGTGCGACTTTGCACTTGGCTCCAAGAGACTTTTTTGTAGGTCCTGAGACACCACATTAGTGTACCAAATTTCGTAATCCTCAGTCAAAGCATGGCTTGGGGCTGACAGTTTTAATGGTCCTAGGGGGCGCTAATACAGAAAATAGGCCACGCCCACAAACTTAAGCTGACCTTTTCTATTGGGGGTCAGACTAGGATCACTCACAACAATGGTCGAGGTGATATCACGATAAATGAAGAAATGAGAGGCAAACGTATTTCCATGGCGTGATGGCGAATTTCGCCATGCTCCCAAAGCCCCGCCTTTTTTCAAAACCTTCCAGTACTGGAGACCAAGTGACCTCAACTTGCCTGCTGCTATTTACCAGAGATTCCTGGTGATTGGGTAAAAGGAGTCCAATAAGGAGCTGTGAAAAAAAGAGTGGCGTGGCGAAAGGTCAAAGTTTGAGGCTTAGCCACGCCCACACCTTTATACTTATTTAAAATCCGACGGTTGAATTTTTTCCTCTATGTCTTAAGACTATATAGCAGAAGTTTGAAAGTGATTGGTGAAAAGGGCGACGGAGTATCACTCTCCAAACAACGTGTGTGAAAACCACTAAATCGCGCACTTGGACCAAAATGGCCGACTTCCTGTACGACTTTGCACTTGGCTTCAAGAGACTTTTTTGTAGGTCCTGAGACACCACATTAGTGTACCAAATTTCGTAATCCTCAGTCAAAGCATGGCTTGGGGCTGACAGTTTTAATGGTCCTAGGGGGCGCTATTTCAGAAAATAGGCCACGCCCACCAGATGTTCACATCAGATCTTTTGGGGGGCCGGACTAGGATCACTCACAAGAAGTTTCGTGACGATATCTTTGGAAATGACGAAATGGGAGGCAAACGTAAGGCCAAGGCGGTACACCTGAATTCGCCGCGCCGCCACAGCCCCGCCCTCTGCCGAAAACTCCCATAAAGTGACGCCAAGCAACCCCCACTTGTCTTGAGTTACCAGCTATAAATTTGTGGTGATTAAGTGAAATGGGGCAATTTGGGACCTTTCACAGTAAAACTTGATCTTTTTGGTCCTGAGGGGGCGGGGCTTGTGTGATGTCATCATCCGACCATTCAATTTACTTTGTGGGTGGATGACGAATGACCACAGAAAGTTTGGTAACTCTATTCCATTCAGTTATGAAGTTATAGCAATTTAAATATTTTTGGCGAGTAGTCAAACTTCGAGGCCTGGCTCCGCCCCTTCAACATATACGAAAACTCAGAATCCTTATCTCATTTTGTTTGCCCATCCCTTCTGAGCAATTTTACACAATTTTTGAGACGATCGTGCGAAAAATGATCGAGCAATCCAATCAGAAACGGACCCTAAAAACGGCAAAAACTTCAAAAAATCGCCATTTCAACCCAAAATGGACGACTTCCTGTTTGATATTGACCATGGTTGCAAGAGACTTTTCTGTGCGGACTGTTGAGTACTACAAGTGTACCAAATTTCATAACTGTACGATAAACTAAGCTTTATGGAGAGGGGTTTTTTTCACTTTGTAGGGGGCGCTGTTCAGCCATTTTCTTTGCGATTTTTTTGGGACCTTTAAAATATCAAATTTTTCACCAGGCCTGACAAGTGTGCAAAATATTGTGAGTTTTGGGGTATGTTAAGGTCCCCAAAAAGCCGTTCAAAGGGGCACGAGAATAATAAAAAAAAAGAAAGAATAATAAACAGAGCAAAAACAAGAGGCCTTCGCAGCGCTTTCGCTGCTCAGGCCTAATTAAAGCTGCAAGCAGCGTCGTTCGGCCCTCGCAGCTCCGCGCCGCTCCGGCCTGGCCGGCAGCCCGGGGCACCAGGGCACGTCCGCAGAACACAAACGTCGACCACCCCAACACCAGAAACTGCTAACGGCCACCTTGTCCGCAACTCACCCTGACTCAGCATCCCCTTTGAGCCCACCATTATATTTTATGTCTCACCACTAGGGAATCCTCTATCTTTACCACACTGGTGGTGTGATGACAGTGACCAATTTTAATGCTATTCTGACCATGTTTTTTAAAGTTATCGAAGGATAACGTTATCTAGGTGGCGCTGTGACCAACTACAGAAAAGTCCCATTGAGGTCAGCTTTGGTGACATTATATAACATTCACCAACCGTTTGTGCCTCATTGGCTAAAGGGCATGATTGTTCATTGCCATATTCAGTTTCGGGCAAATCGGAGGCCGTTTGTGGAAGTTACAGTCAAATGTAAGGTCATGGCGTCACGCCAGCATTCACCATGGCATCAAAGCCCCTCCCTTTCTGGAAAGCTATCAGATCTGAATGGTCTTTAAAACATCATGAAGACACTGTATGACCTGAGTGTCATTTTCATTAAATTAGAGGGGACAAATATGGGCATTTCACCATAAAACAATAGACTTCCTGTTGTCAGGGGGCGGGGCTTAGGTGATGTCAGCTGTCCACATTGTCGTTGTCTTGAGATGTGGTCAGTGATCACACAGACAAAGTTTGAATTAGATCTGATCATGCACATGGGAGTTATTAAGTCAAGTAATGTCATGGCGAAAGGTCAAAGTTTGAGGCTTAGCCACGCCCACACCTTTATACTTATTTAAAATCCGACGGTTGAATTTTTTCCCCTTTGACTTAAAAGTACATAGCATAAGTTTGAAGGTGATCGGTGTAAAGGGCAACGGGCCATCAATGTCCAAACAACGTGTGCGAAAACCACTAAATCGAGTACTTGGACCAAAATGGCCGACCTCCTGTGCGAAATTGCGCTTGGCTCCAAGAGACTTTTTTGTAGGGCCAGAGACCCTACATGAGTGTACCAATTTTCGTAATCCTCAGTCAAACCTTGTCTTGGGGCTGACAGTTTTAATGGTCCTAGGGGGCGCTATTTCAGAATATAGGCCACGCCCACAAATCTCAGATGCCCATTTCTATTGGGGGTCAGACTAGGATCACTCACCAGACATTTTGTGGCGATGTCACGATAATTGAAGAAATGAGAGGCAAACGTATTGCCATGGCGTGATGGCGAATTTCGCCATGCTCCCAAAGCCCCGCCTTTTTTCAAAACCTGCCAGTACTGGAGACCAAGTGACCTCAACTTGCCTGCTGCTATTTACCAGAGATTCCTGGTGATTGGGTAAAAGGAGTCCAATAAGGAGCTGTGAAAAAAAGAGTGGCGTGGCGAAAGGTCAAAGTTTGAGGCTTAGCCACGCCCACACCTTTATACTTATTTAAAATCCGACGGTTGAATTTTTTCCTCTATGTCTTAAGACTATATAGCAGAAGTTTGAAAGTGATTGGTGAAAAGGGCGACGGAGTATCACTCTCCAAACAACGTGTGTGAAAACCACTAAATCGCGCACTTGGACCAAAATGGCCGACTTCCTGTGCGACTTTGCACTTGGCTTCAAGAGACTTTTTTGTAGGTCCTGAGACACCACATTAGTGTACCAAATTTCGTAATCCTCAGTCAAAGCATGGCTTGGGGCTGACAGTTTTAATGGTCCTAGGGGGCGCTATTTCAGAAAATAGGCCACGCCCACCAGATGTTCACATCAGATCTTTTGGGGGGCCGGACTAGGATCACTCACAAGAAGTTTCGTGACGATATCTTTGGAAATGACGAAATGGGAGGCAAACGTAAGGCCAAGGCGGTACGCCTGAATTCGCCGCGCCGCCACAGCCCCGCCCTCTGCCGAAAACTCCCATAAAGTGACGCCAAGCAACCCCCACTTGTCTTGAGTTACCAGCTATAAATTTGTGGTGATTAAGTGAAATGGGGCAATTTGGGACCTTTCACAGTAAAACTTGATCTTTTTGGTCCTGAGGGGGCGGGGCTTGTGTGATGTCATCATCCGACCATTCAATTTACTTTGTGGGTGGATGACGAATGACCACAGAAAGTTTGGTAACTCTATTCCATTCAGTTATGAAGTTATAGCAATTTAAATATTTTTGGCGAGTAGTCAAACTTCAAGGCCTGGCTCCGCCCCTTCAACATATACGAAAACTCAGAATCCTTATCTCATTTTGTTCGCCCATCCCTTCTTAGCAATTTTACACAATTTTTGAGATGATCGTGCGAAAAATGATCGAGCAATCCAATCAGAAACGGACCCTAAAAACGGCAAAAACGGCAAAAAATCGCCATTTCAACCCAAAATGGCCGACTTCCTGTTTGATATTGACCATGGTTGCAAGAGACTTTTCTGTGCGGACTGTTGAGTACTACAAGTGTACCAAATTTCATAACTGTACGATAAACTAAGCTTTATGGAGAGGGTTTTTTTTCACTTTGTAGGGGGCGCTGTTCAGCCATTTTCTTTGCGATTTTTTTGGGACCTTTAAAATATCAAATTTTTCACCAGGCCTGACAAGTGTGCAAAATATTGTGAGTTTTGGGGTATGTTAAGGTCCCCAAAAAGCCGTTCAAAGGGGCACGAGAATAATAAAAAAAAAGAAAGAATAATAAACAGAGCAAAAACAAGAGGCCTTCGCAGCGCTTTCGCTGCTCGGGCCTAATTAAAGCTGCAAGCAGCGTCGTTCGGCCCTCGCAGCTCCGCACCGCTCCGGCCTGGCCGGCAGCCCGGGGCACTAGGGCACGTCCGCGGAACAGAAACGTCGACCACCCCGACACCAGAAACCGCAAACGATCACCTCGTCCGCACCTCACCCTGACTCAGCATCCCCTCTGAGGACACCATTATATTACACGTCTCACAACTAGGGCATACTCTACCTTTACGACTCTCGTGGATCTGATGACACAGACCAACTGTAATGCTTTTCTGACCACGTTGTTTGAAGTTATTGTAGGTTAAACTTATCTAGGGCCGCTGGAAAGCTTTCAGATCATGACAAATATGGGCATTTCACCATAAAACAATAGACTTCCTGTAGTAGAGGGCGGGACTTAGGGGATGTCAGCTGTCCACATTGGCATTGTCTTCAGATGTGGTCAGTGATCACACAGACAAAGTTTGATATAGATTAGATCATGCACATGGGAGTTATTAAGCCAAGAAATGTAATGGCGAAAAGTCAAAGTTTGAGGGTTAGCCACGCCCACACCTTTCAACTTTTGAAAAATCCGACGGTTGAATTTTTTCCCCTATGTCTTAAGAGTATATAGCAGAAGTTTGAAGGAGATTGGTGAGAAGGGCGACGGAGCATCACTCTCCAAACAACGTGTGCGAAAACCACTAAATCGCGTACTTGGACCAAAATGGCCGACTTCCTGTGCAATTTTGTGCTTGGCTCCAAGAGACTTTTTTGTAGGTCCTGGGACACCACATTAGTGTACCAAATTTCATAATCCTCAGTCAAAGCATGGCTTGGGGCTATTAGTTTAAATGGTCCTAGGGGGCGCTATTTCAGAAATTAGGCCACGCCCACATAATTCAGCTGTCTATGTCTCTTTGGGGTCAGACTAGGATCACTCACCAGAAGTTTCGTAACGATATCACGATAAATGAAGAAATGAGAGGCAAACGTATTACCATGGCGTGATGGCGATTTTCGCCATGCTCCCAAAGCCCTGCCTGTTTTTGAAACCTTCCAGTACTGGATACCAAGTGACCTCAAGTTGTCTACTGCTATTTGCCAGAGACTCCTGCTGATTGGGTAAAAGGAGTCCAGCAGGGAGCTGTGAAAAAAAGAGTGGCGCGGCGACAGGTCAAAGTTTGAGGCTTAGCCACGCCCACACCTTTCAACTTTTGAAAAATCCGACGGTTGAATTTTTTTCTCTATGTCTTAAGAGCAGATGGCAGAAGTTTGAAGGAGATTGGTGAAAAGGGCGACGGAGCATCACTCTCCAAACAACGTGTGCGAAAACCACTAAATCGCGTACTTGGACCAAAATGGCCGACTTCCTGTGCAATTTTGTGCTTGGCTCCAAGAGACTTTTTTGTAGGTCCTGGGACACCACATTAGTGTACCAAATTTCGTAATCCTCAGTGAAAGCATGGCTTGGGGCTAATAGTTTAAATGGTCCTAGGGGGCACTATTTCAGAAATTAGGCCACGCCCACATATTTCAGCTGTCTATGTCTCTTTGGGGTCAGACTAGGATCACTCACCAGAAGTTTCGTAACAATATCACGATAAATGAAGAAATGAGAGGCAAACGTATTTCCATGGCGTGATGGCGATTTTCGCCATGCTCCCAAAGCCCCGCCTTTTTTTGAAACCTTCCAGTACTGGATACCAAGTGACCTCAAGTTGTCTACTGCTATTTGCCAGAGACTCCTGCTGATTGGGTAAAAGGAGTCCAGTAGGGAGCTGTGAAAAAAAGAGTGGTGCGGCGACAGGTCAAAGTTTGAGGCTTAGCCACGCCCACACCTTTCAACTTTTGAAAAATCCGACGGTTGAATTTTTTCCCCTATGCCTTAAGAGTATATAGCAGAAGTTTGAAGGCGATTGGTGAAAAGGGCGACGGAGCATCACTCTCCAAACAACGTGTGCGAAAACCACTAAATCGCGTACTTGGACCAAAATGGCCGACTTCCTGTGCAATTTTGTGATTGGCTCCAAGAGACTTTTTTGTAGGTCCTGGGACACCACATTAGTGTACCAAATTTCGTAATCCTCAGTCAAAGCATGGCTTGGGGCTATTAGTTTAAATGGTCCTAGGGGGCGCTATTTCGGAAATTAGGCCACGCCCACATATTTCAGCTGTCTATGTCTCTTTGTGGTCAGACTAGGATCACTCACAAGAAGTTTCGTAACGATATCACGATAAATGAAGAAATGAGAGGCAAACGTATTTCCATGGCGTGATGGCGATTTTCGCCATGCTCCCAAAGCCCTGCCTTTTTTTGAAACCTTCCAGTACTGGATACCAAGTGACCTCAAGTTGTCTACTGCTATTTGCCAGAGACTCCTGCTGATTGGGTAAAAGGAGTCCAGTAGGGAGCTGTGAAAAAAAGAGTGGTGCGGCGACAGGTCAAAGTTTGAGGCTTAGCCACGCCCACACCTTTCAACTTTTGAAAAATCCGACGGTTGAATTTTTTCCTCTATGTCTTAAGAGCAGATGGCAGAAGTTTGAAGGAGATTGGTGAAAATGGCGACGGAGCATCACTCTCCAAACAACGTGTGCAAAAACCACTAAATTGCGTACTTGGACCAAAATGGCCGACTTCCTGTGCAACTTTGCACTTGGCTCCAAGAGACTTTTTTGTAGGTCCTGAGACACCACATTAGTGTACCAAATTTCGTACTCCTCAGTCAAAGCATGGCTTGGGGCTGACAGTTTTAATGGTCCTAGGGGGCGCTATTTCAGAAAATAGGCCACGCCCACCGGATGTTCACATCAGATTGTTTGAGGGGCCGGACTAGGATCACTCACAACAAGTTTCGTGACGATATCTTTAGAAATGACGAAATTTAAGGCAAACGTAAGGCCACGGCGGTACGCCTGACTTCGCCGCGCCGCCACAGCCCCGCCTTCTGCCGAAAACTCCCATAAAGTGACGCCAAGCAACCTCCACTTGTCTTGAGTTACCAGCTACAAGTTTGTGGTGATTAAGTGAAATGGGGCAATTTGGGACCTTTCACAGTAAAACTTGACCTTTTTGGTCCTGAGGGGGCGGGGCTAGTGTGATGTCATCATCCGACCATTCAAATTACTTTGTGGCAGGATGACGAATGACCACAGAAAGTTTGGTAATTCTATTCCTTTCAGTTATTAAGTTATAGCAATTTAAAATTTTTTGGTGAGTAGTCAAACTTCGAGGCCTGGCCCCGCCCCTTCAGCATACACGAAAAGTCAGAATCCTTGTCTCATTTTGTTCGCCCATCCCTTATGAGCAATTTTACACAATTTTTGAGTTGATCGTGCGAAAAATGATCGAGCAATCCAATCAGAAACGGACCCTAAAAACGGCAAAAACGGCTAAAAATCGCCATTTCAACCCAAAATGGCCGACTTCCTGTTTGATATTGACCATGCTTGCAAGATACTTTTCTGTGCGGACTGTTGAGTACTACAAGTGTACCAAATTTCATAACTGTACGATAAACTAAGCTTTATGGAGAGGGTTTTTTTTCACTTTCTAGGGGGCGCTGTTCAGCCATTTTCTTTGCGATTTTTTGGGGACCTTTAAAATATCAAATTTTTCACCAGGCCTGACATGTCTGCAAAATATTGTGAGTTTTGGGGTATGGTAAGGTCCCCAAAAAGCCATTCAAAGCGGGCTAAGAATAATAAATAAAAAGAAAGAATAAACAGAGCAAAAACAAGAGGCCTTCGCAGCGCTTTCGCTGCTCGGGCCTAATTAAAGCTGCAAGCAGCGTCGTTCGGCCCTCGCAGCTCCGCGCCGCTCCGGCCTGGCCGGCAGCCCGGGGCACCAGGCTACGTCTGCGAAACAGAAACATCGACCACCCCGACACCCGAAACTGCTAACGGCCACCTCGTCCGCACCTCACCCTGACTCAGCATCCCCTTTGAGCCCACCATTATATTTTATGTCTCACCACTAGGGAATCCTCTATCTTAACCACACTGGTGATTTGATGACAGTGACCAACTTTAATGCTATTCTGACCATGTTTTTTAAAGTTATTGAAGGATAACGTTATCTAGGGGGCGCTGTGACCAACTACAGAAAAGTCCCATTGAGGTAAGCTTTGGTGACATTATATAACATTCACCAACTGTTTGTGCCTCATTGGCTAAAGGGCATGATTGTTCATTGCCATGTTCAGTCTCGGGCAAATCGGAGGCCGTTTGTGGAAGTTACAGTCAAATATACGGTCATGGCGTCATGCCAGCATTCACCATGGCATCAAATCCCCTCCCTTTCTGGAAAGCTATCAGATCTGAATGGTCATTACAACATCATGAAGACAGTGTATGACCTTAGTGTCATGTTCACTAAATTAGATGGGACAAATATGGGTATTTCACCATAAAACAATATACTTCCTGTTGTCAGGGGGCGTGGCTTAGGTGATGTCAGCTGTCCACATTGTCGTTGTCTTGAGATGTGGTCAGTGATCACACAGACAAAGTTTGAAATAGATCTGATCATGCACTTGGGAGTTATTAAGTCATGTAATGTAATGGCGAAAGGTTAAAGTTTGAGGCTTAGCCACGCCCACACCTTTCAACTTTTGAAAAATCCGACGGTTGAATTTTTTCCTCTATGTCTTAAGAGTATATAGCAGAAATTTGAAGGAGATTGGTGAAAAGGACGATGGAGCATCACTGTCCATACAATGTGTGAGAAAACCACTAAATCGAGTATTTGGACCAAAATGGCCGACTTCCTGTGCGACTTTGCGCTTGGCTCCAGGAGACTTTTTTGTAGATCCTGAGACACCACATTAGTGTACCAAATTTCGTAATCCTCAGTCAAAGCTTGGCTTGGGGCTGACAGTTTTAATGGCTCTAGTGGGCGCTATTTGAGAAAATAGGCCACGCCCACAAATTTCAGCTGTGAATTTCTCTTGGGGGTCAGAATAGAATCACTCACCAGAAGTTTAGTAGCAATATCACGATAACTGAAGAAATGAGAGGCAAACGTATTGCCATGGCGTGATGGCGATTTTCGCCATGCTCCCAAAGCCCCGCCTTTTTTCGAAACCTGCCAGTACTGCATACCAAGTGATCTCAAGTGGTCTACTGCTATTTGCCTGAGATTCCTGGTGATTGGGTAAAAGGAGTCCAATAGGGAGCTGTGAAAATAAGAGTGGCATGGCGAAAGGTCAAAGTTTGAGGCTGAGCCACGCCCACACCTTTCAACTTTTGAAAAATCAGACGGTTGAATTTTTTCCCCTACGTCTTAAGAGTATATAGCAGAAGTTTGAAGGCGATTGGTGAAAAGGGCGACGGAGCATCACTCTCCAAACAACATGTGCAAAAACCACTAAATCACGTACTTGAACCAAAATGGCCGACTTCCTGTGCGACTTTGCACTTGGCTCCAAGAGACTTTTTTGTAGGTCCTGAGACACCACATTAGTGTACCAAATTTCGTAATCCTCAGTCAAAGCATGGCTTGGAGCTATTGGTTTAAATGGTCCTAGGGGGCGCTATTTAAGAGAATAGGCCACGCCCACAAATTTCAGCTGTCTATTTCTCTTGGGGGTCAGACTAGGATCACTCACCAGAAGTTTCGGAGCAATATCACGATAACTGAAGAAATGAGAGGCAAACGTATTTCCATGGCGTGATGGCTATTTTCGCCATGCTCCCAAAGCCCCGCCTTTTTTCAAAACCTGCCAGTACTGGAGACCAAGTAACCTCAAGTTGTCTACTGCTGTTTCCCACAGAATCCTGGTGATTGGTTAAAAGGAGTCCCGTAGGGAGCTGTGAAAAAAAGAGTGGTGTGAAGACAGTTCAAAGTTTGAGGCTTAGCCACGCCCACACCTTTCAACTTTTGAAAAATCCGACGGTTGAATTTTTCCCCCTATGACTTAAGAGTATATAGCAGAAGTTTGAAGGAGATTGGTGAAAAGGGCGACGGAGCATCACTCTCCAAACAACGTGTGCGAAAACCACTAAATCGCGCACTTGGACCAAAATGGCCGACTTCCTGTGCGTTTTTGCCCTTGGCTCCAAGAGACTTTTTTGTAGGTCCTGAGACACCACATTAGTGTACCAAATTTCGTAATCCTCAGTCAAAGCATGGCTTGGGGCTGACAGTTTTAATGGTCCTAGGGGGCGCTATTTCAGAAAATTGGCCACGCCCACAAATTTTAGCTGTCCAATTCTATTGGGGGTCAGACTAGGATCACTCACAACAAATTTCGAGGTGATATCTCGATAACTTAAGAAATGAGAGGCAAACGTATTTCCATGGCGTGATGGCGATTTTCGCCATGCTCCCAAAGCCCCGCCTTTTTTCGAAACCTGCCAGTACTGGAGACCAAGACACCTCAAGTTGTCTACTGCTATTTGCCAGAGATTCCTGCTGATTGGGTAAAATGAGTCTAGTAGGGAGCTGTGAAAAAAAGAGTGGCGTGGCGACAGGTCAAAATTTGAGGCTTAGCCACGCCCACACCTTTCAACTTTTGAAAAATCCGACGGTTGAATTTTTTCCCCTATGTCTTAAGAGTATATAGCAGAAGTTTGAAGGCGATTGGTGAAAAGGGCGACGGAGCATCACTCTCCAAACTACGTGTGCGAAAACCACTAAATCGCTTACTTGGACCAAAATGGCCGATTTCCTGTGCGACTTCGGACTTGGCTCCAAGAGGCTTTTTTGTAGGTCCTGAGACACCACATTAGTTTACCAAGTTTCGTAATCCTCAATCAAAGCGTGGCTTGGGGCTGACAGTTTTAATGGTCCTAGGGGGCGCTATTTCAGAAAATAGGCCACGCCCACCGGATGTTCGCATCAGATATTTTGGGGGGCCGGACTAGGATCACTCACAAGAAGTTTCGTGACGATATCTTTAGAAATGACGAAATGGGAGGCAAACGTAAGGCCATGGCGGTACGCCTGACTTCGCCGCGCCGCCACAGCCCCGCCCTCTGCCGAAAACTCCCATAAAGTGACAACAAGCAACCCCCACTTGTCTTGAGTTACCAGCTACAAATTTGTGGTGATTAAGTGAAATGGGGCAATTTGGGACCTTTCACAGTAAAACTTGACCTTTTTGCTCCTGAGGGGGCGGGGCTTGTGTGATGTCATCATCCGACCACTCAATTTCCTTTGTCGCCCAATGACGAATGACCACAGCACTTTTTGTAACTCTGTTACATTCAGTTATGAAGTTATAACAATTTATATTTTTTTGGCGAGTAGTCAAACTTTGAGGCCTGGCCCCATCCCTTCAACATATATGAAAAGTCAGAATCCTTGTCTCATTTTGTTTGCCCATCCCTTCTGAGCAATTTTACACAAGTTTTGAGTCGATCATTCGAAAAATGATCGAGCAATCCAATCAGAAACGGACCCTAAAAACGGCAAAAACGGCTAAAAATCGCCATTTCAACCCAAAATGGCCGACTTCCTGTTTGATATTGACCATGCTTGCAAGAGACTTTTCTGTGCGGACTGTTGAGTACTACAAGTGTACCAAATTTCATAACTGTACGATAAACTAAGCTTTATGGAGAGGGTTTTTTTTCTCTTTCTAGGGGGCGCTGTTCAGCCATTTTCTTTGCGATTTTTTTGGAACCTTTAAAATATCAAATTTTTCACCAGGCCTGACAAGCTTGCAAAATATTGTGAGTTTTGGGGTATGATAAGGTCCCCAAAAAGCCGTTCAAAGGGGGCACGGAATAACAAAAAAAGAATAATCAGAGCAAAAACAAGAGGCCTTCGCAGCGCTTTCGCTGCTCGGGCCTAATTAAAGCTGCAAGCAGCGTCGTTCGGCCCTCGCAGCTCCGCGCCGCTCCGGCCTGGCCGGCAGCCCGGGGCACCAGGGCACGTCCGCAGAACACAAACGTCGACCACCCCAACACCAGAAACTGCTAACGGCCACCTTGTCCGCAACTCACCCTGACTCAGCATCCCCTTTGAGCCCACCATTATATTTTATGTCTCACCACTAGGGAATCCTCTATCTTTACCACACTGGTGGTGTGATGACAGTGACCAACTTTAATGCTATTCTGACCATGTTTTTTAAAGTTATCGAAGGATAACGTTATCTAGGTGGCGCTGTGACCAACTACAGAAAAGTCCCATTGAGGTCAGCTTTGGTGACATTATATAACATTCACCAACCGTTTGTGCCTCATTGGCTAAAGGGCATGATTGTTCATTGCCATATTCAGTTTCGGGCAAATCGGAGGCCGTTTGTGGAAGTTACAGTCAAATGTAAGGTCATGGCGTCACGCCAGCATTCACCATGGCATCAAAGCCCCTCCCTTTCTGGAAAGCTATCAGATCTGAATGGTCTTTAAAACATCATGAAGACACTGTATGACCTGAGTGTCATTTTCATTAAAGTAGAGGGGACAAATATGGGCATTTCACCATAAAACAATAGACTTCCTGTTGTCAGGGGGCGGGGCTTAGGTGATGTCAGCTGTCCACATTGTCGTTGTCTTGAGATGTGGTCAGTGATCACACAGACAAAGTTTGAATTAGATCTGATCATGCACATGGGAGTTATTAAGTCAAGTAATGTCATGGCGAAAGGTCAAAGTTTGAGGCTTAGCCACGCCCACACCTTTATACTTATTTAAAATCCGACGGTTGAATTTTTTCCCCTTTGACTTAAAAGTACATAGCATAAGTTTGAAGGTGATCGGTGTAAAGGGCAACGGGCCATCAATGTCCAAACAACGTGTGCGAAAACCACTAAATCGAGTACTTGGACCAAAATGGCCGACCTCCTGTACGAAATTGCGCTTGGCTCCAAGAGACTTTTTTGTAGGGCCAGAGACCCTACATGAGTGTACCAATTTTCGTAATCCTCAGTCAAACCTTGTCTTGGGGCTGACAGTTTTAATGGTCCTAGGGGGCGCTATTTCAGAATATAGGCCACGCCCACAAATCTCAGATGCCCATTTCTATTGGGGGTCAGACTAGGATCACTCACCAGACATTTTGTGGCGATGTCACGATAATTGAAGAAATGAGAGGCAAACGTATTGCCATGGCGTGATGGCGAATTTCGCCATGCTCCCAAAGCCCCGCCTTTTTTCAAAACCTGCCAGTACTGTAGACCAAGTGACCTCAACTTGTCAGCTGCTATTTACCAGAGATTCCAGGTGATTGGGTAAAAGGAGTCCAATAGGGAGCTGTGAAAAAAAGAGTGGCGTGGCGAAAGGTCAAAGTTTGAGGCTTAGCCACGCCCACACCTTTATACTTATTTAAAATCCGACGGTTGAATTTTTTCCTCTATGTCTTAAGAGTATATAGCAGAAGCTCGAAGGCGATTGGTGAAAAGGGCGACGGAGCATCACTCTCCAAACAACGTGTGTGAAAACCACTAAATCGCGCACTTGGACCAAAATGGCCGACTTCCTGTGCGACTTTGCACTTGGCTCCAAGAGACTTTTTTGTAGGTCCTGGGACACCACATTAGTGTACCAAATTTCGTAATCCTCAGTCAAAGCATGGCTTGGGGCTGACAGTTTTAATGGTCCTAGGGGGCGCTAATACAGAAAATAGGCCACGCCCACAAACTTAAGCTAACCTTTTCTATTGGGGGTCAGACTAGGATCACTCACAACAATGGTCGAGGTGATATCACGATAAATGAAGAAATGAGAGGCAAACGTATTTCCATGGCGTGATGGCGAATTTCGCCATGCTCCCAAAGCCCCGCCTTTTTGCAAAACCTTCCAGTACTGGAGACCAAGTGACCTCAACTTGCCTGCTGCTATTTACCAGAGATTCCTGGTGATTGGGTAAAAGGAGTCCAATAAGGAGCTGTGAAAAAAAGAGTGGCGTGGCGAAAGGTCAAAGTTTGAGGCTTAGCCACGCCCACACCTTTATACTTATTTAAAATCCGACGGTTGAATTTTTTCCTCTATGTCTTAAGACTATATAGCAGAAGTTTGAAAGTGATTGGTGAAAAGGGCGACGGAGTATCACTCTCCAAACAACGTGTGTGAAAACCACTAAATCGCGCACTTGGACCAAAATGGCCGACTTCCTGTGCGACTTTGCACTTGGCTTCAAGAGACTTTTTTGTAGGTGCTGAGACACCACATTAGTGTACCAAATTTCGTAATCCTCAGTCAAAGCATGGCTTGGGGCTGACAGTTTTAATGGTCCTAGGGGGCGCTATTTCAGAAAATAGGCCACGCCCACCAGATGTTCACATCAGATCTTTTGGGGGGCCGGACTAGGATCACTCACAAGAAGTTTCGTGACGATATCTTTGGAAATGACGAAATGGGAGGCAAACGTAAGGCCAAGGCGGTACGCCTGAATTCGCCGCGCCGCCACAGCCCCGCCCTCTGCCGAAAACTCCCATAAAGTGACGCCAAGCAACCCCCAATTGTCTTGAGTTACCAGCTATAAATTTGTGGTGATTAAGTGAAATGGGGCAATTTGGGACCTTTCACAGTAAAACTTGATCTTTTTGGTCCTGAGGGGGCGGGGCTTGTGTGATGTCATCATACGACCATTCAATTTACTTTGTGGGTGGATGACGAATGACCACAGAAAGTTTGGTAACTCTATTCCATTCAGTTATGAAGTTATAGCAATTTAAATATTTTTGGCGAGTAGTCAAACTTCGAGGCCTGGCTCCGCCCCTTCAACATATACGAAAACTCAGAATCCTTATCTCATTTTGTTCGCCCATCCCTTCTGAGCAATTTTACACAATTTTTGAGACGATCGTGCGAAAAATGATCGAGCAATCCAATCAGAAACGGACCCTAAAAACGGCAAAAATGGCAAAAAATCGCCATTTCAACCCAAAATGGCCGACTTCCTGTTTGATATTGACCATGGTTGCAAGAGACTTTTCTGTGCGGACTGTTGAGTACTACAAGTGTACCAAATTTCATAACTGTACGATAAACTAAGCTTTATGGAGAGGGGTTTTTTTCACTTTGTAGGGGGCGCTGTTCAGCCATTTTCTTTGCGATTTTTTTGGGACCTTTAAAATATCAAATTTTTCACCAGGCCTGACAAGTGTGCAAAATATTGTGAGTTTTGGGGTATGTTAAGGTCCCCAAAAAGCCGTTCAAAGCGGGCTAAGAATAATAAAAAATAATTAAAGCTGCAAGCAGCATCGTTCGGCCCTCGCAGCGAAGCTGCTCGCCCTCCTTCCGCACCCCCTCCGCTCCATCCCCGACGCTCTCCAAACCCAGCTCCGCGCTTGTCCATCCTGGCCGGCAGCCGGGGGCACCAGGGCACGTCTGGCAGAACAGAAAGTCAACCGCCCCGACACCAGAAACCGTGAACGGCCTCCTCGTCCACACCTCACCCTGATTCAGCATCCCCTCTGAGCCCAGCATTACACGTCTCACCACTAGGAGATACTCTATCTTTACCACACTGGTGATGTGATGTTCAGTCTCGGGCAAATCGGAGGCTGTTTGTGGAAGTTACAGTCAAACGTAAGGTCACAGCGTCACGCCAGAAATCGCCATGGCATCAAAGCTCCTCCCTTTCTGAAAAGCTATCAGATCTGAATAGTCATTACAACATCATGAAGACAGTGCATGACCTTAGTGTCATGTTGACTAAATTAGAGGGGACAAATATGGGCATTTCACCATAAAACAGTAGACTTCCTGTAGTCAGGGGGCGGGGCTTAGGTGATGCCAGCTGTCCACATTGTCACTGTCTTCAAATGTGGTCAGTGATCACACAGACAAAGTTTGAAATTGATCTGATCATGCACATGGGAGTTATTAAGTCAAGTAACGTAATGGCGACTGGTCAAAGTTTGAGGCTTAGCCACGCCCACACCTTTATACTTATTTAAAATCCGACGGTTGAATTTTTTCCTCTATGTCTTAAGAGTATATAGCAGAGGTTTGAAGGTGATCGGTGGAAAGGGCGAGGAGATATCATTCTCCTAATAACGTGTGCGAAAACCACTAAATTGAGTACTTGGACCAAAATGGCCGACCTCCTGTGCGACATTGTGCTTGGCTCCAAGAGACTTTTTTGTAGGTCCTGGTACACTACATTAGTGTGCCAAATTTTGTGATCCTCAGTCAAAGCATGGCTTGGGGCTGACTGTTTTAATGGTCCTAGGGGGCGCTGTTTCAGAAAATAGGCCACGCCCACAAACTTCAGCTGTCCAATTCTATTAGGGGTCAGAGTAGGATCACTCATCAGAACTTGTATGGCGATGTCACAATGACTGAAGAAATGAGAGACAAACGTATTTCCCTGTCGTGATGGCGAATTTCGCCATTCTCCCAAAGCCCCGCCTTTATTCGAAACCTGCCAGTACTATAGACCAAGTGACCTCAACTTGTCTGCTGCTATTCGCCACTGTTTGGTGGTGATTGGTTAAAAGGAGTCCAATAGGGAGCTGTGAAAAAAAAGAGTGGCGTGGCGACAGGTCAAAGTTTGAGGCTTAGCCACGCCCACACCTTTATACTTATTTAAAATCCGACGGTTGAATTTTTTCATCTATGTCTTAAGAGTATGTAGCTGAAGTGTGAAGGCAATTGCTGAAAAGGGCGACGGAGCATCACTCTCCAAACAACGTGTGCGAAAACCACTAAATTGCGCACTTGGACCAAAATGGCCGACTTCCTGTGCGACAATGCACTTGGCTCCAAGAGACTTTTTTGTAGGTCCTGAGACACCACATTAGTGTACCAAATTTCGTAATCCTCAGTCAAAGCATGGCTTGGGGCTGTCAGTTTTAATGGTCCTAGGGGGCGCTATTTCAGATAATAGACCACGCCCACCGGAATTTCACATCAGATCTTTTGGGGGGCCACACTAGGATCACTCACAAGAAGCTTCGTGGCGATATCTCTAGAAATGACGAAATGGGAGGCAAACGTAAGGCCTAAGCGGTACGCCTGAATTCGCCGCGCCGCCACAGCCCCGCCTTCTGCAGAAAACTCCCATAAAGTGAAGCCAAGCAACCCCAACTTGTCTTCAGTTTCCCGCTACAAATTTGGGGTGATTATTGGAAAGGGCGAATTTTGGAAAATTTCCCAGTAAAACTTGACCTTTTAAGTCCTGAGGGGGCGGGGCTTATGTGACATCATCAATCGACCATTCATTTGTCTTCGGAGGGCGATGACAATTGTCCACAGAACATTTCTTTAACTGTAGTTCTTTCATTTATGAGATTATAGCAATTTGAATTTTTTTGGCGAGTGCTCGAACTTTGAGGCCTGGCCCCGCCCCTTCAGTATTTACGAAAAGTCAATTTTATTGTCTCATTTGAATCGTCCATCGCTTCTGTTCGATCTCGCACAATTTTTGAGACGATGGTGCGAAAAATGACCAAACTGTTCAACCAAATATAGACCCTAGAAATGGCCAAAACGGGGTCAAAATGGCCACTTTACTCGAATATGGCCGACTTCCTGTTTGATATTGACCATGGTTGCAAGAGACTTTTCTGTGCGGACTGTTGAGTACTACAAGTATACCAAATTTCATAACTGTACGATAAACTAAGCTTTATGGAGAGGGGTATTTTTCACTTTCTAGGGGGCGCTGTTCAGTCACTTTTTGACGAACTTTCACATCGCCAGTGAAATACGTAAATTTCACGCACTTTCTATATTGGGCCAGAATTTGGTGACTTTTTGGATATGCTAAGACCCCCTAAAGGCCATTCAAAGACGCGGAAGAAAAAAGAATAATAATAATAAGAAGAAACGGAGCAGATACAATAGGCCTTCGCAGCTTCACTGCTCGGGCCTAATTAAAGCTGCAAGCAGCGTCGTTCGGCCCTCGCAGCTCCGCGCCGCTCCGGCCTGGCCGGCAGCCCGGGGCACCAGGGCACGTCTGGCAGAACAGAAACGTCAACCACCCCGACACCAGAAACCGCAAATGGCCTCCTCGTCCGCACCTCACCCTGACTCAGCATCCCCTCTGAGCTCACCATTAAATTGAATTGTAAGGTTACGGCGTTACGCCAGAATTCGCCATGGCATCAAAGCCCCTCCCTATCTGGAAAGCTATCAGATCTGAATGGTCATTACAGCATCATGAAGACCGTGCATGACCTTAGTGTCATGTTGACTAAATTAGAGGGGACAAATATGGGCATTTCAGCATAAAACAATAGACTTCCTGTATTCAGGGGGCGGGGCTTAGGTGATGTCAGCTGTCCACATTGTCATTGTTTAAAGATATGGTCAATGATCACACAGACAAAGTTCGAAAAAGATCTGATCATGCACATGGGAGTTATTAAGTCAAGTAAAGTAATGGCGAAAGGTCAAAGTTTGAGACTTAGCCACGCCCACACCTTTCAACTTTTGAAAAATCCGACGGTTGAATTTTTTCTCCTATGTCTTAAGAGTAAATAGCAGAAGTTTGAAGGCGATTGGTGAAAAGGGCAACGGAGCATCACTCTCCAAACAACGTGTGCCAAAACAACTAAATCGCGTACTTGGACCAAAATGCCCGACTTCCTGTGCGACTTTGCACTTGGCTCCAAGAGACTTTTTTGTAGGTCCGGAGACACCTCATTAGTGTACCAAATTTCGTAATCCTCAGTCAAAGAATGGCTAGGGGCTGACAGTTTTAATGGTCCTAGGGGGCGCTATTTCAGAAAAATGGCCACGCCCACAAATTTTAGCTGTCCATTTCTATTGGGGGTCAGACTAGGATCACTCACAACAAATTTCGAGGTGATATCTCGATAACTTAAGAAATGAGAGGCAAACGTATTTCCATGGCGTGATGGCGATTTTCGCCATGCTCCCAAAGCCCCGCCTTTTTTCAAAACCTTCCAGTACTGAAGACAAAGTAACCTCAACTTGTCTACTGCTGTTTGCCACAGAATCCTGGTGTTTGGGTAAAAGGAGTCCAGTAGGGAGCTGTGAAAAAAAGAGTGGCGTGGCGACAGGTCAAAGTTTGAGGCTTAGCCACGCCCACATCTTTCAACTTTTGAAAAATCCGACGGTTGAATTTTTTCCCCTATGTCTTAAGAGTATATAGCAGAAGTTTGAAGGAGATTGGTGAAAAGGGCGACGGAGCATCACTCTCCAAACAACGTGTGCGAAAACCACTAAATCGCGCACTTGGACCAAAATGGCCGACTTCCTGTGCGACTTTGCGCTTGGCTCCAAGAGACTTTTTTGTAGGTCCTGAGACACCACATTAGTGTACCAAATTTCGTAATCCTCAGTCAAAGCATAGCTTGGGGCTATTAGTTTAAATGGTCCTAGGGGGCGCTATTTAAGAAAATAGGCCACGCCCACTAAATTCAGATATCTATGTCGCTTGGGGGTCAGACTAGGATCACGCACCAGAAGTTTCGTAGCAATATCACGATAACTGAAGAAATGAGAGGCAAACATACTTCCACGGCGTGATGGCGATTTTCGCCATGCTCCTGAAGCCCCGCCTTTTTTTGAAACCTGCCAGTACTGGATACCAAGTGACCTCAAGTTGTCTACTGCTGTTTGCCAGAGATTCCTGCTGATTGGGTAAAAGGAGTCCAGTAGGGAGCTGTGAAAAAATGAGTGGCGTGGCGACAGGTCAAAGTTTGAGGCTTAGCCACGCCCACACCGTTAAACTTTTGAAAAATCCGACGGTTGAATTTTTTCCTCTTTGTCTTAAGAGTATATAGCAGACGTTTCAAGGAGATTGGTGAAAAGGGCGACGGAGCATCACTCTCCAAACAAGGTGTGCGAAAACCAGTAAATCGCGTACTTGGACCAAAATGGCCGACTTCCTGTGCGACTTTGCACTTGGGTCCAAGAGACTTTTTTGTAGGTCCTGAGACACCACATTAGTGTACCAAATTTCGTAATCTTCAGTCAAAGCATGGCTTGGGGCTGACAGTTTTAATGGTCCTAGGGGGCGCTATTTCAGAAAATAGGCCACGCCCACCGGATGTTCACATCAGATCTTTTGGGGGGCCAGACTAGGATCACTCACAAGAAGTTTCGTGATGATATCTTTAGAAATGACGAAATGGGAGGCAAACGTAAGGCCACGGCGGTACGCCTGACTTCGCCACGCCGCCACAGCCCCGCCCTCTGCCGAAAACTCACATAATGTGACACCAAGCAACCCCCACTTGTCTTGAGTTACCAGCTACAAATTTGTGGTGATTTAGTGAAATGGGGCAATTTGGGACCTTTCACAGTAAAACTTAACCTTTTTGGTCCTGAGGGGGCGGGGCTTGTGTGATGTCATCATGCGACCATTCAATTTACTTTGTGAGGTGATGACGAATGACCACAGAAAGTTTGGTAACTCTATTCCATTCAGTTATGAAGTTATAGCAATTTAAAAATTTTTGGCGAGTAGTCAAACTTCGAGGCCTGGCCCCGCCCCTTCAGTATTTACGAAAAGTCAATTTTATTGTCTCATTTTGTTCGCCCATCTCTTCTGAGCAATTTTACAGAATTTTTGAGATGATCGTGCAAAAAATGATCGAGCAATCCAATCAGAAACGGACCCTAAAAACGGCCAAAACGGCAAAAAATCGCCATTTCAACCCAAAATGGCCGACTTCCTGTTTGATATTGACCATGCTTGCAAGAGACTTTTCTGTGCGGACTATTGAGTACTATAAGTGTACCAAATTTCATAACGGTACGATAAACTAAGCTTTATGGAGAGGGTTTTTTTTCATTTTCTAGGGGGCGCTGTTCAGCCAATTTCTTTGCGATTTTTTTGGGACCTTTAAAATATCAAATTTTTCACCAGGCCTGACAAGTATGCAAAATATTGTGAGTTTTGGGGTATGTTAAGGTCCCCAAAAAGCCATTCAAAGCGGCACCGGAATAATAAATAAAAATAATAATAAACAGAGCAAAAACAAGAGGCCTTCGCAGCGCTTTCGCTGCTCGGGCCTAATTAAAGCTGCAAGCAGCGTCGTTCGGCCCTCGCAGCTCTGCGCCGCTCCGGCCTCGCTGGCAGCCCGGGGCACCAGGGCACGTCCACGGAACAGAAACGTCGACCACCCCAAAACCAGAAACCGCAAGCGATCACCTCATCCGCATCTCACCCTGACTCAGCATCCCCTCTGAGCACACCATTATATTACACGTCTCACAACTAGGGCATACTCTACCTTTACGACTCTGGTGGTGTGATGACACAGACCAACTGTAATGCTTTTCTGACCACGCTGTTTGAAGTTATTGTAGGTTAAACTTATCTTGGTGCACTGGAAAGCTTTCAGATCTTGACAAATATGGGCATTTCACCATAAAACAATAGACTTCCTGTAGTAGGGGGCGGGACTTAGGGGATGTCAGCTGTCCACATTGTCATTATCTTTAGATGTGGTCAGTGATCACACAGACAAAGTTTGATATTGATCTGATCATGCACATGGGAGTTATTGTCAAGAAATGTAATGGCGAAAGGTCAAAGTTTGAGGCTTAGCCACGCCCACACCTTTCAACTTTTGAAAAATCAGACGGTTGAATTTTTTTCCCTATGTCTTAAGAGGATATAGCAGAAGTTTGAAGGCAATTGGTGAAAAGGACGATGGGGCATAATACTCCAAACAATGCCTGCGAAAACCACTAAATCGAGTACTTGGACCAAAACAGCCGACTTCCTGTACGACTTTGCACTTGGCTCCAAGAGACTTTTTTGTAGGTCCTGAGACACCACATTAGTGTACCAAATTTCGTAATCCTCAGTCAAAGCATAGCTTGGGGCTATTAGTTTAAATGGTCCTAGGGGGCGCTATTTCAGAAGTTAGGCCACGCCCACAAATTTCAGATGTCTATGTCGCTTGGGGGTCAGACTAGGATCACGCACCAGAAGTTTCGTAGCAATATCACGATAACTGAAGAAATGAGAGGCAAACATACTTCCATGGCGTGATGGCGATTTTCGCCATGCTCCTGAAGCCCCGCCTTTTTTTGAAACCTGCCAGTACTGGATACCAAGTGACCTCAAGTTGTCTACTGCTGTTTGCCAGAGATTCCTGCTGATTGGGTAAAAGGAGTCCAGTAGGGAGCTGTGAAAAAAAGAGTGGCGTGGCGACAGGTCAAAGTTTGAGGCTTAGCCACGCCCACACCGTTAAACTTTTGAAAAATCCGACGGTTGAATTTTTTCCTCTTTGTCTTAAGAGTATATAGCAGACGTTTCAAGGAGATTGGTGAAAAGGGCGACGGAGCATCACTCTCCAAACAACGTGTGCGAAAACCACTAATTCGAGTACTTGGACCAAAATGGCCGACTTCCTGTGCGACTTTGTGCTTGGCTCCAGGAGACTTTTTTGTAGGTCCTGAGACACCACATTAGTGTACCAAATTTCGTAATCCTCAGTCAAAGCATGGCTTGGGGCTGACAGTTTTAATGGCTCTAGGGGGCGCTATTTAAGAAAATAGGCCACACCCACAAACTTCAGCTGTCTATTTCTCTTGGGGCTCAGACTAGGATCTCTCACCAGAAGTTTCGTAGCGATATCACCAAAACTGAAGAAATGAGAGGCAAACGTATTTCCTTGGCGTGATGGCGATTTTCGCCATGCTCCCAAAGCCCCGCCTTTTTTCGAAACCTAACTGTACTGGATACCAAGTGACCTCAACTTGTCTACTGCTATTTGCCAGAGATTCCTATTGATTGGGTAAAAGGAGTCCAATAGGGAGATGTGAAAAAAAAGAGTGGCGTGGCGAAAGGTCAAAGTTTGAGGCTTAGCCACGCCCACACCTTTCAACTTTTGAAAAATCCGACGGTTGAATTTTTCCCCTTCGTCTTAAGAGTATATAGCAGAAGTGTGAAAGTGATTGGTGAAAAAAGCAACGGAGCATCACTCTCCAAACAACGTGTGCGAAAACCACTAAATTGCGTACTTGGACCAAAATGGCCGACTTCCTGTGCGACTTTGCGCTTGGCTCCAAGAGACTTTTTTGTAGGTCCTGAGACACCACATTAGTGTACCAAATTTCGTAATCCTCAGTCAAAGCATAGCTTGGGGCTATTAGTTTAAATGGTCCTAGGGGGCGCTATTTAAGAAAATAGGCCACGCCCACAAATTTCAGATATCTATGTCGCTTGGGGGTCAGACTAGGATCACGCACCAGAAGTTTCGTAGCAATATCACGATAACTGAAGAAATGAGAGGCAAACATACTTCCATGGCGTGATGGCGATTTTCGCCATGCTCCTGAAGCCCCGCCTTTTTTTGAAACCTGCCAGTACTGGATACCAAGTGACCTCAAGTTGTCTACTGCTGTTTACCAGAGATCCCTGCTGATTGGGTAAAAGGAGTCCAGTAGGGAGCTGTGAAAAAATGAGTGGCGTGGCGACAGGTCAAAGTTTGAGGCTTAGCCACGCCCACACCGTTAAACTTTTGAAAAATCCGACGGTTGAATTTTTTCCTCTTTGTCTTAAGAGTATATAGCAGACGTTTCAAGGAGATTGGTGAAAAGGGCGACGGAGCATCACTCTCCAAACAAGGTGTGCGAAAACCAGTAAATCGCGTACTTGGACCAAAATGGCCGACTTCCTGTGCGACTTTGCACTTGGGTCCAAGAGACTTTTTTGTAGGTCCTGAGACACCACATTAGTGTACCAAATTTCGTAATCCTCAGTCAAAGCATGGCTTGGGGCTGACAGTTTTAATCGTCCTAGGGGGCGCTATTTCAGAAAATAGGCCACGCCCACCGGATGTTCACATCAGATCTTTTAGGGGGCCAGACTAGGATCACTCACAAGAAGTTTCGTGATGATATCTTTAGAAATGACGAAATGGGAGGCAAACGTAAGGCCACGGCGGTACGCCTGACTTCGCCGCGCCGCCACAGCCCCGCCCTCTGCCGAAAACTCACATAATGTGACACCAAGCAACCCCCACTTGTCTTGAGTTACCAGCTACAAATTTGTGGTGATTTAGTGAAATGGGGCAATTTGGGACCTTTCACAGTAAAACTTAACCTTTTTGGTCCTGAGGGGGCGGGGCTTGTGTGATGTCATCATGTGACCATTCAATTTACTTTGTGAGGTGATGACGAATGACCACAGAAAGTTTGGTAACTCTATTCCATTCAGTTATGAAGTTATAGCAATTTAAAAATTTTTGGCGAGTAGTCAAACTTCGAGGCCTGGCCCCGCCCCTTCAGTATTTACGAAAAGTCAATTTTATTGTCTCATTTTGTTCGCCCATCTCTTCTGAGCAATTTTACAGAATTTTTGAGATGATCGTGCAAAAAATGATCGAGCAATCCAATCAGAAACGGACCCTAAAAACGGCCAAAACGGCAAAAAATCGCCATTTCAACCCAAAATGGCCGACTTCCTGTTTGATATTGACCATGCTTGCAAGAGACTTTTCTGTGCGGACTATTGAGTACTATAAGTGTACCAAATTTCATAACGGTACGATAAACTAAGCTTTATGGAGAGGGTTTTTTTTCATTTTCTAGGGGGCGCTGTTCAGCCATTTTCTTTGCGATTTTTTTGGGACCTTTAAAATATCAAATTTTTCACCAGGCCTGACAAGTATGCAAAATATTGTGAGTTTTGGGGTATGTTAAGGTCCCCAAAAAGCCAGTCAAAGCGGCACCGGAATAATAAATAAAAAAAATAATAATAAACAGAGCAAAAACAAGAGGCCTTCACAGCGCTTTCGCTGCTCGGGCCTAATTAAAGCTGCAAGCAGCGTCGTTCGGCCCTCGCAGCTCCGCGCCGCTCCGGCCTGGCCGGCAGCCCGGGGCACCAGGGCACATCTGGCAGAACAGAAACGTCAACCACCCCGACACCAGAAACCGCAAATGGCCTCCTCGTCCGCACCTCACCCTGACTCAGCATCCCCTCTGAGCTCACCATTAAATTGAATTGTAAGGTTACGGCGTTACGCCAGAATTCGCCATGGCATCAAAGCCCCTCCCTATCTGGAAAGCTATCAGATCTGAATGGTCATTACAGCATCATGAAGACCGTGCATGACCTTAGTGTCATGTTGACTAAATTAGAGGGGACAAATATGGGCATTTCAGCATAAAACAATAGACTTCCTGTATTCAGGGGGCGGGGCTTAGGTGATGTCAGCTGTCCACATTGTCATTGTTTAAAGATATGGTCAATGATCACACAGACAAAGTTCGAAAAAGATCTGATCATGCACATGGGAGTTATTAAGTCAAGTAAAGTAATGGCGAAAGGTCAAAGTTTGAGACTTAGCCACGCCCACACCTTTCAACTTTTGAAAAATCCGACGGTTGAATTTTTTCTCCTATGTCTTAAGAGTAAATAGCAGAAGTTTGAAGGCGATTGGTGAAAAGGGCAACGGAGCATCACTCTCCAAACAACGTGTGCCAAAACAACTAAATCGCGTACTTGGACCAAAATGCCCGACTTCCTGTGCGACTTTGCACTTGGCTCCAAGAGACTTTTTTGTAGGTCCGGAGACACCTCATTAGTGTACCAAATTTCGTAATCCTCAGTCAAAGAATGGCTAGGGGCTGACAGTTTTAATGGTCCTAGGGGGCGCTATTTCAGAAAAATGGCCACGCCCACAAATTTTAGCTGTCCATTTCTATTGGGGGTCAGACTAGGATCACTCACAACAAATTTCGAGGTGATATCTCGATAACTTAAGAAATGAGAGGCAAACGTATTTCCATGGCGTGATGGCGATTTTTGCCATGCTCCCAAAGCCCCGCCTTTTTTCAAAACCTGCCAGTACTGGAGACAAAGTAACCTCAACTTGTCTACTGCTGTTTGCCACAGAATCCTGGTGTTTGGGTAAAAGGAGTCCAGTAGGGAGCTGTGAAAAAAAGAGTGGCGTGGCGACAGGTCAAAGTTTGAGGCTTAGCCACGCCCACATCTTTCAACTTTTGAAAAATCCGACGGTTGAATTTTTTCCCCTATGTCTTAAGAGTATATAGCAGAAGTTTGAAGGAGATTGGTGAAAAGGGCGACGGAGCATCACTCTCCAAACAACGTGTGCGAAAACCACTAAATCGCGCACTTGGACCAAAATGGCCGACTTCCTGTGCGACTTTGCGCTTGGCTCCAAGAGACTTTTTTGTAGGTCCTGAGACACCACATTAGTGTACCAAATTTCGTAATCCTCAGTCAAAGCATAGCTTGGGGCTATTAGTTTAAATGGTCCTAGGGGGCGCTATTTAAGAAAATAGGCCACGCCCACTAAATTCAGATATCTATGTCGCTTGGGGGTCAGACTAGGATCACGCACCAGAAGTTTCGTAGCAATATCACGATAACTGAAGAAATGAGAGGCAAACATACTTCCATGGCGTGATGGCGATTTTCGCCATGCTCCTGAAGCCCCGCCTTTTTTTGAAACCTGCCAGTACTGGATACCAAGTGACCTCAAGTTGTCTACTGCTGTTTGCCAGAGATTCCTGCTGATTGGGTAAAAGGAGTCCAGTAGGGAGCTGTGAAAAAATGAGTGGCGTGGCGACAGGTCAAAGTTTGAGGCTTAGCCACGCCCACATCTTTCAACTTTTGAAAAATCCGACGGTTGAATTTTTTCCTCTTTGTCTTAAGAGTATATAGCAGACGTTTCAAGGAGATTGGTGAAAAGGGCGACGGAGCATCACTCTCCAAACAAGGTGTGCGAAAACCAGTAAATCGCGTACTTGGACCAAAATGGCCGACTTCCTGTGCGACTTTGCACTTGGGTCCAAGAGACTTTTTTGTAGGTCCTGAGACACCACATTAGTGTACCAAATTTCGTAATCTTCAGTCAAAGCATGGCTTGGGGCTGACAGTTTTAATGGTCCTAGGGGGCGCTATTTCAGAAAATAGGCCACGCCCACCGGATGTTCACATCAGATCTTTTGGGGGGCCAGACTAGGATCACTCACAAGAAGTTTCGTGATGATATCTTTAGAAATGACGAAATGGGAGGCAAACGTAAGGCCACGGCGGTACGCCTGACTTCGCCGCGCCGCCACAGCCCCGCCCTCTGCCGAAAACTCACATAATGTGACACCAAGCAACCCCCACTTGTCTTGAGTTACCAGCTACAAATTTGTGGTGATTTAGTGAAATGGGGCAATTTGGGACCTTTCACAGTAAAACTTAACCTTTTTGGTCCTGAGGGGGCGGGGCTTGTGTGATGTCATCATGCGACCATTCAATTTACTTTGTGAGGTGATGACGAATGACCACAGAAAGTTTGGTAACTCTATTCCATTCAGTTATGAAGTTATAGCAATTTAAAAATTTTTGGCGAGTAGTCAAACTTCGAGGCCTGGCCCCGCCCCTTCAGTATTTACGAAAAGTAAATTTTATCGTCTCATTTTGTTCGCCCATCTCTTCTGAGCAATTTTACAGAATTTTTGAGATGATCGTGCAAAAAATGATCGAGCAATCCAATCAGAAACGGACCCTAAAAACGGCCAAAACGGCAAAAAATCGCCATTTCAACCCAAAATGGCCGACTTCCTGTTTGATATTGACCATGCTTGCAAGAGACTTTTCTGTGCGGACTATTGAGTACTATAAGTGTACCAAATTTCATAACGGTACGATAAACTAAGCTTTATGGAGAGGGTTTTTTTTCATTTTCTAGGGGGCGCTGTTCAGCCAATTTCTTTGCGATTTTTTTGGGATCTTTAAAATATCAAATTTTTCACCAGGCCTGACAAGTATGCAAAATATTGTGAGTTTTGGGGTATGTTAAGGTCCCCAAAAAGCCATTCAAAGCGGCAACGGAATAATAAATAAAAATTAAAGCTGCAAGCAGCGTCGTTCGGCCCTCGCAGCTCTGCACCGCTCCTGCCTGGCCGGCAGCCCGGGGCACCAGGGCACGTCCGCAGAACACAAACGTCGACCACCCCAACACCAGAAACTGCTAACGGCCACCTTGTCCGCAACTCACCCTGACTCAGCATCCCCTTTGAGCCCACCATTATATTTTATGTCTCACCACTAGGGAATCCTCTATCTTTACCACACTGGTGGTGTGATGACAGTGACCAACTTTAATGCTATTCTGACCATGCTTTTTAAAGTTATCGAAGGATAACGTTATCTAGGTGGCGCTGTGACCAACTACAGAAAAGTCCCATTGAGGTCAGCTTTGGTGACATTATATAACATTCACCAACCGTTTGTGCCTCATTGGCTAAAGGGCATGATTGTTCATTGCCATATTCAGTTTCGGGCAAATCGGAGGCCGTTTGTGGAAGTTACAGTCAAATGTAAGGTCATGGCGTCACGCCAGCATTCACCATGGCATCAAAGCCCCTCCCTTTCTGGAAAGCTATCAGATCTGAATGGTCTTTAAAACATCATGAAGACACTGTATGACCTGAGTGTCATTTTCACTAAATTAGAGGGGACAAATATGGGCATTTCACCATAAAACAATAGACTTCCTGTTGTCAGGGGGCGGGGCTTAGGTGATGTCAGCTGTCCACATTGTCGTTGTCTTGAGATGTGGTCAGTGATCACACAGACAAAGTTTGAATTAGATCTGATCATGCACATGGGAGTTATTATTTCAAGTAATGTCATGGCGAAAGGTCAAAGTTTGAGGCTTAGCCACGCCCACACCTTTATACTTATTTAAAATCCGACGGTTGAATTTTTTCCCCTTTGACTTAAAAGTACATAGCATAAGTTTGAAGGTGATCGATGTAAAGGGCAACGGGCCATCAATGTCCAAACAACGTGTGCGAAAACCACTAAATCGAGAACTTGGACCAAAATGGCCGACCTCCTGTGCGAAATTGCGCTTGGCTCCAAGATACTTTTTTGTAGGTCCGGAGACCCTACATGAGTGTACCAATTTTCGTAATCCTCAGTCAAACCTTGTCTTGGGGCTGACAGTTTTAATGGTCCTAGGGGGCGCTATTTCAGAATATAGGCCACGCCCACAAATCTCAGATGCCCATTTCTATTGGGGGTCAGACTAGGATCACTCACCAGACATTTTGTGGCGATGTCACGATAATTGAAGAAATGAGAGGCAAACGTATTGCCATGGCGTGATGGAGAATTTCGCCATGCTCCCAAAGCCCCGCCTTTTTTCAAAACCTGCCAGTACTGTAGACCAAGTGACCTCAACTTGTCAGCTGCTATTTACAAGATATTCCAGGTGATTGGGTAAAAGGAGTCCAATAGGGAGCTGTGAAAAAAAGAGTGGCGTGGCGAAAGGTCAAAGTTTGAGGCTTAGCCACGCCCACACCTTTATACTTATTTAAAATCCGACGGTTGAATTTTTTCCTCTATGTCTTAAGAGTATATAGCAGAAGCTTGAAGGTGATTGGTGAAAAGGGCGACGGACAATCACTCTCCAAACAACGTGTGTGAAAACAACACTAAATCGCGCACTTGGACCAAAATGGCCGACTTCCTGTGCGACTTTGCACTTGGCTCCAAGAGACTTTTTTGTAGGTCCTGAGACACCACATTAGTGTACAAAATTTTGTAATCCTCAGTCAAAGCATGGCTTGGGGCTGACAGTTTTAATGGTCCTAGGGGGCGCTAATACAGAAAATAGGCCACGCCCACAAACTTAAGCTGACCTTTTCTATTGGGGGTCAGACTAGGATCACTCACAACAATGGTCGAGGTGATATCACGATAAATGAAGAAATGAGAGGCAAACGTATTTCCATGGCGTGATGGCGAATTTCGCCATGCTCCCAAAGCCCCGCCTTTTTTCAAAACCTTCCAGTACTGGAGACCAAGTGACCTCAACTTGCCTGCTGCTATTTACCAGAGATTCCTGGTGATTGGGTAAAAGGAGTCCAATAGGGAGCTGTGAAAAAAAGAGTGGCGTGGCGAAAGGTCAAAGTTTGAGGCTTAGCCACGCCCACACCTTTATACTTATTTAAAATCCGACGGTTGAATTTTTTCCTCTATGTCTTAAGAGTATATAGCAGAAGCTCGAAGGCGATTGGTGAAAAGGGCGACGGAGCATCACTCTCCAAACAACGTGTGTGAAAACCACTAAATCGCGCACTTGGACCAAAATGGCCGACTTCCTGTGCGACTTTGCACTTGGCTCCAAGAGACTTTTTTGTAGGTCCTGAGACACCACATTAGTGTACCAAATTTCGTAATCCTCAGTCAAAGCATGGCTTGGGGCTGACAGTTTTAATGGTCCTAGGGGGCGCTAATACAGAAAATAGGCCACGCCCACAAACTTAAGCTGACCTTTTCTATTGGGGGTCAGACTAGGATCACTCACAACAATGGTCGAGGTGATATCACGATAAATGAAGAAATGAGAGGCAAACGTATTTCCATGGCGTGATGGCGAATTTCGCCATGCTCCCAAAGCCCCGCCTTTTTGCAAAACCTTCCAGTACTGGAGACCAAGTGACCTCAACTTGCCTGCTGCTATTTACCAGAGATTCCTGGTGATTGGGTAAAAGGAGTCCAATAAGGAGCTGTGAAAAAAAGAGTGGCGTGGCGAAAGGTCAAAGTTTGAGGCTTAGCCACGCCCACACCTTTATACTTATTTAAAATCCGACGGTTGAATTTTTTCCTCTCTGTCTTAAGACTATATAGCAGAAGTTTGAAAGTGATTGGTGAAAAGGGCGACGGAGTATCACTCTCCAAACAACGTGTGTGAAAACCACTAAATCGCGCACTTGGACCAAAATGGCCGACTTCCTGTGCGACTTTGCACTTGGCTTCAAGAGACTTTTTTGTAGGTCCTGAGACACCACATTAGTGTACCAAATTTCGTAATCCTCAGTCAAAGCATGGCTTGGGGCTGACAGTTTTAATGGTCCTAGGGGGCGCTATTTCAGAAAATAGGCCACGCCCACCAGATGTTCACATCAGATCTTTTGGGGGGCCGGACTAGGATCACTCACAAGAAGTTTCGTGACGATATCTTTGGAAATGACGAAATGGGAGGCAAACGTAAGGCCAAGGCGGTACGCCTGAATTCGCCGCGCCGCCACAGCCACGCCCTCTGCCGAAAACTCCCATAAAGTGACGCCAAGCAACCCCCACTTGTCTTGAGTTACCAGCTACAAATTTGTGGTGATTAAGTGAAATGGGGCAATTTGGGACCTTTCACAGTAAAACTTGATCTTTTTGGTCCTGAGGGGGCGGGGCTTGTGTGATGTCATCATCCGACCATTCAATTTACTTTGTGGGTGGATGACGAATGACCACAGAAAGTTTGGTAACTCTATTCCATTCAGTTATGAAGTTATAGCAATTTAAATATTTTTGGCGAGTAGTCAAACTTCGAGGCCTGGCTCCGCCCCTTCAACATATACGAAAACTCAGAATCCTTATCTCATTTTGTTCGCCCATCCCTTCTGAGCAATTTTACACAATTTTTGAGACGATCGTGCGAAAAATGATCGAGCAATCCAATCAGAAACGGACCCTAAAAACGGCAAAAACGGCAAAAAATCGCCATTTCAACCCAAAATGGCCGACTTCCTGTTTGATATTGACCATGGTTGCAAGAGACTTTTCTGTGCGGACTGTTGAGTACTACAAGTGTACCAAATTTCATAACTGTACTATAAACTAAGCTTTATGGAGAGGGGTTTTTTTCACTTTGTAGGGGGCGCTGTTCAGCCATTTTCTTTGCGATTTTTTTGGGACCTTTAAAATATCAAATTTTTCACCAGGCCTGACAAGTGTGCAAAATATTGTGAGTTTTGGGGTATGTTAAGGTCCCCAAAAAGCTGTTCAAAGGGGGCACGGAATAACAAAAAATAATTAAAGCTGCAAGCAGCGTCGTTCGGCCCTCGCAGCTCCGCGCCGCTCCGGCCTGGCCGGCAGCCCGGGGCACCAGGGCACGTCCGCAGAACACAAACGTCGACCACCCCAACACCAGAAACTGCTAACGGCCACCTTGTCCGCAACTCACCCTGACTCAGCATCCCCTTTGAGCCCACCATTATATTTTATGTCTCACCACTAGGGAATCCTCTATCTTTACCACACTGGTGGTGTGATGACAGTGACCAACTTTAATGCTATTCTGACCATGTTTTTTAAAGTTATCGAAGGATAACGTTATCTAGGTGGCGCTGTGACCAACTACAGAAAAGTCCCATTGAGGTCAGCTTTGGTGACATTATATAACATTCACCAACCGTTTGTGCCTCATTGGCTAAAGGGCATGATTGTTCATTGCCATATTCAGTTTCGGGCAAATCGGAGGCCGTTTGTGGAAGTTACAGTCAAATGTAAGGTCATGGCGTCACGCCAGCATTCACCATGGCATCAAAGCCCCTCCCTTTCTGGAAAGCTATCAGATCTGAATGGTCTTTAAAACATCATGAAGACACTGTATGACCTGAGTGTCATTTTCATTAAATTAGAGGGGACAAATATGGGCATTTCACAATAAAACAATAGACTTCCTGTTGTCAGGGGGCGGGGCTTAGGTGATGTCAGCTGTCCACATTGTCGTTGTCTTGAGATGTGGTCAGTGATCACACAGACAAAGTTTGAATTAGATCTGATCATGCACATGGGAGTTATTAAGTCAAGTAATGTCATGGCGAAAGGTCAAAGTTTGAGGCTTAGCCACGCCCACACCTTTATACTTATTTAAAATCCGACGGTTGAATTTTTTCCCCTTTGACTTAAAAGTACATAGCATAAGTTTGAAGGTGATCGGTGTAAAGGGCAACGGGCCATCAATGTCCAAACAACGTGTGCGAAAACCACTAAATCGAGTACTTGGACCAAAATGGCCGACCTCCTGTGCGAAATTGCGCTTGGCTCCGAGACTTTTTTGTAGGGCCAGAGACCCTACATGAGTGTACCAATTTTCGTAATCCTCAGTCAAACCTTGTCTTGGGGCTGACAGTTTTAATGGTCCTAGGGGGCGCTATTTCAGAATATAGGCCACGCCCACAAATCTCAGATGCCCATTTCTATTGGGGGTCAGACTAGGATCACTCACCAGACATTTTGTGGCGATGTCACGATAATTGAAGAAATGAGAGGCAAACGTATTGCCATGGCGTGATGGCGAATTTCGCCATGCTCCCAAAGCCCCGCCTTTTTTCAAAACCTGCCAGTACTGTAGACCAAGTGACCTCAACTTGTCAGCTGCTATTTACCAGAGATTCCAGGTGATTGGGTAAAAGGAGTCCAATAGGGAGCTGTGAAAAAAAGAGTGGCGTGGCGAAAGGTCAAAGTTTGAGGCTTAGCCACGCCCACACCTTTATACTTATTTAAAATCCGACGGTTGAATTTTTTCCTCTATGTCTTAAGAGTATATAGCAGAAGCTCGAAGGCGATTGGTGAAAAGGGCGACGGAGCATCACTCTCCAAACAACGTGTGTGAAAACCACTAAATCGCGCACTTGGACCAAAATGGCCGACTTCCTGTGCGACTTTGCACTTGGCTCCAAGAGACTTTTTTGTAGGTCCTGAGACACCACATTAGTGTACCAAATTTCGTAATCCTCAGTCAAAGCATGGCTTGGGGCTGACAGTTTTAATGGTCCTAGGGGGCGCTAATACAGAAAATAGGCCACGCCCACAAACTTAAGCTGACCTTTTCTATTGGGGGTCAGACTAGGATCACTCACAACAATGGTCGAGGTGATATCACGATAAATGAAGAAATGAGAGGCAAACGTATTTCCATGGCGTGATGGCGAATTTCGCCATGCTCCCAAAGCCCCGCCTTTTTGCAAAACCTTCCAGTACTGGAGACCAAGTGACCTCAACTTGCCTGCTGCTATTTACCAGAGATTCCTGGTGATTGGGTAAAAGGAGTCCAATAAGGAGCTGTGAAAAAAAGAGTGGCGTGGCGAAAGGTCAAAGTTTGAGGCTTAGCCACGCCCACACCTTTATACTTATTTAAAATCCGACGGTTGAATTTTTTCCTCTATGTCTTAAGACTATATAGCAGAAGTTTGAAAGTGATTGGTGAAAAGGGCGACGGAGTATCACTCTCCAAACAACGTGTGTGAAAACCACTAAATCGCGCACTTGGACCAAAATGGCCGACTTCCTGTGCGACTTTGCACTTGGCTTCAAGAGACTTTTTTGTAGGTCCTGAGACACCACATTAGTGTACCAAATTTCGTAATCCTCAGTCAAAGCATGGCTTGGGGCTGACAGTTTTAATGGTCCTAGGGGGCGCTATTTAAGAAAATAGGCCACGCCCACCAGATGTTCACATCAGATCTTTTGGGGGGCCGGACTAGGATCACTCACAAGAAGTTTCGTGACGATATCTTTGGAAATGACGAAATGGGAGGCAAACGTAAGGCCAAGGCGGTACGCCTGAATTCGCCGCGCCGCCACAGCCCCGCCCTCTGCCGAAAACTCCCATAAAGTAATGCTAAGCAACCCCCACTTGTCTTGAGTTACCAGCTACAAATTTGTGGTGATTAAGTGAAATGGGGCAATTTGGGACCTTTCACAGTAAAACTTGATCTTTTTGGTCCTGAGGGGGCGGGGCTTGTGTGATGTCATCATCCGACCATTCAATTTACTTTGTGGGTGGATGACGAATGACCACAGAAAGTTTGGTAACTCTATTCCATTCAGTTATGAAGTTATAGCAATTTAAATATTTTTGGCGAGTAGTCAAACTTCGAGGCCTGGCTCCGCCCCTTCAACATATACGAAAACTCAGAATCCTTATCTCATTTTGTTCGCCCATCCCTTCTGAGCAATTTTACACAATTTTTGAGACGATCGTGCGAAAAATGATCGAGCAATCCAATCAGAAACGGACCCTAAAAACGGCAAAAACGGCAAAAAATCGCCATTTCAACCCAAAATGGCCGACTTCCTGTTTGATATTGACCATGGTTGCAAGAGACTTTTCTGTGCGGACTGTTGAGTACTACAAGTGTACCAAATTTCATAACTGTACGATAAACTAAGCTTTATGGAGAGGGGTTTTTTTCACTTTGTAGGGGGCGCTGTTCAGCCATTTTCTTTGCGATTTTTTTGGGACCTTTAAAATATCAAATTTTTCACCAGGCCTGACAAGTGTGCAAAATATTGTGAGTTTTGGGGTATGTTAAGGTCCCCAAAAAGCTGTTCAAAGGGGGCACGGAATAACAAAAAATAATAATAATCAGAGCAAAAACAAGAGGCCTTCGCAGCGCTTTCGCTGCTCGGGCCTAATAATAATCAGAGCAAAAACAAGAGGCCTTCGCAGCGCTTTCGCTGCTCGGGCCTAAAAATAATAATAAACAGAGCAAAAACAAGAGGCCTTCGCAGCGCTTTCGCTGCTCGGGCCTAATTAAAGCTGCAAGCAGCGTCGTTCGGCCCTCGCAGCTCCGCGCCGCTCCGGCCTGGCCGGCAGCCCGGGGCACCAGGGCATGTCTGGCAGAACAGAAACGTCAATCATCCCGTCACCGGAAACAGCAAATGGCCTCCTAGTCCGCACCTCACCCTGACTAAGCATCCCCTCTGAGCTCACCATTAAATTGAATTGTAAGGTTACGGCATACGCAAGAATTCGCCATGGCATCAAAGCTCCTCCCTTTCTGGAAAGCTATCAGATTTGAATGGCCATTACAGCATCATGAAGACAGTGCATGACCTAGGTGTCATGTTGACTAAATTAGAGGGGACAAATATGGGCATTTCAGCATAAAATAATAACTTCCTTTAGTCAGGGGGCGGGGCTTAGATGATGTCAGCTGTCCACATTGTCATTGTTTACAGATATGGTCAATGATCACACAGACAAAGTTCGAAAAAGATCTGATCATGCACATGGGAGTTATTAAGTCAAGTAATGGCGAAAGGTCAAAGTTTGAGGCTTAGCCACGCCCACACCTTTCAACTTTTGAAAAATCCGACGGTTGAATTTTTTCCCCTATGCCTTAAGAGTATATAGCAGAAGTTTGAAGGCGATTGGTGAAAAGGGCGACGGAGCATCACTCTCCAAACAACGTGTGCGAAAACCACTAAATCGCGTACTTGGACCAAAATGGCCGACTTCCTGTGCAATTTTGTGCTTGGCTCCAAGAGACTTTTTTGTAGGTCCTGGGACACCACATTAGTGTACCAAATTTCGTAATCCTCAGTGAAAGCATGGCTTGGGGCTATTAGTTTAAATGGTCCTAGGGGGCGCTATTTCAGAAATTAGGCCACGCCCACATATTTCAGCTGTCTATGTCTCTTTGGGGTCAGACTAGGATCACTCACCAGAAGTTTCGTAACGATATCACGATAAATGAAGAAATGAGAGGCAAACGTATTTCCATGGCGTGATGGCGATTTTCGCCATGCTCCCAAAGCCCCGCCTTTTTTTGAAACCTTCCAGTACTGGATACCAAGTGACCTCAAGTTGTCTACTGCTATTTGCCAGAGACTCCTGCTGATTGGGTAAAAGGAGTCCAGTAGGGAGCTGTGAAAAAAAGAGTGGCGCGGCGACAGGTCAAAGTTTGAGGCTTAGCCACGCCCACACCTTTCAACTTTTGAAAAATCCGACGGTTGAATTTTTTCCCCTATGCCTTAAGAGTATATAGCAGAAGTTTGAAGGCGATTGGTGAAAAGGGCGACGGAGCATCACTCTCCAAACAACGTGTGCGAAAACCACTAAATCGCGTACTTGGACCAAAATGGCCGACTTCCTGTGCAATTTTGTGCTTGGCTCCAAGAGACTTTTTTGTAGGCCCTGGGACACCACAGTAGTGTACCAAATTTCGTAATCCTCAGTCAAAGCATGGCTTGGGGCTATTAGTTTAAATGGTCCTAGGGGGCGCTATTTCAGAAATTAGGCCACGCCCACATATTTCAGCTGTCTATGTCTCTTTGGGGTCAGACTAGGATCACTCACCAGAAGTTTCGTAATGATATCACGATAAATGAAGAAATGAGAGGCAAACGTATTTCCATGGCGTGATGGCGATTTTCGCCATGCTCCCAAAGCCCTGCCTTTTTTTGAAACCTTCCAGTACTGGAGACCAAGTGACCTCAAGTTGTCTACTGCTATTTGCCAGAGACTCCTGCTGATTGGGTAAAAGGAGTCCAGTAGGGAGCTGTGAAAAAAAGAGTGGCGCGGCGACAGGTCAAAGTTTGAGGCTTAGCCACGCCCACACCTTTCAACTTTTGAAAAATCCGACGGTTGAATTTTTTCCTCTATGTCTTAAGAGCAGATGGCAGAAGTTTGAAGGAGATTGGTGAAAATGGCGACGGAGCATCACTCTCCAAACAACGTGTGCGAAAACCACTAAATTGCGTACTTGGACCAAAATTGCCGACTTCCTGTGCAACTTTGCACTTGGCTCCAAGAGACTTTTTTGTAGGTCCTGAAACACCACATTAGTGTACCAAATTTCGTACTCCTCAGTCAAAGCATGGCTTGGGGCTGACAGTTTTAATGGTCCTAGGGGGCGCTATTTCAGAAAATAGGCCACGCCCACCGGATGTTCACATCAGATCTTTTGAGGGGCCGGACTAGGATCACTCACAACAAGTTTCGTGACGATATCTTTAGAAATGACGAAATGGAAGGCAAACGTAAGGCCATGGCGGTACGCCTGACATCGCCGCGCCGCCACAGCCCCACCTTCTGCCGAAAACTCCCATAAAGTGACGCCAAGCAACCTCCACTTGTCTTGAGTTAACAGCTACAAGTTTGTGGTGATTAAGTGAAATGGGGCAATTTGGGACCTTTCACAGTAAAACTTGACCTTTTTGGTCCTGAGGGGGCGGGGCTTGTGTGATGTCATCATCCGACCATTCAATTTACTTTGTGGCTGGATGACGAATGACCACAGAAAGTTTGGTAATTCTATTCCTTTCAGTTATGAAGTTATAGCAATTTAAAATTTTTTGGCGAGTAGTCAAACTTCGAGGCCTGGCCCCGCCCCTTCAACATGTACGAAAAGTCAGAATCTTTGTCTCATTTTGTTCGCCCATCCCTTCTGAGCAATTTTACACAATTTTTGAGACGATCGTGCAAAAAATGATCGAGCAATCCAATCAGAAACGGACCCTAAAAAGGGCCAAAACGGCAAAAAATCGCCATTTCAACCCAAAATGGCCGACTTCCTGTTTGATATTGACCATGCATGCAAGAGACTTTTCTGTGCGGACTGTTTAGTACTATAAATGTACCAAATTTCATAACTGTACGATAAACTAAGCTTTATGGAGAGGGGTTTTTTTACATTTGTAGGGGGCGCTGTTCAGCCATTTTCTTTGCGATTTTTTTGTGACCTTTAAAATATCAAATTTTTCACCAGGCCTGACAAGTTTGCAAAATATTGTGAGTTTTGGGGTATGTTAAGGTCCCCAAAAAGCTGTTCAAAGGGGGCACGGAATAACAAAAAATAATCAGAGCAAAAACAAGAGGCCTTCGCAGCGCTTTCGCTGCTCGGGCCTAATTAAAGCTGCAAGCAGCGTCGTTCGGCCCTCGCAGCTCCGCGCCGCTCCGGTCTGGACGGAGGCCCGGGGCACCAGTGCACGTCTGACAGAACAGAAACCGCGAATGGCCTCCTAGTCCGCACCTCACCCTGACTCAGCATCCCCTCTGAGCTCACCATTAAATTGAATATTAAGATTACGGCGTTACGCCAGAATTCGCCATGGCATCAAAGCCCCTCCCTTTCTGAAAAGCTATCAGATCTGAATGGTCATTACAGCATCATGAAGACAGTGCATGACCTTTGTTTCATGTTGACTAAATTAGAGGGGACAAATATGGGCAGTTCACCATAAAACAATAGGCTTCCTGTAGTCAGGGGGCGGGGCTTAGGTGATGTCAGCTGTCCACATTGTCATTGTTTACAGATATGGTCAATGATCACACAGACAAAGTTCGAAAAAGATCTGATCATGCACATGGGAGTTATTAAGTCAAGTAAAGTAATGGCGAAAGGTCAAAGTTTGAGGCTTAGCCACGCCCACATCTTTCAACTTTTGAAAAATCCGACGGTTGAATTTTTTCCCCTATGTCTTAAGAGTATATAGCAGAAGTTTGAAGGCGATTGGTGAAAAGGGCGACGGAGCATCACTCTCCAAACAACGTGTGCGAAAACCACTAATTCGAGTACTTGGACCAAAATGGCCGACTTCCTGTGCGACTTTGTTCTTGGCTCCAAGAGACTTTTTTGTAGGTCCTGAGACACCACATTAGTGTACCAAATTTCGTAATCCTCAGTCAAAGCATGGCTTGGGGCTGACAGTTTTAATGGCTCTAGGGGGCGCTATTTAAGAAAATAGGCCACAACCACAAACTTCAGCTGTCTATTTCTCTTGGGGCTCAGACTAGGATCACTCACCAGAAGTTTCGTAGCGATATCACGAAAACTGAAGAAATGAGAGGCAAACGTATTTCCTTGGCGTGATGGCAATTTTCGCCATGCTCCCAAAGCCCCGCCTTTTTTCGAAACCTAACTGTACTGGATACCAAGTGACCTCAACTTGTCTACTGCTATTTGCAAGAGATTCCTATTGATTGGGTAAAAGGAGTCCAATAGGGAGATGTGAAAAAAAGAGTGGCGTGGCGAAAGGTCAAAGTTTGAGGCTTAGCCACGCCCACACCTTTCAACTTTTGAAAAATCTGACGGTTGAAATTTTTTCCCCTTCGTCTTAAGAGTATATAGCAGAAGTGTGAAAGTGATTGGTGAAAAGAGCAACGGAGCATCACTCTCCAAACAACGTGTGCGAAAACCACTAAATTGCGTACTTGGACCAAAATGGCCGACTTCCTGTGCGACTTTGCGCTTGGCTCCAAGAGACTTTTTTGTAGGTCCTGAGACACCACATTAGTGTACCAAATTTCGTAATCCTCAGTCAAAGCATAGCTTGGGGCTATTAGTTTAAATGGTCCTAGGGGGCGCTATTTAAGAAAATAGGCCACGCCCACAAATTTCAGATGTCTATGTCGCTTGGGGGTCAGACTAGGATCACGCACCAGAAGTTTCGTAGCGATATCACGATAACTGAAGAAATGAGAGGCAAACATACTTCCATGGAGTGATGGCGATTTTCGCCATACTCCTGAAGCCCCGCCTTTTTTTGAAACCTGCCAGTACTGGATACCAAGTGACCTCAAGTTGTCTACTGCTGTTTGCCAGAGATTCCTGCTGATTGGGTAAAAGGAGTCCAGTAGGGAGCTGTGAAAAAATGAGTGGCGTGGCGACAGGTGAAAGTTTGAGGCTTAGCCACGCCCACACCGTTAAACTTTTGAAAAATCTGACGGTTGAATTTTTTCCTCTTTGTCTTAAGAGTATATAGCAGACGTTTCAAGGAGATTGGTGAAAAGGGCGACGGAGCATCACTCTCCAAACAAGGTGTGCGAAAACCAGTAAATCGCGTACTTGGACCAAAATGGCCGACTTCCTGTGCGACTTTGCACTTGGGTCCAAGAGACTTTTGTGTAGGTCCTGAGACACCACATTAGTGTACCAAATTTCGTAATCCTCAGTCAAAGCATGGCTTGGGGCTGACAGTTTTAATGGTCCTAGGGGGCGCTATTTCAGAAAATAGGCCACGCCCACCGGATGTTCACATCAGATCTTTTGGGGGGCGAGACTAGGATCACTCACAAGAAGTTTCGTGATGATATCTTTAGAAATGACGAAATGGGAGGCAAACGTAAGGCCACGGTGGTACGCCTGACTTCGCCGCGCCGCCACAGCCCCGCCCTCTGCCGAAAACTCACATAATGTGACGCCAAGCAACCCCCACTTGTCTTGAGTTACCAGCTACAAATTTGTGGTGATTTAGTGAAATGGGGCAATTTGGGACCTTTCACAGTAAAACTTAACCTTTTTGGTCCTGAGGGTGCGGGGCTTGTGTGATGTCATCATGCGACCATTCAATTTACTTTGTGAGGTGATGACGAATGACCACAGAAAGTTTGGTAACTCTATTCCATTCAGTTATGAAGTTATAGCAATTTAAAAAATTTTGGCGAGTAGTCAAATTTCGAGGCCTGGCCCCGCCCCTTCAGTATTTACGAAAAGTCAATTTTATTGTCTCATTTTGTTCGCCCATCTCTTCTGAGCAATTTTACACAATTTTTGAGATGATCGTGCAAAAAATGATCGAGCAATCCAATCAGAAACGGACCCTAAAAACGGCCAAAACTGCAAAAAATCGCCATTTCAACCCAAAATGGCCGACTTCCTGTTTGATATTGACCATGCTTGCAAGAGACTTTTCTGTGCGGACTGTTGAGTACTACAAGTGTACCAAATTTCATAACTGTACGATAAACTAAGCTTTATGGAGAGGGGTTTTTTTCACATTGTAGGGGGCGCTGTTCAGCCATTTTCTTTGCGATTTTTTTGGGACCTTTAAAATATCAAATTTTTCACCAGGCCTGACAAGTGTGCAAAATATTGTGAGTTTTGGGGTATGTTAAGATCCCCAAAAAGCCATTCAAAGCGGCACCGGAATAATAAATAAAAAAAATAATAATAAACGGAGCAAAAACAAGAGGCCTTCGCAGCGCTTTCGCTGCTCGGGCCTAATTAAAGCTGCAAGCAGCGTCGTTCGGCCCTCGCAGCTCCGCGCCGCTCCGGCCTGGCCGGCAGCCCGGGGCACCAGGGCACGTCCGCAGAACACAAACGTCGACCACCCCAACACCAGAAACCGCTAACGGCCACCTTGTCCGCAACTCACCCTGACTCAGCATCCCCTTTGAGCCCACCATTATATTTTATGTCTCACCACTAGGGAATCCTCTATCTTTACCACACTGGTGGTGTGATGACAGTGACCAACTTTAATGCTATTCTGACCATGTTTTTTAAAGTTATCGAAGGATAACGTTATCTAGGTGGCGCTGTGACCAACTACAGAAAAGTCCCATTGAGGTCAGCTTTGGTGACATTATATAACATTCACCAACCGTTTGTGCCTCATTGGCTAAAGGGCATGATTGTTCATTGCCATATTCAGTTTCGGGCAAATCGGAGGCCGTTTGTGGAAGTTACAGTCAAATGTAAGGTCATGGCGTCACGCCAGCATTCACCATGGCATCAAAGCCCCTCCCTTTCTGGAAAGCTATCAGATCTGAATGGTCTTTAAAACATCATGAAGACACTGTATGACCTGAGTGTCATTTTCATTAAATTAGAGGGGACAAATATGGGCATTTCACCATAAAACAATAGACTTCCTGTTGTCAGGGGGCGGGGCTTAGGTGATGTCAGCTGTCCACATTGTCGTTGTCTTGAGATGTGGTCAGTGATCACACAGACAAACTTTGAATTAGATCTGATCATGCACATGGGAGTTATTAAGTCAAGTAATGTCATGGCGAAAGGTCAAAGTTTGAGGCTTAGCCACGCCCACACCTTTATACTTATTTAAAATCCGACGGTTGAATTTTTTCCCCTTTGACTTAAAAGTACATAGCCTAAGTTTGAAGGTGATCGGTGTAAAGGGCAACGGGCCATCAATGTCCAAACAACGTGTGCGAAAACCACTAAATCGAGTACTTGGACCAAAATGGTCGACCTCCTGTGCGAAATTGCGCTTGGCTCCAAGAGACTTTTTTGTAGGGCCAGAGACCCTACATGAGTGTACCAATTTTCGTAATCCTCAGTCAAACCTTGTCTTGGGGCTGACAGTTTTAATGGTCCTAGGGGGCGCTATTTCAGAATATAGGCCACGCCCACAAATCTCAGATGCCCATTTCTATTGGGGGTCAGACTAGGATCACTCACCAGACATTTTGTGGCGATGTCACGATAATTGAAGAAATGAGAGGCAAACGTATTGCCATGGCGTGATGGCGAATTTCGCCATGCTCCCAAAGCCCCGCCTTTTTTCAAAACCTGCCAGTACTGTAGACCAAGTGACCTCAACTTGTCAGCTGCTATTTACCAGAGATTCCAGGTGATTGGGTAAAAGGAGTCCAATAGGGAGCTGTGAAAAAAAGAGTGGCGTGGCGAAAGGTCAAAGTTTGAGGCTTAGCCACGCCCACACCTTTATACTTATTTAAAATCCGACGGCTGAATTTTTTCCTCTATGTCTTAAGAGTATATAGCAGAAGCTCGAAGGCGATTGGTGAAAAGGGCGACGGAGCATCACTCTCCAAACAACGTGTGTGAAAACCACTAAATTGCGCACTTGGACCAAAATGGCCGACTTCCTGTGCGACTTTGCACTTGGCTCCAAGAGACTTTTTTGTAGGTCCTGAGACACCACATTAGTTTACCAAATTTCGTAATCCTCAGTCAAAGCATGGCTTGGGGCTGACAGTTTTAATGGTCCTAGGGGGCGCTAATACAGAAAATAGGCCACGCCCACAAACTTAAGCTGACCTTTTCTATTGGGGGTCAGACTAGGATCACTCACAACAATGGTCGAGGTGATATCACGATAAATGAAGAAATGAGAGGCAAACGTATTTCCATGGCGTGATGGCGAATTTCGCCATGCTCCCAAAGCCCCGCCTTTTTTCAAAACCTTCCAGTACTGGAGACCAAGTGACCTCAACTTGCCTGCTGCTATTTACCAGAGATTCCTGGTGATTGGGTAAAAGGAGTCCAATAAGGAGCTGTGAAAAAAAGAGTGGCGTGGCGAAAGGTCAAAGTTTGAGGCTTAGCCACGCCCACACCTTTATACTTATTTAAAATCCGACGGTTGAATTTTTTCCTCTATGTCTTAAGACTATATAGCAGAAGTTTGAAAGTGATTGGTGAAAAGGGCGACGGAGTATCACTCTCCAAACAACGTGTGTGAAAACCACTAAATCGCGCACTTGGACCAAAATGGCCGACTTCCTGTGCGACTTTGCACTTGGCTCCAAGAGACTTTTTTGTAGGTCCTGAGACACCACATTAGTGTACCAAATTTCGTAATCCTCAGTCAAAGCATGGCTTGGGGCTGACAGTTTTAATGGTCCTAGGGGGCGCTATTTCAGAAAATAGGCCACGCCCACCAGATGTTCACACCAGATCTTTTGGGGGGCCGGACTAGGATCACTCACAAGAAGTTTCGTGACGATATCTTTGGAAATGACGAAATGGGAGGCAAACGTAAGGCCACGGCGGTACGCCTGAATTCGCCGCGCCGCCGCAGCCCCGCCCTTTGCCGAAAACTCCCATAAAGTGACGCCAAGCAACCCCCACTTGTCTTGAGTTACCAGCTACAAATTTGTGGTGATTAAGTGAAATGGGGCAATTTGGGACCTTTCACAGTAAAACTTGATCTTTTTGGTCCTGAGGGGGCGGGGCTTGTGTGATGTCATCATCCGACCATTCAATTTACTTTGTGGGTGGATGACGAATGACCACAGAAAGTTTGGTAACTCTATTCCATTCAGTTATGAAGTTATAGCAATTTAAATATTTTTGGCGAGTAGTCAAACTTCGAGGCCTGGCCCCGCCCCTTCAACATATACGAAAACTCAGAATTCTCATCTCACTTTGTTCGCCCATCCCTTCTTAGCAATTTTACACAATTTTTGAGATGATCGTGCGAAAAATGATCGAGCAATCCAATCAGAAACGGACCCTAAAAACGGCAAAAACGGCAAAAAATCGCCATTTCAACCCAAAATGGCCGACTTCCTGTTTGATATTGACCATGCTTGCAAGAGACTTTTCTGTGCGGACTATTGAGTACTACAAGCGTACCAAATTTCATAACTGTACGATAAACTAAGCTTTACGGAGAGGGCTTTTTTTCACTTTCTAGGGGGCGCTGTTCAGCCAATTTCTTTGCGATTTTTTTGGGACCTTTAAAATATCAAATTTTTCACCAGGCCTGACAAGTTTGCAAAATATTGTGAGTTTTGGGGTATATTAAGGTCCCAAAAAAGCCATTCGTTTCGCGCACGGAATAATAAATAATAATAATTAAAGCTGCAAGCAGCGTCTTTCGGCCCTCGCAGTGAAGCTGCTCGCCCTCTGTCCGCCCCCCCTCCGCTCCATCCCAGACGCTCTCCAAACCCAGCTCCGCGCTTCTCCATCCTGGCCGGCAGCCGGGGGCACCAGGGCACGTCTGGCAGAACAGAAAGTCAACCACCCCGACACCAGAAACCGTGAACGGCCTCCTCGTCCACACCTCACCCTGACTCAGCATCCCCTCTGAGACCACCATTACACGTCTCACCACTAGGAGATACTCTATCTTTACCACACTGGTGATGTGATGTTCAGTTTCGGGCAAATCAAAGGCTGTTTGTGGAAGTTACAGTCAAACGTAAGGTCACAGCGTCACGCCAGAAATCGCCATGGCATCAAAGCAGCCTCCCTTTCTGAAAAGCTATCAGATCTGAATGGTCATTACAACATCATGAAGACAGTGCATGACCTTAGTGTCATGTTGACTAAATTAGAGGGGACAAATATGGGCATTTCACCATAAAACAGTAGACTTCCTGTAGTCAGGGGGCGGGGCTTAGGTGATGTCAGCTTTCCACATTGTCACTGTCTTCAGATGTGGTCAGTGATCACACAGACAAAGTTTGAAATTGATCTGATCATGCACATGGAAGTGATTAAGTCAAGTAACGTAATGGCGACTGGTCAAAGTTTGAGGCTTAGCCACGCCCACACCTTTATACTTATTTAAAATCCGACGGTTGAATTTTTCCCTCTATGTCTTAAGAGTATATAGCAGGAGTTTGAAGGTGATCGGTGCAAAGGATGACGAGACATCATTCTCCTAATTACGTGTGCGAAAACCACTAAATCGAGTACTTGGACCAAAATGGCCGACCTCCTGTGCGACATTGCGCTTGGCTCCAAGAGACTTTTTTGTAGGTCCTGAGACACTACATTAGTGTGCCAAATTTCGTGATCCTCACTCAGAGCATGGCTTGGGGCTGATAGTTTTAGTGGTCCTAGGGGGCGCTATTTCAGAAAATAGGCCACGCCCACAAACTTCAACTGTCCAGTTCTATTAGGGGTCAGAGTAAGATCACTCATCAGAAATTGTGTGGCGATGTAACAATGATTGAAGAAATGAGACACAAAAGTATTTCCATGGCGTGATGGCGAATTTCGCCATGCTCCCAAAGCCCCGCCTTTTTTCTAAACCTGCCAGTACTATAGACCAAGTGACCTCAACTTGTCTGCTGCTATTTGCCAGTGATTGCTGGTGATTGGTTAAAAGGAGTCCAATAGGGAGCTGTGAAAAAAAGAGTGGCATGGCAACAGGTCAAAGTTTGAGGCTTAGCCACGCCCACACCTTTATACTTATTTAAAATCCGACGGTTGAATTTTTTCATCTATGTCTTAAGAGTGTATAGCAGATGTTTGAAGGTGATTGGTGAAAAGGGTGATGGAGCATCCTTCTCCAAACAACGTGTGCGAACACCACTAAATCGAGTACTTGGACCAAAATGGCCATCTTCCTGTGCGACTTTGCACTTGGCACCAAGAGACTTTTTTGTAGGTCCTGAGACACTACATTGGTGTAGCAAATTTTGTACTCCTCAGTCAAAGCATGGCTTGGGGCTGACAGTTTTAATGGTCCTAGGGGGCGCTATTTCAGAAAATAGGCCACGCCCACCTAATGTTCACATCAGATTCTTTTTGGGGCTGGACTAGGATCACTCCCAAGAAGTATCGTGGCAATATCTCTAGAAATGACGAAATGGGAGACAAGCGTAAGGCCACGTCGGTACGCCTGACTTCGCCGCACCGCCACAGCTTCGCCTTCTAAAGAAAACTCCCATAAAGTGACGCCAAGCAACCCCAACTTTTCTTCAGTTACCTGCTACAAATTTGGGCTGATTATTTGAAAGGGCGAATTTTGGAAAATTTCCCAGTAAAACTTGACCTTTTAAGTCCTGAGGGGGCGGGGCTTGTGTGACATCATCAATCGACCATTCATTTGTCTTCGGGGGGCGAGGACGATTGTCCTTAGAAATTGTTTTAACTGTAATTCTTTCATTTGTGAAATTATAGCAATTTGAATTTTTTTGGCGAGTGCTCGAACTTTGAGGCCTGGCCCCGCCCCATCAGTATTTACAAATAGTCAATTTTATTGTCTCATTTGAATCGTCCATCGCTTCTGTTCGATCTCGCACTATTTTTGAGACGATGGTGTGAAAAATGACCAAACTGTTCAACCAAATATAGACCCTAGAAATGGCCAAAACGGCTAAAAATCGCCATTTCAACCCAAAATGGCCGACTTCCTGTTTTATATTGACCATGGTTGCAAGAGGCTTTTCTGTGCCGACTGTTGAGTATTACCAGTATACCAAATTTCATAACTGTACGATAAACTAAGCTTTATGGAGAGGGGTATTTTTCACTTTCTAGGGGGCGCTGTCGAGCCACTTTTTTATGAACTTTCACATCGCCAGTGCAATACGTAAATTTCACGCACTTTCTATATTGAGCCAGAATTTGGTGACTTTTTGGATATGCTAAGACCCCCTAAAGGCCACCCAAAGACGCGTAAGAAAAAAAATAATAATAATAAATAATAATAAACGGAGCAGATACAATAGGCCTTCGCAGCTTCACTGCTCGGGCCTAATAATTAAAGCTGCAAGCAGCGTCGTTCGGCCCTCGCAGCGAAGCTGCTCGCCCTCCTTCCGCACCCCCTCCGCTCCATCCCCGACGCTCTCCAAACCCAGCTCCGCGCTTGTCCATCCTGGCCGGCAGCCGGGGGCACCAGGGCACGTCTGGCAGAACAGAAAGTCAACCGCCCCGACACCAGAAACCGTGAACGGCCTCCTCGTCCACACCTCACCCTGATTCAGCATCCCCTCTGAGCCCAGCATTACACGTCTCACCACTAGGAGATACTCTATCTTTACCACACTGGTGATGTGATGTTCAGTCTCGGGCAAATCGGAGGCTGTTTGTGGAAGTTACAGTCAAACGTAAGGTCACAGCGTCACGCCAGAAATCGCCATGGCATCAAAGCTCCTCCCTTTCTGAAAAGCTATCAGATCTGAATAGTCATTACAACATCATGAAGACAGTGCATGACCTTAGTGTCATGTTGACTAAATTAGAGGGGACAAATATGGGCATTTCACCATAAAACAGTAGACTTCCTGTAGTCAGGGGGCGGGGCTTAGGTGATGCCAGCTGTCCACATTGTCACTGTCTTCAGATGTGGTCAGTGATCACACAGACAAAGTTTGAAATTGATCTGATCATGCACATGGGAGTTATTAAGTCAAGTAACGTAATGGCGACTGGTCAAAGTTTGAGGCTTAGCCACGCCCACACCTTTATACTTATTTAAAATCCGACGGTTGAATTTTTTCCTCTATGTCTTAAGAGTATATAGCAGAGGTTTGAAGGTGATCGGTGGAAAGGGCGAGGAGATATCATTCTCCTAATAACGTGTGCGAAAACCACTAAATTGAGTACTTGGACCAAAATGGCCGACCTCCTGTGCGACATTGTGCTTGGCTCCAAGAGACTTTTTTGTAGGTCCTGGTACACTACATTAGTGTGCCAAATTTTGTGATCCTCAGTCAAAGCATGGCTTGGGGCTGACTGTTTTAATGGTCCTAGGGGGCGCTGTTTCAGAAAATAGGCCACGCCCACAAACTTCAGCTGTCCAATTCTATTAGGGGTCAGAGTAGGATCACTCATCAGAACTTGTATGGCGATGTCACAATGACTGAAGAAATGAGAGACAAACGTATTTCCATGTCGTGATGGCGAATTTCGCCATTCTCCCAAAGCCCCGCCTTTATTCGAAACCTGCCAGTACTATAGACCAAGTGACCTCAACTTGTCTGCTGCTATTCGCCACTGTTTGGTGGTGATTGGTTAAAAGGAGTCCAATAGGGAGCTGTGAAAAAAAAGAGTGGCGTGGCGACAGGTCAAAGTTTGAGGCTTAGCCACGCCCACACCTTTATACTTATTTAAAATCCGACGGTTGAATTTTTTCATCTATGTCTTAAGAGTATGTAGCCGAAGTGTGAAGGCAATTGGTGAAAAGGGCGACGGAGCATCACTCTCCAAACAACGTGTGCGAAAACCACTAAATTGCGCACTTGGACCAAAATGGCCGACTTCCTGTGCGACAATGCACTTGGCTCCAAGAGACTTTTTTGTAGGTCCTTAGACACCACATTAGTGTACCAAATTTCGTAATCCTCAGTCAAAGCATGGCTTGGGGCTGTCAGTTTTAATGGTCCTAGGGGGCGCTATTTCAGAAAATAGACCACGCCCACCGGAATTTCACATCAGATCTTTTGGGGGGCCAGACTAGGATCACTCACAAGAAGCTTCGTGGCGATATCTCTAGAAATGACGAAATGGGAGGCAAACGTAAGGCCTAAGCGGTACGCCTGAATTCGCCGCGCCGCCACAGCCCCGCCTTCTGCAGAAAACTCCCATAAAGTGAAGCCAAGCAACCCCAACTTGTCTTCAGTTTCCCGCTACAAATTTGGGGTGATTATTGGAAAGGGCGAATTTTGGAAAATTTCCCAGTAAAACTTGACCTTTTAAGTCCTGAGGGGGCGGGGCTTATGTGACATCATCAATCGACCATTCATTTGTCTTCGGAGGGCGATGACAATTGTCCACAGAACATTTCTTTAACTGTAATTCTTTCATTTATGAAATTATAGCAATTTGAATTTTTTTGGCGAGTGCTCGAACTTTGAGGCCTGGCCCCGCCCCTTCAGTATTTACGAAAAGTCAATTTTATTGTCTCATTTGAATCGTCCATCGCTTCTGTTCGATCTCGCACAATTTTTGAGACGATGGTGCGAAAAATGACCAAACTGTTCAACCAAATATAGACCCTAGAAATGGCCAAAACGGGGTCAAAATGGCCACTTTACTCCAAAATGGCCGACTTCCTGTTTGATATTGACCATGGTTGCAAGAGACTTTTCTGTGCGGACTGTTGAGTACTACAAGTATACCAAATTTCATAACTGTACGATAAACTAAGCTTTATGGAGAGGGGTATTTTTCACTTTCTAGGGGGCGCTGTTCAGTCACTTTTTGACGAACTTTCACATCGCCAGTGAAATACGTAAATTTCACGCACTTTCTATATTGGGCCAGAATTTGGTGACTTTTTGGATATGCTAAGACCCCCTAAAGGCCATTCAAAGACGCGGAAGAAAAAAGAATAATAATAATTAAAGCTGCAAGCAGCGTCGTTCGGCCCTCGCAGCGAAGCTGCTCGCCCTCCTTCCGCACCCCCTCCGCTCCATCCCCGACGCTCTCCAAACCCAGCTCCGCGCTTGTCCATCCTGGCCGGCAGCCGGGGGCACCAGGGCACGTCTGGCAGAACAGAAAGTCAACCACCCCGACACCAGAAACCGTGAACGGCCTCCTCGTCCACACCTCACCCTGATTCAGCATCCCCTCTGAGCCCAGCATTACACGTCTCACCACTAGGAGATACTCTATCTTTACCACACTGGTGATGTGATGTTCAGTCTCTGGCAAATCGGAGGCTGTTTGTGGAAGTTACAGTCAAACGTAAGGTCACAGCGTCACGCCAGAAATCGCCATGGCATCAAAGCTCCTCCCTTTCTGAAAAGCTATCAGATCTGAATAGTCATTACAACATCATGAAGACAGTGCATGACCTTAGTGTCATGTTGACTAAATTAGAGGGGACAAATATGGGCATTTCACCATAAAACAGAAGACTTCCTGTAGTCAGGGGGCGGGGCTTAGGTGATGCCAGCTGTCCACATTGTCACTGTCTTCAGATGTGGTCAGTGATCACACGGACAAAGTTTGAAATTGATCTGATCATGCACAAGGGAGTTATTGAGTCAAGTAACGTAATGGCGACTGGTCAAAGTTTGAGGCTTAGCCACGCCCACACCTTTATACTTATTTAAAATCCGACGGTTGAATCTTTTCCTCTATGTCTTAAGAGTATATAGCAAGAGTTTGAAGGTGATCGGTGGAAAGGGCGACGAGACATCATTCTCCTAATAACGTGTGCGAAAACCACTAAATCGAATACTTGGACCAAAATGGCCGACCTCCTGTGCGACATTGCGCTTGGCTCCAAGAGACTTTTTTGTAGGTCCTGAGACACTACATTAGTGTGCCAAATTTCATGATCTTCAGTCAAAGCACGGCTTGGGGCTGACAGTTTTAATGGTCCTAGGGGGCGCTATTTCAGAAAATAGGCCACGCCCACAAACTTCAGCTGTCCAATTCTATTAGGGGTCAGAGTAGGATCACTCATCAGAAATTGTGTAGCGATGTCACAATGATTGAAGAAATGAGAGACAAACGTATTTCCATGGCGTGATGGCGAATTTCGCCATTCTCCCAAAGCCCCGCCTTTATTCGAAACCTGCCAGTACTATAGACCAAGTGACCTCAACTTGTCTGCTGCTATTTGCCAGTGATTGCTGGTGATTGGTTAAAAGGAGTCCAATAGGGAGCTGTGAAAAAAAGAGTGGCGTGGCGACAGGTGAAAGTTTGAGACTTAGCCACGCCCACACCTTTATACTTATTTAAAATCCGACGGTTGAATTTTTTCATCTATGTCTTAAGAGTGTATAGCAGATGTTTGAAGATGATTGTTGAAAAGGGTGATGGAGAATCCTTCTCCAAACAACGTGTGCAAAAACCACTAAATCGAGTACTTGGACCAAAATGGCCGACTTCCTGTGCGACTTTGCGCTTGGCTCCAAGAGACTTTTTTGTAGGTCCTGAGACACCACATTAGTGTACCAAATTCCGTAATCCTCAGTCAAAGCATGACTTGGGGCTGACAGTTTTAATGGCCCTAGGGGGCGCTATTTCAGAAAATAGGCCACGCCCACCGGATGTTCACATCACATTTTTTGGGGGGCCGAACTAGGATCACTCCCAAGAGATTTCGTGGCGATATCTCTAGAAATGACGAAATGGGAGGCAAACGTAAGGCCACGTCGGTATGCCTGACTTCGCCGCGCTGCCACAGCCCCGCCTTCTGCAGAAAACTCATATAAAGTGACGCCAAGCAACCCCCACTTGTCTTCAGTTACCTGCTACAAATTTGGGCTGATTATTTGAAAGGGCGAATTTTGGACAATTTCCCAGTAAAACTTGACCTTTTAAGGCCTGAGGGGGCGGGGCTTATGTGACATCATCAATCGACCATTCATTTGTCTTCGGGGGGCGATGACAATTATCCATAGAAAGTTACTTTAACTCTAATTCTTTCATTTATGAAATTATAGCAATTTGATTTTTTTTGGCGAGTGCTCGAACTTTGAGGTCTGGCCCCGCCCCTTCAGTATTTACAAAAAGTCAATTTTATTTTCTCTTTTGATTCGTCCATCGCTTCTGTTCGATCGCACACTATTTTTGAGACAATCGTGCAAAAAATGACCAAACTGTTCAACCAAATATAGACCCTAGAAATGGCCAAAACAGGGTCAAAATGGTCACTTTAGTCCAAAATGGCCGACTTCCTGTTTGATATTGATCATGGGTGCAAGAGGCTTTTCTGTGCGTATTGTTGAGTTCTACAAGTGTACCAAATTTCATCATTCTACTATGAAAAAAGGTCAAAGCGGAGGGGTATTTTTAATTTTCCAGGGGGCGCTGTCGAAACACTTTTTTGCCAACTTTCACATTGCCAGCGAAATACGTAAATTTCACGCGCTTTCTATATTGGGCCAGAATTTGGTGAGTTTTTGGATATGCTAAGACCCCCTAAAGGCCATCCAAAGACGCGGAAGAAAAAAAAAGAAAAAAAAAGAAAAAAAAAAATAAACGGAGCAGATACAATAGGCCTTCGCAGCGCTTCGCTGCTCGGGCCTAATAATTAAAGCTGCAAGCAGCGTCGTTCGGCCCTCGCAGCTCCGCGCCGCTCCGGCCTGGCCGGCAGCCCGGGGCACCAGGGCACGTCTGGCAGAACAGAAACGTCAACCACCCCGACACCAGAAACCGCAAATGGCCTCCTCGTCCGCACCTCACCCTGACTCAGCATCCCCTCTGAGCTCACCATTAAATTGAATTGTAAGGTTACGGCGTTACGCCAGAATTCGCCATGGCATCAAAGCCCCTCCCTATCTGGAAAGCTATCAGATCTGAATGGTCATTACAGCATCATGAAGACCGTGCATGACCTTAGTGTCATGTTGACTAAATTAGAGGGGACAAATATGGGCATTTCAGCATAAAACAATAGACTTCCTGTATTCAGGGGGCGGGGCTTAGGTGATGTCAGCTGTCCACATTGTCATTGTTTAAAGATATGGTCAATGATCACACAGACAAAGTTCGAAAAAGATCTGATCATGCACATGGGAGTTATTAAGTCAAGTAAAGTAATGGCGAAAGGTCAAAGTTTGAGACTTAGCCACGCCCACACCTTTCAACTTTTGAAAAATCCGACGGTTGAATTTTTTCTCCTATGTCTTAAGAGTAAATAGCAGAAGTTTGAAGGCGATTGGTGAAAAGGGCAACGGAGCATCACTCTCCAAACAACGTGTGCCAAAACAACTAAATCGCGTACTTGGACCAAAATGCCCGACTTCCTGTGCGACTTTGCACTTGGCTCCAAGAGACTTTTTTGTTGGTCCGGAGACACCTCATTAGTGTACCAAATTTCGTAATCCTCAGTCAAAGAATGGCTAGGGGCTGACAGTTTTAATGGTCCTAGGGGGCGCTATTTCAGAAAAATGGCCACGCCCACAAATTTTAGCTGTCCATTTCTATTGGGGGTCAGACTAGGATCACTCACAACAAATTTCGAGGTGATATCTCGATAACTTAAGAAATGAGAGGCAAACGTATTTCCATGGCGTGATGGCGATTTTCGCCATGCTCCCAAAGCCCCGCCTTTTTTCAAAACCTGCCAGTACTGGAGACAAAGTAACCTCAACTTGTCTACTGCTGTTTGCCACAGAATCCTGGTGTTTGGGTAAAAGGAGTCCAGTAGGGAGCTGTGAAAAAAAGAGTGGCGTGGCGACAGGTCAAAGTTTGAGGCTTAGCCACGCCCACATCTTTCAACTTTTGAAAAATCCGACGGTTGAATTTTTTCCCCTATGTCTTAAGAGTATATAGCAGAAGTTTGAAGGAGATTGGTGAAAAGGGCGACGGAGCATCACTCTCCAAACAACGTGTGCGAAAACCACTAAATCGCGCACTTGGACCAAAATGGCCGACTTCCTGTGCGACTTTGCGCTTGGCTCCAAGAGACTTTTTTGTAGGTCCTGAGACACCACATTAGTGAACCAAATTTCGTAATCCTCAGTCAAAGCATAGCTTGGGGCTATTAGTTTAAATGGTCCTAGGGGGCGCTATTTAAGAAAATAGGCCACGCCCACTAAATTCAGATATCTATGTCGCTTGGGGGTCAGACTAGGATCACGCACCAGAAGTTTCGTAGCAATATCACGATAACTGAAGAAATGAGAGGCAAACATACTTCCATGGCGTGATGGCGATTTTCGCCATGCTCCTGAAGCCCCGCCTTTTTTTGAAACCTGCCAGTACTGGATACCAAGTGACCTCAAGTTGTCTACTGCTGTTTGCCAGAGATTCCTGCTGATCGGGTAAAAGGAGTCCAGTAGGGAGCTGTGAAAAAATGAGTGGCGTGGCGACAGGTCAAAGTTTGAGGCTTAGCCACGCCCACACCGTTAAACTTTTGAAAAATCCGACGGTTGAATTTTTTCCTCTTTGTCTTAAGAGTATATAGCAGACGTTTCAAGGAGATTGGTGAAAAGGGTGACGGAGCATCACTCTCCAAACAAGGTGTGCGAAAACCAGTAAATCGCGTACTTGGACCAAAATGGCCGACTTCCTGTGCGACTTTGCACTTGGGTCCAAGAGACTTTTTTGTAGGTCCTGAGACACCACATTAGTGTACCAAATTTCGTAATCTTCAGTCAAAGCATGGCTTGGGGCTGACAGTTTTAATGGTCCTAGGGGGCGCTATTTCAGAAAGTAGGCCACGCCCACCGGATGTTCACATCAGATCTTTTGGGGGGCCAGACTAGGATCACTCACAAGAAGTTTCGTGATGATATCTTTAGAAATGACGAAATGGGAGGCAAACGTAAGGCCACGGCGGTACGCCTGACTTCGCCGCGCCGCCACAGCCCCGCCCTCTGCCGAAAACTCACATAATGTGACACCAAGCAACCCCCACTTGTCTTGAGTTACCAGCTACAAATTTGTGGTGATTTAGTGAAATGGGGCAATTTGGGACCTTTCACAGTAAAACTTAACCTTTTTGGTCCTGAGGGGGCGGGGCTTGTGTGATGTCATCATGCGACCATTCAATTTACTTTGTGAGGTGATGACGAATGACCACAGAAAGTTTGGTAACTCTATTCCATTCAGTTATGAAGTTATAGCAATTTAAAAATTTTTGGCAAGTAGTCAAACTTCGAGGCCTGGCCCCGCCCCTTCAGTATTTACGAAAAGTCAATTTTATTGTCTCATTTTGTTCGCCCATCTCTTCTGAGCAATTTTACAGAATTTTTGAGATGATCGTGCAAAAAATGATCGAGCAATCCAATCAGAAACGGACCCTAAAAACGGCCAAAACGGCAAAAAATCGCCATTTCAACCCAAAATGGCCGACTTCCTGTTTGATATTGACCATGCTTGCAAGAGACTTTTCTGTGCGGACTATTGAGTACTATAAGTGTACCAAATTTCATAACGGTACGATAAACTAAGCTTTATGGAGAGGGTTTTTTTTCATTTTCTAGGGGGCGCTGTTCAGCCAATTTCTTTGCGATTTTTTTGGGACCTTTAAAATATCAAATTTTTCACCAGGCCTGACAAGTATGCAAAATATTGTGAGTTTTGGGGTATGTTAAGGTCCCCAAAAAGCCATTCAAAGCGGCACCGGAATAATAAATAAAAATAATAATAAACAGAGCAAAAACAAGAGGCCTTCGCAGCGCTTTCGCTGCTCGGGCCTAATTAAAGCTGCAAGCAGCGTCGTTCGGCCCTCGCAGCTCCGCGCCGCTCCGGCCTGGCCGGCAGCCCGGGGCACCAGGGCACGTCTGGCAGAACAGAAACGTCAACCACCCCGACACCAGAAACCGCAAATGGCCTCCTAGTCCGCACCTCACCCTGACTCAGCATCCCCTCTGAGCTCACCATTAAATTGAATTGTAAGGTCACGGCGTCATGCCAGAATTCGCCATGGCATCAAAGCCCCTCCCTTTCTGAAAAGCTAGCAGATCTGAATGGTCATTACAACATCATGAAGACAGTGCATGACCTTAGTGTCATGTTGACTAAATTAGAGGGGACAAATATGGGCATTTCACCATAAAACTAGACTTCCAATAGTCAGGGGGCGGGGCATAGGTGATGTCAGCTGTCCACATTGTCATTTTTTACAGATATGGTCAATGATCACACAGACAACGTTTGATATACGATCTGATCATGCACATGGGAGTTAAGTCAAGTAATGTAATGGCGAAAGGTCAAAGTTTGAGGCTTAGCCACGCCCACACCTTGATACTTATTTAAAATCCGACGGTTGAATTTTTTCCCCTTTGTCTTAAGAGCACATAGCAGATGTTTGAAGGTGATCGGTGAAAAGGGCGACGGGGCATCAAGGTCCAAACAACATGTGCGAAAACCACTAAATCAAGTACTTGGACCAAAATGGCCGACCTCCTGTGCGACTTTGCACTTGGCTCCAAGAGACTTTTTTGTAGGTCCTGAGACACTACATTAGTGTACCAAATTTCGTGATCCTCAGTCAAAGCTTGGCTTGGGGCTGACAGTTTTAATGGTCCTAGGGGGCGCTATTTCAGAAAATAGGCCACGCCCACAAACTTCAGCTGTCCAGTTCTATTGGGGGTCAGACTCAGATCACTCACCAGACATTTTGTGGCGATGTTACGATAATTGAAGAAATGAGAGGCAAACGTATTGCCATGGCGTGATGGCAAATTTCGCCATGCTCCCAAAGCCCTGCCTTTTTTCGAAACCTGCCAGTACTGCAGACCAAGTGACCTCAACTTGTCAGCTGCTATTTGCCAGAGATTGCTGTTGATTGGGTAAAAGGAATCCAATAGGGAGCTGTGAAAAAAAGAGTGGCGTGGCGACAGGTCAAAGTTTGAGGCTTAGCCACGCCCACACCTTTATACTTATTTAAAATCCGACGGTTGAAAATTTTCCTTTATGTCTTAAGAGTATATAGCAGAAGCTTGAAGGCGATTGGTGAAAAGGGCGATGGAGCATCACTCTCCAAACAACGTGTGCGAAAACCAGTAAATCGAGTACTTGGACCAAAATGGCTGACTTCCTGTGCAACTTTGCACTTGGCTCCAAGAGACTTTTTTGTAGGTCCTGAGACACCACATTAGTGTACCAAATTTCGAAATCCTCAGTCAAAGCATGGCTTGGGGCTGACAGTTTTAATGGTCCTAGGGGGCGCTATTTCAGAAAATAGGCCACGCCCACCGGATGTTCACATCAAATTTTTTTGGAGGCTGGACTAGGATCACTCACAAGAGGTTTTGTGGCGATATCTCTAGAAATGACGAAATGGTAGGCAAACGTAAGGCCACGTCGGTACGCCTGACTTCGCCGCGCCGCCACAGCCCCGCCTTCTGGAGAAAACTCCCATAAAGTGACGCCAAGCAACCCCAACTTGTCTTCAGTTTCCTGCTAGAAATATGGGGTGATTAGTTGAAAGGGCGAATTTTGGACAATTTCCCAGTAAAACTTGACCTTTTAAGGCGTGAGGGGGCGGGGCTTATGTGACATCATCAATCAACCATTCATTTGTCTTCGGGGGGCGATGACGATTGTCCATAGAAAATTACTTTAACTGTAATTCTTTCATTTATGAAATTATAGCAATTTGAATTTTTTTGGCGAGTGCTCGAACTTTGAGGCCTGGCCCCGCCTCTTCAGTATTTACGAAAAGTCAGTTTTATTTTCTCATTTGATTCGTCCATCGCTTCTGTTCGATCGCACATTATTTTTGAGACAATCGTGCGAAAAATGACCAAACTGTTTAACCAAATATAGAGCCTAGAAATGGCCAAAATGGGGTAAAAATGGCCACTTTAGTCCAAAATGTCCGACTTCCTGTTTGATATTGACCATGGGTGCAAGAGGCTTTTCTGTGCGTATTGTTGAATTCTACAGGTGTACCAAATTTTATCACTCTACTATGAAAAAAGGTCAATGCGGAGGGGTATTTTTAATTTTCCAGGGGGCGCTGTTGAAACACTTTTATACCAACTTTCACATTGCCAGTGAAATACGTAAATTTCACGCACTTTCTATATTGGGCCAGAATTTGGTGAGTTTTTGGATATGCTAAGACCCCCTAAAGGCCGTCCAAAGACGCGGAAGAAAAAAAAAGAAAAAAAAAGAAGAAAGAAAGAAAAAAAAGAAACGGAGCAGATACAATAGGCCTTCGCAGCGCTTCGCTGCTCGGGCCTAATTAAAGCTGCAAGCAGCGTCGTTCGGCCCTCGCAGCTCCGCGCCGCTCCGGCCTGGCCGGCAGCCCGGGGCACCAGGGCACGTCCGCAGAACACAAACGTCGACCACCCCAACACCAGAAACTGCTAACGGCCACCTTGTCTGCAACTCACCCTGACTCAGCATCCCCTTTGAGCCCACCATTATATTTTATGTCTCACCACTAGGGAATCCTCTATCTTTACCACACTGGTGGTGTGATGACAGTGACCAACTTTAATGCTATTCTGACCATGTTTTTTAAAGTTATCGAAGGATAACGTTATCTAGGTGGCGCTGTGACCAACTACAGAAAAGTCCCATTGAGGTCAGCTTTGGTGACATTATATAACATTCACCAACCGTTTGTGCCTCATTGGCTAAAGGGCATGATTGTTCATTGCCATATTCAGTTTCGGGCAAATCGGAGGCCGTTTGTGGAAGTTACAGTCAAATGTAAGGTCATGGCGTCACGCCAGCATTCACCATGACATCAAAGCCCCTCCCTTTCTGGAAAGCTATCAGATCTGAATGGTCTTTAAAACATCATGAAGACACTGTATGACCTGAGTGTCATTTTCATTAAATTAGAGGGGACAAATATGGGCATTTCACCATAAAACAATAGACTTCCTGTTGTCAGGGGGCGGGGCTTAGGTGATGTCAGCTGTCCACATTGTCTTTGTCTTGAGATGTGGTCAGTGATCACACAGACAAAGTTTGAATTAGATCTGATCATGCACATGGGAGTTATTAAGTCAAGTAATGTCATGGCGAAAGGTCAAAGTTTGAGGCTTAGCCACGCCCACACCTTTATACTTATTTAAAATCCGACGGTTGAATTTTTTCCCCTTTGACTTAAAAGTACATAGCATAAGTTTGAAGGTGATCGGTGTAAAGGGCAACGGGCCATCAATGTCCAAACAACGTGTGCGAAAACCACTAAATCGAGTACTTGGACCAAAATGGCCGACCTCCTGTGCAAAATTGCGCTTGGCTCCAAGAGACTTTTTTGTAGGGCCAGAGACCCTACATGAGTGTACCAATTTTCGTAATCCTCAGTCAAACCTTGTCTTGGGGCTGACAGTTTTAATGGTCCTAGGGGGCGCTATTTCAGAATATAGGCCACGCCCACAAATCTCAGATGCCCATTTCTATTGGGGGTCAGACTAGGATCACTCACCAGACATTTTGTGGCAATGTCACGATAATTGAAGAAATGAGAGGCAAACGTATTGCCATGGCGTGATGGCGAATTTCGCCATGCTCCCAAAGCCCCGCCTTTTTTCAAAACCTGCCAGTACTGTAGACCAAGTGACCTCAACTTGTCAGCTGCTATTTACCAGAGATTCCAGGTGATTGGGTAAAAGGAGTCCAATAGGGAGCTGTGAAAAAAAGAGTGGCGTGGCGAAAGGTCAAAGTTTGAGGCTTAGCCACGCCCACACCTTTATACTTATTTAAAATCCGACGGTTGAATTTTTTCCTCTATGTCTTAAGAGTATATAGCAGAAGCTCGAAGGCGATTGGTGAAAAGGGCGACGGAGCATCACTCTCCAAACAACGTGTGTGAAAACCACTAAATCGAGTACTTGGACCAAAATGGCCGACTTCCTGTGCGACTTTGCACTTGGCTCCAAGAGACTTTTTTGTAGGTCCTGAGACACCACATTAGTGTACCAAATTTCGTAATCCTCAGTCAAAGCATGGCTTGGGGCTGACAGTTTTAATGGTCCTAGGGGGCGCTAATACAGAAAATAGGCCACGCCCACAAACTTAAGCTGACCTTTTCTATTGGGGGTCAGACTAGGATCACTCACAACAATGGTCGAGGTGATATCACGATAAATGAAGAAATGAGAGGCAAACGTATTTCCATGGCGTGATGGCGAATTTCGCCATGCTCCCAAAGCCCCGCCTTTTTTCAAAACCTTCCAGTACTGGAGACCAAGTGACCTCAACTTGCCTGCTGCTATTTACCAGAGATTCCTGGTGATTGGGTAAAAGGAGTCCAATAAGGAGCTGTGAAAAAAAGAGTGGCGTGGCGAAAGGTCAAAGTTTGAGGCTTAGCCACGCCCACACCTTTATACTTATTTAAAATCCGACGGTTGAATTTTTTCCTCTATGTCTTAAGACTATATAGCAGAAGTTTGAAAGTGATTGGTGAAAAGGGCGACGGAGTATCACTCTCCAAACAACGTGTGTGAAAACCACTAAATCGCGCACTTGGACCAAAATGGCCGACTTCCTGTGCGACTTTGCACTTGGCTTCAAGAGACTTTTTTGTAGGTCCTGAGACACCACATTAGTGTACCAAATTTCGTAATCCTCAGTCAAAGCATGGCTTGGGGCTGACAGTTTTAATGGTCCTAGGGGGCGCTATTTCAGAAAATAGGCCACGCCCACCAGATGTTCACATCAGATCTTTTGGGGGGCCGGACTAGGATCACTCACAAGAAGTTTCGTGACGATATCTTTGGAAATGACGAAATGGGAGGCAAACGTAAGGCCAAGGCGGTACGCCTGAATTCGCCGCGCCGCCACAGCCCCGCCCTCTGCCGAAAACTCCCATAAAGTGACGCCAAGCAACCCCCACTTGTCTTGAGTTACCAGCTATAAATTTGTGGTGATTAAGTGAAATGGGGCAATTTGGGACCTTTCACAGTAAAACTTGATCTTTTTGGTCCTGAGGGGGCGGGGCTTGTGTGATGTCATCATCCGACCATTCAATTTACTTTGTGGGTGGATGACAAATGACCACAGAAAGTTTGGTAACTCTATTCCATTCAGTTATGAAGTTATAGCAATTTAAATATTTTTGGCGAGTAGTCAAACTTCGAGGCCTGGCTCCGCCCCTTCAACATATACGAAAACTCAGAATCCTTATCTCATTTTGTTCGCCCATCCCTTCTGAGCAATTTTACACAATTTTTGAGACGATCGTGCGAAAAATGATCGAGCAATCCAATCAGAAACGGACCCTAAAAACGGCAAAAACGGCAAAAAATCGCCATTTCAAGCCAAAATGGCCGACTTCCTGTTTGATATTGACCATGGTTGCAAGAGACTTTTCTGTGCGGACTGTTGAGTACTACAAGTGTACCAAATTTCATAACTGTACGATAAACTAAGCTTTATGGAGAGGGGTTTTTTTCACTTTGTAGGGGGCGCTGTTCAGCCATTTTCTTTGCGATTTTTTTGGGACCTTTAAAATATCAAATTTTTCACCAGGCCTGACAAGTGTGCAAAATATTGTGAGTTTTGGGGTATGTTAAGGTCCCCAAAAAGCCGTTCAAAGGGGCACGAGAATAATAAAAAATTAAAGCTGCAAGCAGCGTCGTTCGGCCCTCGCAGCTCCGCGCCGCTCCGGTCTGGACGGCAGCCCGGGGCACCAGTGCACGTCTGACAGAACAGAAACGTCAACCACCCCGACACCAGAAACCGCGAATGGCCTCCTAGTCCGCACCTCACCCTGACTCAGCATCCCCTCTGAGCTCACCATTAAATTGAATATTAAGATTACGGCGTTACGCCAGAATTCGCCATGGCATCAAAGCCCCTCCCTTTCTGGAAAGCTATCAGATCTGAATAGTCAATACAGCATCATGAAGACAGTGCATGACCTTTGTTTCATGTTGACTAAATTAGAGGGGACAAATATGGGCAGTTCACCATAAAACAATAGGCTTCCTGTAGTCAGGGGGCGGGGCTTAGGTGATGTCAGCTGTCCACATTGTCATTGTTTACAGATATGGTCAATGATCACACAGACAAAGTTCGAAAAAGATCTGATCATGCACATGGGAGTTATTAAGTCAAGTAAAGTAATGGCGAAAGGTCAAAGTTTGAGGCTTAGCCACGCCCACATCTTTCAACTTTTGAAAAATCCGACGGTTGAATTTTTTCCCCTATGTCTTAAGAGTATATAGCAGAAGTTTGAAGGCGATTGGTGAAAAGGGCGACGGAGCATCACTCTCCAAACAACGTGTGCGAAAACCACTAAATCGCGTACTTGGACCAAAATGGCCGACTTCCTGTGCAATGTTGTGCTTGGCTCCAAGAGACTTTTTTGTAGGTCCTGAGACACCACATTAGTGTACCAAATTTCGTAATCCTCAGTCAAAGCATGGCTTGGGGCTGACAGTTTTAATGGCTCTAGGGGGTGCTATTTAAGACAATAGGCCACGCCCACAAACTTCAGCTATGGATATCTCTTGGGGCTCAGGCTAGGATCACTTACAAGAAGTTTCGTAGCGCTATCACAATAACTGAAGAAATGAGAGGCAAACGTATTTCCATGGCGTGATGGCGATTTTCGCGATGCTGCCAAAGCCCCGCCTTTACTCGAAACCTGCCAGTACTGGATACCAAGTGACCTCAAGTTGTCTACTGCTATTTGCCAGAGATTATGGGTGATTGGGTAAAAGGAGTCCAATAGGAAGCTGTGGAAAAAAAGAGTGGCGTGGCGAAAGGTCAAAGTTTGAGGCTTAGCCACGCCCACACCTTTCAACTTGTGAAAAATCCGACGGTTGAATTTTTTCCCCTACGTCTTAAGAGTACATGGCAGAAGTTTGAAGGCGATTGGTGAAAAGGGCGACGGAGCATCACTCTCCAAACGTGTGCGAAAACCACTAATTCGAGTACTTGGACCAAAATGGCCGACTTCCTGTGCGACTTTGTTCTTGGCTCCAAGAGACTTTTTTGTAGGTCCTGAGACACCACATTAGTGTACCAAATTTCGTAATCCTCAGTCAAAGCATGGCTTGGGGCTGACAGTTTTAATGGCTCTAGGGGGTGCTATTTAAGAAAATAGGCCACGCCCACAAACTTCAGCTGTCTATTTCTCTTGGGGCTCAGACTAGGATCACTCACCAGAAGTTTCGTAGCGATATCACGAAAACTGAAGAAATGAGAGGCAAACGTATTTCCTTGGCGTGATGGCGATTTTCGCCATGCTCCCAAAGCCCCGCCTTTTTTCGAAACCTAACTGTACTGGATACCAAGTGACCTCAACTTGTCTACTGCTATTTGCCAGAGATTCCTATTGATTGGGTAAAAGGAGTCCAATAGGGAGATGTGAAAAAAAGAGTGGCATGGCGAAAGGTCAAAGTTTGAGGCTTAGCCACGCCCACACCTTTCAACTTTTGAAAAATCCGACGGTTGAATTTTTTCCCCTTCGTCTTAAGAGTATATAGCAGAAGTGTGAAAGTGATTGGTGAAAAGAGCAACGGAGCATCATTCTCCAAACAACGTGTGCGAAAACCACTAAATTGCGTACTTGGACCAAAATGGCTGACCTCCTGTGCGACTTTGCGCTTGGCTCCAAGAGACTTTTTTGTAGGTCCTGAGACACCACATTAGTGTACCAAATTTCGTAATCCTCAGTCAAAGCATAGCTTGGGGCTATTAGTTTAAATGGTCCTAGGGGGCGCTATTTAAGAAAATAGGCCACGCCCACAAATTTCAGATGTCTATGTCGCTTGGGGGTCAGACTAGGATCACGCACCAGAAGTTTCGTAGCGATATCACGATAACTGAAGAAATGAGAGGCAAACATACTTCCATGGCGTGATGGCGATTTTCGCCATGCTCCTGCAGCCCCGCCTTTTTTTGAAACCTGCCAGTACTGGATACCAAGTGACCTCAAGTTGTCTACTGCTGTTTGCCAGAGATTCCTGCTGATTGGGTAAAAGGAGTCCAGTAGGGAGCTGTGAAAAAATGAGTGGCGTGGCGACAGGTCAAAGTTTGAGGCTTAGCCACGCCCACACCGTTAAACTTTTGAAAAATCCGACGGTTGAATTTTTTCCTCTTTGTCTTAAGAGTATATAGCAGACGTTTCAAGGAGATTGGTGAAAAGGGCGACGGAGCATCACTCTCCAAACAAGGTGTGCGAAAACCAGTAAATCGCGTACTTGGACCAAAATGGCCGACTTCCTGTGCGACTTTGCACTTGGGTCCAAGAGACTTTTGTGTAGGTCCTGAGACACCACATTAGTGTACCAAATTTCGTAATCCTCAGTCAAAGCATGGCTTGGGGCTGACAGTTTTAATGGTCCTAGGGGGCGCTATCTCAGAATATAGGCCACGCCCACTGGATGTTCACATCAGATCTTTTGGGGGGCCAGACTAGGATCACTCACAAGAAGTTGCGTGACGATATCTTTAGAAATGACGAAATGGGAGGCAAACGTAAGGCCACAGCGGTACGCCTGACTTTGCCGCGCCGCCACAGCCCCGCCCTCTGCCGAAAACTCCCATAAAGTGACGCCAAGCAACCCCCACTTGTCTTGAGTTACCAGCTACAAATTCGTGGTGATTAAGTGAAATGGGACAATTTGGGACATTTCACAGTAAAACTTGATCTTTTTGGTCCTGAGGGGGCGGGGCTTGTGTGATGTCATCATCCGACCATTCAATTTACTTTGTGGGTGGATGACGAATGACCACAGAAAGTTTGGTAACTCTATTCCATTCAGTTTTGAAGTTATAGCAATTTAAATATTTTTGGCGAGTAGTCAAATTTTGAGGCCTGGCCCCGCCCCTTCAACATATACGAAAACTCAGAATCCTCATCTCATTTTGTTCGCCCATCCCTTCTGAGCAATTTTGCACAATTTTTGAGACGATCTTGCGAAAAATGATCGAGCAATCCAATCAGAAACGCACCCTAAAAACGGCAAAAACGGCTAAAAATCGCCATTTCAACCCAAAATGGCCGACTTGCTGTTTGATATTGACCATGCTTGCAAGAGACTTTTCTGTGCGGACTGTTGAGTACTACAAGTGTACCAAAGTTCATAACTGTACGATAAACTAAGATTATGGAGAGGGTTTTTTTTTACTTTCTAGGGGGCGCTGTTCAGCCATTTGCTTTGCGATTTTTTTGGGACCTTGAAAATATCAAATTTTTCACCAGGCCTGACAAGTTTGCAAAATATTGTGAGTTTTGGGGTATGTTAAGGTCCCCAAAAAGCCGTTCAAAGGGGCACCGGAATAATAAATAATAATTAAAGCTGCAAGCAGCGTCGTTCGGCCCTCGCAGCTCCGCGCCGCTCCGGCCTGGCCGGCAGCCCGGGGCACCAGGGCACGTCCGCAGAACACAAACGTCGACCACCCCAACACCAGAAACTGCTAACGGCCACCTTGTCCGCAACTCACCCTGACTCAGCATCCCCTTTGAGCCCACCATTATATTTTATGTCTCACCACTAGGGAATCCTCTATCTTTACCACACTGGTGGTGTGATGACAGTGACCAACTTTAATGCTATTCTGACCATGTTTTTTAAAGTTATCGAAGGATAACGTTATCTAGGTGGCGCTGTGACCAACTACAGAAAAGTCCCATTGAGGTCAGCTTTGGTGACATTATATAACATTCACCAACCGTTTGTGCCTCATTGGCTAAAGGGCATGATTGTTCATTGCCATATTCAGTTTCGGGCAAATCGGAGGCCGTTTGTGGAAGTTACAGTCAAATGTAAGGTCATGGCGTCACGCCAGCATTCACCATGGCATCAAAGCCCCTCCCTTTCTGGAAAGCTATCAGATCTGAATGGTCTTTAAAACATCATGAAGACACTGTATGACCTGAGTGTCATTTTCATTAAATTAGAGGGGACAAATATAGGCATTTCACCATAAAACAATAGACTTCCTGTTGTCAGGGGGCGGGGCTTAGGTGATGTCAGCTGTCCACATTGTCGTTATCTTGAGATGTGGTCAGTGATCACACAGACAAAGTTTGAATTAGCTCTGATCATGCACATGGGAGTTATTAAGTCAAGTAATGTCATGGCGAAAGGTCAAAGTTTGAGGCTTAGCCACGCCCACACCTTTATACTTATTTAAAATCCGACGGTTGAATTTTTTCCCCTTTGACTTAAAAGTACATAGCATAAGTTTGAAGGTGATCGGTGTAAAGGGCAACGGGCCATCAATGTCCAAACAACGTGTGCGAAAACCACTAAATCGAGTACTTGGACCAAAATGGCCGACCTCCTGTGCGAAATTGCGCTTGGCTCCAAGAGACTTTTTTGTAGGGCCAGAGACCCTACATGAGTGTACCAATTTTCGTAATCCTCAGTCAAACCTTGTCTTGGGGCTGACAGTTTTAATGGTCCTAGGGGGCGCTATTTCAGAATATAGGCCACGCCCACAAATCTCAGATGCCCATTTCTATTGGGGGTTAGACTAGGATCACTCACCAGACATTTTGTGGCGATGTCACGATAATTGAAGAAATGAGAGGCAAACGTATTGCCATGACGTGATGGCGAATTTCGCCATGCTCCCAAAGCCTCGCCTTTTTTCAAAACCTGCCAGTACTGTAGACCAAGTGACCTCAACTTGTCAGCTGCTATTTACCAGAGATTCCAGGTGATTGGGTAAAAGGAGTCCAATAGGGAGCTGTGAAAAAAAGAGTGGCGTGGCGAAAGGTCAAAGTTTGAGGCTTAGCCACACCCACACCTTTATACTTATTTAAAATCCGACGGTTGAATTTTTTCCTCTATGTCTTAAGAGTATATAGCAGAAGCTCGAAGGCGATTGGTGAAAAGGGCGACGGAGCATCACTCTCCAAACAACGTGTGTGAAAACCACTAAATCGCGCACTTGGACCAAAATGGCCGACTTCCTGTGCGACTTTGCACTTGGCTCCAAGAGACTTTTTTGTAGGTCCTGAGACACCACTTTATTGTACCAAATTTCGTAATCCTCAGTCAAAGCATGGCTTGGGGCTGACAGTTTTAATGGTCCTAGGGGGCGCTAATACAGAAAATAGGCCACGCCCACAAACTTAAGCTGACCTTTTCTATTGGGGGTCAGACTAGGATCACTCACAACAATGGTCGAGGTGATATCACGATAAATGAAGAAATGAGAGGCAAACGTATATCCATGGCGTGATGGCGAATTTCGCCATGCTCCCAAAGCCCCGCCTTTTTTCAAAACCTTCCAGTACTGGAGACCAAGTGACCTCAACTTGCCTGCTGCTATTTACCAGAGATTCCTGGTGATTGGGTAAAAGGAGTCCAATAAGGAGCTGTGAAAAAAAGAGTGGCGTGGCGAAAGGTCAAAGTTTGAGGCTTAGCCACGCCCACACCTTTATACTTATTTAAAATCCGACGGTTGAATTTTTTCCTCTATGTCTTAAGACTATATAGCAGAAGTTTGAAAGTGATTGGTGAAAAGGGCGACGGAGTATCACTCTCCAAACAACGTGTGTGAAAACCACTAAATCGCGCACTTGGACCAAAATGGCCGACTTCCTGTGCAACTTTGCACTTGGCTCCAAGAGACTTTTTTGTAGGTCCTGAGACACCACATTAGTGTACCAAATTTCGTAATCCTCAGTCAAAGCATGGCTTGGGGCTGACAGTTTTAATGGTCCTAGGGGGCGCTATTTCAGAAAATTGGCCACGCCCACCGGATGTTCACGTCAGATTTTTTGGGGGGCCAGACTAGGATCACTCACAAGAAGTTTCGTGACGACATCTTTAGAAATAAAGAAATGGGAGGCAAACGTAAGGCCACGGCGGTACGCCTTACTTCGCCGCGCCGCCACAGCCCCGCCCTCTGACGAAAACTCCCATAAAGTGACGCCAAGCAACCCCCACTTGCCTTGAATTACCAGCTCCAAATTTGTGGTGATTAAGTGAAATGGGGCAATTTGGGATCTTTCACAGTAAAACTTGACCTTTTTGGTCCTGAGGGGGCGGGGCTTGTGTGATGTCATCAACCGTTCATTCAATTTACTTTGTGGGTCGATGACAAATGACCACAGAAAGTTTGGTAACTCTATTCCATTCAATTATGAAGTTATAGCAATTTAAATTTTTTTGGCGAGTAGTCAAACTTTGAGGCCTGGCTCCGCCCCTTCAACATATACGAAAACTCAGAATCCTTATCTCATTTTGTTCGCCCATCCCTTCTGAGCAATTTTACACAATTTTTGAGACGATCGTGCGAAAAATGATCGAGCAATCCAATCAGAGACGGACCCTAAAAACGGCAAAAACGGCAAAAAATTGCCATTTCAACCCAAAATGGCCGACTTCCTGTTTGATATTGACCATGGTTGCAAGAGACGTTTCTGTGCGGACTGTTGAGTACTACAAGTGTACCAAATTTCATAACTGTACGATAAACTAAGCTTTATGGAGAGGTTTTTTTTTCACTTTGTAGGGGGCGCTGTTCAGCCATTTTCTTTGCGATTTTTTTGGGACCTTTAAAATATCAAATTTTTCACCAGGTCTGACAAGTGTTCAAAATATTGTGAGTTTTGGGGTATGTTAAGGTCCCCAAAAAGCGGTTCAAAGGGGGCACGGAATAACAAAAAATAATAATAATCAGAGCAAAAACAAGAGGCCTTCGCAGCGCTTTCGCTGCTCGGGCCTAATAAACAGAGCAAAAACAAGAGGCCTTCGCAGCGCTTTCGCTGCTCGGGCCTAATAAGAAGAAGAAACGGAGCAGATACAATAGGCCTTCGCAGCTTCACTGCTCGGGCCTAATTAAAGCTGCAAGCAGCGTCGTTCGGCCCTCGCAGCTCCGCGCCGCTCCGGCCTGGCCGGCAGCCCGGGGCACCAGGGCACCTCTGCAGAACACAAACGTCGACCACCCCAACACCAGAAACTGCTAACGGCCACCTTTTCCGCACCTCACCCTGACTCAGCATCCCCTTTGAGCCCACCATTATATTTTATGTCTCACCACTAGGGAATCCTCTATCTTTACCACACTGGTTGTGTGATGACAGTGACCAACTTTAATGCTATTCTGACCATGTTTTTTAAAGTTATCGAAGGATAACGTTATCTAGGTGGCTCTGTGACCAACTACAGAAAAGTCCCATTGAGGTCAGCTTTGGTGACATTATATAACATTCACCAACCGTTTGTGCCTCATTGGCTAAAGGGCATGATTGTTCATTGCCATATTCAGTTTCGGGCAAATCGGAGGCCGTTTGTGGAAGTTACAGTCAAATGTAAGGTCATGGCGTCACGTCAGCATTCACCATGGCATCAAAGCCCCTCCCTTTCTGGAAAGCTATCAGATCTGAATGGTCATTAAAACATCATGAAGACACTGTATGACCTGAGTGTCATTTTCACTAAATTAGAGGGGACAAATATGGGCATTTCACCATAAAACAATAGACTTCCTGTTGTCAGGGGGCGGGGCTTAGGTGATGTAAGCTGTCCACATTGTCGTTGTCTTGAGATGTGGTCAGTGATCACACAGACAAAGTTTGAATTAGATCTGATCATGCACATGGGAGTTATTAAGTCAAGTAATGTCATGGCGAAAGGTCAAAGTTTGAGGCTTAGCCACGCCCACACCTTTATACTTATTTAAAATCCGACGGTTGAATTTTTTCCCCTTTGACTTAAAAGTACATAGCATAAGTTTGAAGTTGATCGGTGTAAAGGGCGACGGGCCATCAATGTCCAAACAACGTGTGCGAAAACCACTAAATCGAGTACTTGGACCAAAATGGCCGACCTCCTGTGCGAAATTGCGCTTGGCTCCAAGAGACTTTTTTGTAGGTCCACAGACCCTACATGAGTGTACCAATTTTCGTAATCCTCAGTAAAACCTTGTCTTGGGGCTGACAGTTTTAATGGTCCTAGGGGGCGCTATTTCAGAATATAGGCCACGCCCACAAATCTCAGCTGCCCAATTCTATTGGGGGTCAGACTTGGATCACTCACCAGACATTTTGTGGCGATGTCACGATAATTGAAGAAATGAGAGGCAAACGTATTGCCATGGCGTGATGGCGAATTTCGCCATGCTCCCAAAGCCCCGCCTTTTTTCAAAACCTGCCAGTACTGTAGACCAAGTGACCTCAACTTGTCAGCTGCTATTTGCCAGAGATTGCTGGTGATTGGGTAAAAGGAGTCCAATAGGGAGCTGTGAAAAAAAGAGTGGCGTGGCGACAGGTCAAAGTTTGAGGCTTAGCCACGCCCACACCTTTATACTTATTTAAAATCCGACGGTTGAATTTTTTACTTTATGTCTTAAGAGTATATAGCAGAAGTTTGAAGGCGATTGGTGAAAAGGGCGATGGAGCATCACTGTCCAAACAACGTGTGCGAAAACCAGTAAATCGCGTACTTGGACCAAAATGGCCGACTTCCTGTGCAACTTTGCACTAGGCTCCAAGAGACTTTTTTGTAGGTCCTGAGACACCACATTAGTGTACCAAATTTCGTAAACCTCAGTCAAAGCATGGCTTGGGGCTGACAGTTTTAATGATCCTAGGTGGCGCTATTTCATAAAATAGGCCACGCCCACCGGATGTTCACATCACATTTTTTGGGGGGCCGGACTAGGATCACTCCCAAGAGGTTTTGTGGCGATATCTCAAGAAATGATGAAATGGGAGGCAAACGTAAGGCCACATTGGTACGCCTGACTTCGCCGCACCGCCACAGCCCCGCCTTCTGGAGAAAACTCCCATAAAGTGACGCCAAGCAATCCCAACTTGTCTTCAGTTACCTGCTACAAATATGGGGTGATTAGTTGAAAGGGCGAATTTTGGACAATTTCCCAGTAAAACTTGACCTTTTAAGGCCTGAGGGGGCGGGGCTTATGTGACATCATCAATCAACCATTCATTTGTCTTCGGGGGCGGATGACGATTGTCCATAGAAAATTACTTTAACTGTAATTCTTTCATTTATGAAATTATAGCAATTTGAATTTTTTTGGCGAGTGCTCGAACTTTGAGGCCTGGCCCCGCCCCTTCAGTATTTACGAAAAGTCAATTTTATTTGCTCATTTGATTCGTCCATCGCTTCTGTTCGATCGCCCACTATTTTTGAGACGATCGTGCGAAAAATGGTCAAATTGTTCAACCAAATGTAGACCCTAGAAATGGCCAAAACGGGGTCAAAATGGCCACTTTAGTCCAAAATGGCCGACTTCCTGTTTGATATTGACCATGGCTGCAAGAGGCTTTTCTGTGCGTATTGTTGAGTTCTACAGGTGCACCAAATTTCATCACTCTACTACGAAAAAAGGTCAATGCGGAGGGGTATTTTTAATTTTCCAGGGGGCGCTGTTGAAACATTTTTATACCAACTTTCACGTTGCCAGTGAAATACGTAAATTTCACGCACTTTCTATATTGGGCCAGAATTTGGTGACTTTTTGGATATGCTAAGACCCCCTAAAGGCCGTCCAAAGACGCGGAAGAAAAAAAAAGAAAAAAAAAAAAGAAAAATAAACGGAGCAGATACAATAGGCCTTCGCAGCGCTTCGCTGCTCGGGCCTAATAATAATCAGAGCAAAAACAAGAGGCCTTCGCAGCGCTTTCGCTGCTCGGGCCTAATAAACAGAGCAAAAACAAGAGGCCTTCGCAGCGCTTTCGCTGCTCGGGCCTAATAAGAAGAAACGGAGCAGATACAATAGGCCTTCGCAGCTTCACTGCTCGGGCCTAATCAGAGCAAAAACAAGAGGCCTTCGCAGCTCTTTCGCTGCTCGGGCCTAATTAAAGCTGCAAGCAGCGTCGTTCGGCCCTCGCAGCTCCGCGCCGCTCCGGCCTGGCCGGCAGCCCGGGGCACCAGGGCACAGCTGGCAGAACAGAAACGTCACCCACCCCGACACCAGAAACCGCAAATGGCCTCCTAGTCCGCACCTCACCCTGACTCAGCATCCCCTCTGAGCTCACCATTAAATTGAATTGTAAGGTCACGACGTCATGCCAGAATTCACCATGGCATCAAAGCCCCTCCCTATCTGGAAAGCTATCAGATCTGAATGGTCATTACAACATCATGAAGACAGTGCATGACCTCAGTGTCATGTTGACTAAATTAGAGGGGACAAATATGGGCATTTCACCATAAAACAATAGACTTCCTGTTGTCAGGGGGCGGGGCTTAGGTGATGTCAGCTGTCCATAATGACGTTGCCTTAAGATGTGGTCAGTGATCACACAGACAAAGTTTGATATAGATCTGATCGTGCACATGGGAGTTATTAAGTCAAGTAATGTAATGGCGAAAGGTCAAAGTTTGAGGCTTAGCCACGCCCACACCTTTATACTTATTTAAAATCCGACGGTTGAATTTTTTCCACTATATCTTAAGAGTATCTAGCAGAAGTTACAAGGCGATTGGTGAAAAGGTCGACGGAGCATCACTCTCCAAACAACGTGTGCGAAAACCACTAAATCGAGTACTTGGACCAAAATGGCCGACTTCCTGTGCGACTTTGCAATTGGCTCCAAGAGACTTTTTTGTAGGTCCTAAGACACCACATTGCTGTACCAAATTTCGTAATCCTCAGTCAAAGCATGGCTTGGGGCTGACAGTTTTAATGGTCCTAGGGGGCGCTAATTCAGAAAATAGGCCACGCCCACAAACTTAAGCTGACCATGTCTGTTGGGGGTCAGACTAGGATCACTCGCAACAAATTTCGAGGTGATATCACGATAAATGAAGAAATGAGAGGCAAACGTATTTCCATGGCGTGATGGCGAATTTCGCCATGCTCCCAAAGCCCCGCATTTTTTCAAAACCTTCCAGTACTGGAGACCAAGTGACCTCAACGTGTCTGCTGCTATTTACCAGAGATTCCTGGTGATTGGGTAAAAGGAGTCCAATAGGGAGCTGTGAAAAAAAGAGTGGCCTGGAGAAAGGTCAAAGTTTGAGGCTTAGCCACGCCCACACCTTTATACTTATTTAAAATCCGACGGTTGAATTTTTTCCTCTATGTCTTAAGAGTATATAGCAGAAGTTTGAAGGCGATTGGTGAAAAGGGCGACGGAGCATCACTCTCCTAACAACGTGTGCGAAAACCACTAAATTGCGCACTTGGACCAAAATGGCCGACTTCCTGTGCGACTTTGCACTTGGCTCCAAGAGACTTTTTTGTAGGGCCTGAGACACCACATTAGTGTACCAAATTTCGTAATCCTCAGTCAAAGCATGGCTTGGGGCTGACAGTTTTAATGGTCCTAGGGGGCGCTATTTCAGAAAATAGGCCACGCCCACCAGATATTGACATCAGATCTTTTGGGGGGCCGGACTAGGATCACTCACAAGAAGTTTCGTGACGATATCTCTAGAAATGACGAAATGGGAGGCAAACGTAAGGCCACGGCGGTACGCCTGAATTCGCTGCGCCGCCAAAGCCCCGCCCTCTGCCGAAAACTCCCATAAAGTGACGCCAAGCAACTCCCACTTGTCTTGAGTTACCAGCTACAAATTCGTGATGATTAAGTGAAATGGGGCAATTTGGGACCTTTCACAGTAAAACTTGATCTTTTTGGTCCTGAGGGGGCGGGGCTTGTGTGATGTCATAATCCGACCATTCAATTTACTTTGTGGGTGGATGACGAATGACCACAGAAAGTTTGGTAACTCTATTCCTTTCAGTTTTGAAGTTATAGCAATTTAAATATTTTTGGCGAGTAGTCAAACTTTGAGGCCTGGCCCCGCCCCTTCAACATATACGAAAACTCAGAATCCTCATCTCATTTTGTTCGCCCATCCCTTCTGAGCAATTTTACACAATTTTTGAGACGATTGTCCGAAAAATGATCGAGCAATCCAATCAGAAACGGACCCTAAAAACGGCAAAAACGGCTAAAAATCGCCATTTCAACCCAAAATGGCCGACTTCCTGTTTGATATTGACCATGCTTGCAAGAGACTTTTCTGTGCGGACTGTTGAGTACTACAAGTGTACCAAATTTCATAACTGTACGATAAACTAAGCTTTATGGAGAGGGGTTTTTTTCACTTTCTAGGGGGCGCTGTTCAGCCATTTTCTTTGCGATTTTTTTGGGACCTTTAAAATATCAAATTTTTCACCAGGCCTGACAAGTTTGCAAAATATTGTGAGTTTTGGGGTATGTTAAGGTCCCCAAAAAGCCGTTCAAAGGGGCACCGGAATAATAAATTAAAGCTGCAAGCAGCGTCGTTCGGCCCTCGCAGCGAAGCTGCTCGCCCTCCTTCCGCACCCCCTCCGCTCCATCCCCGACGCTCTCCAAACCCAGCTCCGCGCTTGTCCATCCTGGACGGCAGCCGGGGGCACCAGGGCACGTCTGGCAGAACAGAAAGTCAACCACCCCGACACCAGAAACCGTGAACGGCCTCCTCGTCCACACCTCACCCTGATTCAGCATCCCCTCTGAGCCCATTATTACACGTTTCACCACTAGGAGATACTCTATCTTTACCACACTGGTGATGTGATGTTCAGTCTCTGGCAAATCGGAGGCTGTTTGTGGAAGTTACAGTCAAACGTAAGGTCACAGCGTCACGCCAGAAATCGCCATGGCATCAAAGCTCCTCCCTTTCTGAAAAGCTATCAGATCTGAATAGTCATTACAACATCATGAAGACAGTGCATGACCTTAGTGTCATGTTGACTAAATTAGAGGGGACAAATATGGGCATTTCACCATAAAACAGAAGACTTCCTGTAGTCAGGGGGCGGGGCTTAGGTGATGCCAGGTGTCCACATTGTCACTGTCTTCAGATGTGGTCAGTGATCACACGGACAAAGTTTGAAATTGATCTGATCATGCACAAGGGAGTTATTGAGTCAAGTAACGTAATGGCGACTGGTCAAAGTTTGAGGCTTAGCCACGCCCACACCTTTATACTTATTTAAAATCCGACGGTTGAATCTTTTCCTCTATGTCTTAAGAGTATATAGCAAGAGTTTGAAGGTGATCGGTGGAAAGGGCGACGAGACATCATTCTCCTAATAACGTGTGCGAAAACCACTAAATCGAGTACTTGGACCAAAATGGCCGACCTCCTGTGCGACATTGCGCTTGGCTCCAAGAGACTTTTTTGTAGGTCCTGAGACACTACATTAGTGTGCCAAATTTCGTGATCCTCAGTCAAAGCACGGCTTGGGGCTGACAGTTTTAATGGTCCTAGGGGGCGCTATTTCAGAAAATAGGCCACGCCCACAAACTTCAGCTGTCCAATTCTATTAGGGGTCAGAGTAGGATCACTCATCAGAAATTGTGTGGCGATGTCACAATGATTGAAGAAATGAGAGACAAACGTATTTCCATGGCGTGATGGCGAATTTCGCCATGCTCCCAAAGCCCCGCCTTTATTCGAAAGCTGCCAGTACTATAGACCAAGTGACCTCAACTTGTCTGCTGCTATTTGCCAGTGATTGCTGGTGATTGGTTAAAAGGAGTCCAATAGGGAGCTGTGAAAAAAAGAGTGGCGTGGCGACAGGTCAAAGTTTGAGGCTTAGCCACGCCCACACCTTTATACTTATTTAAAATCCGTAGGTTGATTTTTTTCCCCTTTGTCTTAAGAGTCTATAGCAGAAGTTTGAAGGTGATTGGTGAAAAGGGCAATGGTGTAACACTCTCCAAACAACGTGTGCGAAAACCACTAAATCGACTACTTGGACCAAAATGGCCGACTTCCTGTGCGACTTTGCACTTGGCTCCAAGAGACTTTTTTGTAGGACCGGAGACACCACATTAGTGTACCAGATTTCGTACTCCTCAGTCAAAGCATGGCTAGGGGCTGACAGTTTTAATGGTCCTAGAGGGCGCCATTTCAGAAAATAGGCCACGCCCACAAACTACAGCTGTCCAAATCTATTGGGGGTCAGACTAGGATCACTCACCAGACATTTTGTGGTGATGGCACGATAATTGAAGAAATGAGAGGCAAACGTATTGCCATGGCGTGATGGTGAATTTTGCCATGCTCCCAAAGCCCCGCCTTTTTTCAAAACCTGCCAGTACTGGAGACTAAGTGACCTCAACTTGTCAGCTGCTATTCGCCAGAGATTGCTGGCGATTGGGTAAAAGGAGTCCAATAGGTAGCTGTGAAAAAAAGAGTGGCGTGGTGACAGGTCAAAGTTTGAGGCTTAGCCACGCCCACACCTTTATACTTATTTAAAATCCGACGGTTGAATTTTTTCCTTTATGTCTTAAGAGTCTATAGCAGAAGTTTGAAGGCGATTGGTGAAAAGGGCGATGGAGCATCACTCTCCAAACAACGTGTGCGAAAACCACTAAATCGAGTACTTGGACCAAAATGGCCGACTTCCTGTGCGACTTTGCACTTGGCTCCAAGAGACTTTTTTGTAGGTCCTGAGACACCACATTAGTGTGCCAAATTTCATAATCCTCAGTCAAAGCATGACTTGGGGCTGACAGTTTTAATGGTCCTAGGGGGCGCTATTTCAGAAAATAGGCCACGCCCACCGGATGTTCACATCACATTTTGTGGGGGGCTGAACTAGGATCACTCCCAAGAGGTTTTGTGGCGATATCTCTAGAAATGACGAAATGGGAGGCAAACGTAAGGCCTAAGCGGTACGCCTGACTTCGCCGCGCCGCCACAGCCCCGCCTTCTGGAGAAAACTCCCATAAAGTGACGCCAAGCAACCCCAACTTGTCTTCAGTTACCCGCTACAAATTTGGGGTGGTTATTGGAAAGGGCGAATTTTGGAAAATTTCCCAGTAAATCTTGACCTTTTAAGTCCTGAGGGGGCGGGGCTTATGTGACATCATCAATCGACCATTCATTTGTCTTCGGAGGTCGACGACGATTGTCCTTAGAACATTTCTTTAACTGTAATTCTTTCATTTATGAATCTATAGCAATTTGAATTTTTTTGGCGAGTGCTCGAACTTTGAGGCCTGGTCCCGCCCCTTCAGTATTTACGAAAAGTCAATTTTATTGTCTCATTTTAATCGTCCATCGCTTCTGTTCGATCGCACACTATTTTTGAGACGATCGTGCGAAAAATGACCAAACTGTTAAACCAAATATAGACCCTAGAAATGGCCAAAACGGGGTCAAAATGGCCACTTTAGTCCAAAATGGCCGACTTCCTGTTTGATATTGACCATGGGTGCAAGAGGCTTTTCTGTGCGTATTGTTGAGTTCTACAAGTGTACCAAATTTCACCATTCTACTATGAAAAAAGGTCAAAGCGGAGGGGTATTTTTAATTTTCCAGGGGGCGCTGTTGAAACATTTTTTTACCAACTTTCAGGTTGCCAGTGAAATACGTAAATGTCACGCACTTTCTATATTGGGCCAGAATTTGGTGACTTTTTGGATATGCTAAGACCCCCTAAAGGCCATCCAAAGACGCGGAAGAAAAAAAAAGAAAGAAAGAAAGAAAGAAAAAATAATAATAATAATTAAAGCTGCAAGCAGCGTCGTTCGGCCCTCGCAGCTCCGCGCCGCTCCGGCCTGGCCAGCAGCCCGGGGCACCAGGGCACGTCCGCAGAACACAAACGTCGACCACCCCAACACCAGAAACTGCTAACGGCCACCTTGTCCGCACCTCACCCTGACTCAGCATCCCCTTTGAGCCCTCCATTATATTTTATGTCTCACCACTAGGGAATCCTCTATCTTTACCACACTGGTGGTGTGATGACATTGACCAACTTTAATGCTATTCTGACCATGTTTTTTAAAGTTATCGAAGGATAACGTTATCTAGGTGGCGCTGTGACCAACTACAGAAAAGTCCCATTGAGGTCAGCTTTGGTGACATTATATAACATTCACCAACCGTTTGTGCCTCATTGGCTAAAGGGCATGATTGTTCATTGCCATATTCAGTTTCGGGCAAATCGGAGGCCGTTTGTGGAAGTTACAGTCAAATGTAAGGTCATGGCGTCACGCCAGCATTCACCATGGCATCAAAACCCCTCCCTTTCTGGCAAGCTATCAGATCTGAATTGTCATTAAAACATCATGAAGACACTGTATGACCTGAGTGTCATTTTCACTAAATTAGAGGGGACAAATATGGGCATTTCACCATAAAACAATAGACTTCCTGTTGTCAGGGGGCGGGGCTTAGGTGATGTCAGCTGTCCACATTGTCGTTGTCTTGAGATGTGGTCAGTGATCACACAGACAAAGTTTGAATTAGATCTGATCATGCACATGGGAGTTATTAAGTCAAGTAATGTCATGGCGAAAGGTCAAAGTTTGAGGCTTAGCCACGCCCACACCTTTATACTTATTTAAAATCCGACGGTGGAATTTTTTCCCCTTTGACTTAAAAGTACATAGCATAAGTTTGAAGGTGATCGGTGTAAAGGGCGATGGTCCATCAATGTCCAAACAACGTGTGCGAAAACCAGTAAATCGAGTACTTGGACCAAAATGGCCGACCTCCTGTGCGAAATTGCGCTTGGCTCCAAGAGACTTTTTTGTAGGTCCAGAGACCCTACATGAGTGTACCAATTTTCGTAATCCTCAGTCAAACCTTGTCTTGGGGCTGACAGTTTTAATGGTCCTAGGGGGCGCTATTTCAGAATATAGGCCACGCCCACAAATCTCAGCTGCCCAATTCTATTGGGGGTCAGACTAGGATCACTCACCAGACATTTTGTGGCGATGTCACGATAATTGAAGAAATGAGAGGCAAACGTATTGCCATGGCGTGATGGCGAATTTCACCATGCTCCCAAAGCCCCGCCTTTTTTCAAAACCTGCCAGTACTGTAGACCAAGTGACCTCAACTTGTCAGCTGCTATTTGCCAGAGATTGCTGGTGATTGGGTAAAAGGAGTCCAATAGGGAGCTGTGAAAAAAAGAGTGGCGTGGCGACAGGTCAAAGTTTGAGGCTTAGCCACGCCCACACCTTTATACTTATTTAAAATCCGACGGTTGAATTTTTTACTTTATGTCTTAAGAGTATATAGAAGAAGTTTGAAGGCGATTGGTGAAAAGGGCGATGGAGCATCACTGTCAAAACAACGTGTGCGAAAACCAGTAAATCGCGTACTTGGACCAAAATCGCCGACTTCCTGTGCAACTTTGCACTAGGCTCCAAGAGACTTTTTTGTAGGTCCTGCGACACCACATTAGTGTACCAAATTTCGTAATCCTCAGTCAAAGCATGGCTTGGGGCTGACAGTTTTAATGATCCTAGGTGGCGCTATTTCATAAAATAGGCCACGCCCACCGGATGTTCACATCAAATTTTTTGGGGGGCCGGACTAGGATCACTCCCAAGAGGTTTTGTGGCGATATCTCAAGAAATGATGAAATGGGAGGCAAACGTAAGGCCACATCGGTACGCCTGACTTCGCCGCACCGCCACAGCCCCGCCTTCTGGAGAAAACTCCCATAAAGTGACGCCAAGCAATCCCACCTTGTCTTCAGTTACCTGCTACAAATATGGGGTGATTAGTTGAAAGGGCGAATTTTGGACAATTTCCCAGTAAAAACTTGACCTTTTAAGGCCTGAGGGGGCGGGGCTTATGTGATATCATCAATCAACCATTCATTTGTCTTCGGGGGGCGATGACGATTGTCCATAGAAAACGACTTTAACTGTAATTCTTTCATTTATGAAATTATAGCAATTTGAATTTTTTTGGCGAGTGCTCGAACTTTGAGGCCTGGCCACGCCCCTTCAGCATTTACGAAAAGTCAATTTTATTTTCTCATTTGATTCATCCATCGCTTCTGTTCGATCGCACTTTATTTTTGAGACAATCGTGCGAAAAATGACCAAACTGTTTAACCAAATATAGAGCCTAGAAATGGCCAAAATGGGGTAAAAATGGCCACTTTAGTCCAAAATGGCCGACTTCCTGTTTGATATTGACCATGGGTGCAAGAGGCTTTTCTGTGCGTATTGTTGAATTCTACAGGTGTACCAAATTTTATCACTCTACTATGAAAAAAGGTCAATGCGGAGGGGTATTTTTAATTTTCCAGGGGGCGCTGTTGAAACACTTTTATACCAACTTTCACATTGCCAGTGAAATACGTAAATTTCACGCACTTTCTATATTGGGCCAGAATTTGGTGAGTTTTTGGAAATGCTAAGACCCCCTAAAGGCCGTCCAAAGACGCGGAAGAAAAAAAAAGAAAAAAAAAGAAAGAAAGAAAAAAAAGAAACGGAGCAGATACAATAGGCCTTCGCAGCGCTTCGCTGCTCGGGCCTAATTAAAGCTGCAAGCAGCGTCGTTCGGCCCTCGCAGCTCTGCGCCGCTCCGGCCTAGCCGGCAGCCCGGGGCACCAGGGCACATCTGCGGAACAGAAACGTCGGCCACCCCGACACCTGACACCGCAAACGATCACCTCATCCGCACCTCACCCTGACTCAGCATCACCTCTTATCCCACCATTATATTACACGTCCCACAACTAGGGCATACTCTACCTTTACGACTCTGGTGGTGTGATGACACAGACCAACTGTAATGCTTTTCTGACCACGTTTTTTGAAGTTATTGTAGGTTAAACTTATCTATGGGCGCTGGAAAGCTTTCAGATCATGACAAACATGGGCATTTCACCATAAAACAATAGACTTCCTGTAGTAAGGGCGGGACTTAGGGGATGTCAGCTGTCCACATTGTCATTGTCTTCAGATGTGGTCAGTGATCACACAGACAAAGTTTGATATAGATCTGATCGTGTACATGGGAGTTATTAGGTCAAGTAATGTTATGGCGACAGGTTAAAGTTTGAGGCTTAGCCACGCCCACACCTTTCTACTTATTTAAAATCCGACGGTTGAATTTTTTCCTCTATGTCTTAAGAGTGTATAGCAGAAGCTTGAAGGTGATTGGTGAAAAGGGCGATGGAGCATCACTCTCCAAACAACGTGTGCGAAAACCACTAAATCAAGTACTTGGACCAAAATGGCCGACTTCCTGTGCGACTTTGCACGTGGCTCCAAGAGACTTTTTTGTAGGGCCTGAGACACCACATTAGTGTACCAAATTTCGTAATCCTCAGTAAAAGCATGGCTTGGGGTTGACAGTTTTAATGGTCCTAGGGGGCGCTATTTCAGAAAGTAGGCCACGCCCACAAACTTAAGCTGACCATTTCTATTGGGGGTGAGACTAGAATCACTCACAACAAATTTCGAGGTGATATCACGATAAATGAAGAAATGAGAGGCAAACGTATTTCCATGGCGTGATGGCGAATTTCGCCATGCTCCCAAAGCCCCGCCTTTTTTCAAAACCTTACAGTACTGGAGACCAAGTGACCTCAACTTGTCTGCTGCTATTTACCAGAGATTCCTGGTGATTGGGTAAAAGGAGTCCAATAGGGAGCTGTGAAAAAAAGAGTGGCGTGGCGAAAGGTCAAAGTTTGAGGCTTAGCCACGCTCACACCTTTATACTTATTTAAAATCCGACGGTTGAATTTTTTCCTCTATGTCTTAAGACTATATAGCAGAAGTTTGAAAGTGATTGGTGAAAAGGGCGACGGAGTATCACTCTCCAAACAACGTGTGCGAAAACCACTAAATCGCGTACTTGGACCAAAATGGCCGACTTCCTGTGCGACTTTGCACTTGGCTCCAAGAGACTTTTTTGTAGGTCCTGAGACACCACATTAGTGTACCAAATTTCGTAATCCTCAGTAAAAGCATGGCTTGGGGCTGACAGTTTTAATGGTCCGAGGGGGCGCTAATTCAGAAAGTAGGCCACGCCCACAAACTTAAGCTGGCCATTTCTATTGGGGGTGAGACTAGGATCACTCACAACAAATTTCGAGGTGATATCACGATAAATGAAGAAATGAGAGGCAAACGTATTTCCATGGCGTGATGGCGAATTTCGCCATGCTCCCAAAGCCCCACCTTTTTTCAAAACCTTCCAGTACTGGAGACCAAGTGACCTCAACTTGCCTGCTGCTATTTACCAGAGATTCCTGGTGATTGGGTAAAAGGAGTCCAATAGGGAGCTGTGAAAAAAAGAGTGGCGTGGCGAAAGGTCAAAGTTTGAGGCTTAGCCACGCCCACACCTTTATACTTATTTAAAATCTGACGGTTGAATTTTTTCCTCTATGTCTTAAGACTACATAGCAGAAGTTTGAAAGTGATTGGTGAAAAGGGCGACGGAGCATCACTCTCCAAACAACGTGTGTGAAAACCACTAAATCGCGCACTTGGACCAAAATGGCCGACTTCCTGTGCGACTTTGCACTTGGCTCCAAGAGACTTTTTTGTAGGTCCTGAGACATCACATTAGTGTACCAAATTTCGTAATCCTCAGTCAAAGCATGGCTTGGGGCTGACAGTTTTAATGGTCCTAGGGGGCGCTATTTCAGAAAATAGGCCACGCCCACCCGATGTTCACATCAGATCCTTTGGGGGGCCGGACTAGGATCGCTCCCAAGAAGTTTCGTGACGATATCTTTAGAATTGACGAAATGGGAGGCAAACGTAAGGCCACGGCGGTATGCCTGAATTCGCCGTGCCGCCACAGCCGCGCCCTCTGCCGAAAACTCCCATAAAGTGACGCCAAGCAACCCACACTTGTCTTGAGTTACCAGCTGCAAATTCTTGGTGATTAAGTGAAATGGGGCAATTTGGGACCTTTCACAGTAAAACTTGACCTTTTTGGTCCTGAATGGGCGGGGCTTGTGTGATGTCATCATCCGACCATTCAGTTTACTTTGTGGGTGGATGACGAATGACCACAGAAAGTTTGGTAACTCTATTCCATTCAGTTATGAAGGTATAGCAGTTTAAATTTTTTTGGCGAGTAGTCAAACTTTGAGGCCTGGCCCCGCCCCTTCAGCATATACGAAAAGTCAGAATCTTTGTCTCATTTTGTTCGCCCATCCCTTCTGAGCAATTTTACACCATTTTTGAGACGATCGTGCGAAAAATGATCGAGCAATCCAATCAGAAACGGACCCTAAAAACGGCAAAAACGGCTAAAAATCGCCATTTCAACCCAAAATGGCTGACTTCCTGTTTGATATTGACCATGGTTGCAAGAGACTTTTCTGTGCGGACTGTTGAGGACTACAAGTGTACCAAATTTCATAACTGTACGATAAACTAAGCTTTATGGAGAGGGGTATTTTTCACCTTGTAGGGGGCGCTGTTCAGCCATTTTCTTTGCGATTTTTTTGGGACCTTTAAAATATCAAATTTTTCACCAGGCCTGACAAGTGTGCAAAATATTGTGAGTTTTGGGGTATGTTAAGGTCCCCAAAAAGCCGTTCAAAGGGGCACGAGAATAATAAAAAAGAAAGAATAAACAGAGCAAAAACAAGAGGCCTTCGCAGCGCTTTCGCTGCTCAGGCCTAATTAAAGCTGCAAGCAGCGTCGTTCGGCCCTCGCAGCTCTGCACCGCTCCTGCCTGGCCGGCAGCCCGGGGCACCAGGGCACGTCCGCAGAACACAAACGTCGACCACCCCAACACCAGAAACTGCTAACGGCCACCTTGTCCGCAACTCACCCTGACTCAGCATCCCCTTTGAGCCCACCATTATATTTTATGTCTCACCACTAGGGAATCCTCTATCTTTACCACACTGGTGGTGTGATGACAGTGACCAACTTTAATGCTATTCTGACCATGCTTTTTAAAGTTATCGAAGGATAACGTTATCTAGGTGGCGCTGTGACCAACTACAGAAAAGTCCCATTGAGGTCAGCTTTGGTGACATTATATAACATTCACCAACCGTTTGTGCCTCATTGGCTAAAGGGCATGATTGTTCATTGCCATATTCAGTTTCGGGCAAATCGGAGGCCGTTTGTGGAAGTTACAGTCAAATGTAAGGTCATGGCGTCACGCCAGCATTCACCATGGCATCAAAGCCCCTCCCTTTCTGGAAAGCTATCAGATCTGAATGGTCTTTAAAACATCATGAAGACACTGTATGACCTGAGTGTCATTTTCACTAAATTAGAGGGGACAAATATGGGCATTTCACCATAAAACAATAGACTTCCTGTTGTCAGGGGGCGGGGCTTAGGTGATGTCAGCTGTCCACATTGTCGTTGTCTTGAGATGTGGTCAGTGATCACACAGACAAAGTTTGAATTAGATCTGATCATGCACATGGGAGTTATTATTTCAAGTAATGTCATGGCGAAAGGTCAAAGTTTGAGGCTTAGCCACGCCCACACCTTTATACTTATTTAAAATCCGACGGTTGAATTTTTTCCCCTTTGACTTAAAAGTACATAGCATAAGTTTGAAGGTGATCGATGTAAAGGGCAACGGGCCATCAATGTCCAAACAACGTGTGCGAAAACCACTAAATCGAGAACTTGGACCAAAATGGCCGACCTCCTGTGCGAAATTGCGCTTGGCTCCAAGATACTTTTTTGTAGGTCCGGAGACCCTACATGAGTGTACCAATTTTCGTAATCCTCAGTCAAACCTTGTCTTGGGGCTGACAGTTTTAATGGTCCTAGGGGGCGCTATTTCAGAATATAGGCCACGCCCACAAATCTCAGATGCCCATTTCTATTGGGGGTCAGACTAGGATCACTCACCAGACATTTTGTGGCGATGTCACGATAATTGAAGAAATGAGAGGCAAACGTATTGCCATGGCGTGATGGAGAATTTCGCCATGCTCCCAAAGCCCCGCCTTTTTTCAAAACCTGCCAGTACTGTAGACCAAGTGACCTCAACTTGTCAGCTGCTATTTACAAGATATTCCAGGTGATTGGGTAAAAGGAGTCCAATAGGGAGCTGTGAAAAAAAGAGTGGCGTGGCGAAAGGTCAAAGTTTGAGGCTTAGCCACGCCCACACCTTTATACTTATTTAAAATCCGACGGTTGAATTTTTTCCTCTATGTCTTAAGAGTATATAGCAGAAGCTTGAAGGTGATTGGTGAAAAGGGCGACGGACAATCACTCTCCAAACAACGTGTGTGAAAACAACACTAAATCGCGCACTTGGACCAAAATGGCCGACTTCCTGTGCGACTTTGCACTTGGCTCCAAGAGACTTTTTTGTAGGTCCTGAGACACCACATTAGTGTACAAAATTTTGTAATCCTCAGTCAAAGCATGGCTTGGGGCTGACAGTTTTAATGGTCCTAGGGGGCGCTAATACAGAAAATAGGCCACGCCCACAAACTTAAGCTGACCTTTTCTATTGGGGGTCAGACTAGGATCACTCACAACAATGGTCGAGGTGATATCACGATAAATGAAGAAATGAGAGGCAAACATATTTCCATGGCGTGATGGCGAATTTCGCCATGCTCCCAAAGCCCCGCCTTTTTTCAAAACCTTCCAGTACTGGAGACCAAGTGACCTCAACTTGCCTGCTGCTATTTACCAGAGATTCCTGGTGATTGGGTAAAAGGAGTCCAATAGGGAGCTGTGAAAAAAAGAGTGGCGTGGCGAAAGGTCAAAGTTTGAGGCTTAGCCACGCCCACACCTTTATACTTATTTAAAATCCGACGGTTGAATTTTTTCCTCTATGTCTTAAGAGTATATAGCAGAAGCTCGAAGGCGATTGGTGAAAAGGGCGACGGAGCATCACTCTCCAAACAACGTGTGTGAAAACCACTAAATCGCGCACTTGGACCAAAATGGCCGACTTCCTGTGCGACTTTGCACTTGGCTCCAAGAGACTTTTTTGTAGGTCCTGAGACACCACATTAGTGTACCAAATTTCGTAATCCTCAGTCAAAGCATGGCTTGGGGCTGACAGTTTTAATGGTCCTAGGGGGCGCTAATACAGAAAATAGGCCACGCCCACAAACTTAAGCTGACCTTTTCTATTGGGGGTCAGACTAGGATCACTCACAACAATGGTCGAGGTGATATCACGATAAATGAAGAAATGAGAGGCAAACGTATTTCCATGGCGTGATGGCGAATTTCGCCATGCTCCCAAAGCCCCGCCTTTTTGCAAAACCTTCCAGTACTGGAGACCAAGTGACCTCAACTTGCCTGCTGCTATTTACCAGAGATTCCTGGTGATTGGGTAAAAGGAGTCCAATAAGGAGCTGTGAAAAAAAGAGTGGCGTGGCGAAAGGTCAAAGTTTGAGGCTTAGCCACGCCCACACCTTTATACTTATTTAAAATCCGACGGTTGAATTTTTTCCTCTCTGTCTTAAGACTATATAGCAGAAGTTTGAAAGTGATTGGTGAAAAGGGCGACGGAGTATCACTCTCCAAACAACGTGTGTGAAAACCACTAAATCGCGCACTTGGACCAAAATGGCCGACTTCCTGTGCGACTTTGCACTTGGCTTCAAGAGACTTTTTTGTAGGTCCTGAGACACCACATTAGTGTACCAAATTTCGTAATCCTCAGTCAAAGCATGGCTTGGGGCTGACAGTTTTAATGGTCCTAGGGGGCGCTATTTCAGAAAATAGGCCACGCCCACCAGATGTTCACATCAGATCTTTTGGGGGGCCGGACTAGGATCACTCACAAGAAGTTTCGTGACGATATCTTTGGAAATGACGAAATGGGAGGCAAACGTAAGGCCAAGGCGGTACGCCTGAATTCGCCGCACCGCCACAGCCCCGCCCTCTGCCGAAAACTCCCATAAAGTGACGCCAAGCAACCCCCACTTGTCTTGAGTTACCAGCTACAAATTTGTGGTGATTAAGTGAAATGGGGCAATTTGGGACCTTTCACAGTAAAACTTGATCTTTTTGGTCCTGAGGGGGCGGGGCTTGTGTGATGTCATCATCCGACCATTCAATTTACTTTGTGGGTGGATGACGAATGACCACAGAAAGTTTGGTAACTCTATTCCATTCAGTTATGAAGGTATAGCAGTTTAAATTTTTTTGGCGAGTAGTCAAACTTTGAGGCCTGGCCCCGCCCCTTCAGCATATACGAAAAGTCAGAATCTTTGTCTCATTTTGTTCGCCCATCCCTTCTGAGCAATTTTACACCATTTTTGAGACGATCGTGCGAAAAATGATCGAGCAATCCAATCAGAAACGGACCCTAAAAACGGCAAAAACGGCTAAAAATCGCCATTTCAACCCAAAATGGCTGACTTCCTGTTTGATATTGACCATGGTTGCAAGAGACTTTTCTGTGCGGACTGTTGAGGACTACAAGTGTACCAAATTTCATAACTGTACGATAAACTAAGCTTTATGGAGAGGGGTATTTTTCACCTTGTAGGGGGCGCTGTTCAGCCATTTTCTTTGCGATTTTTTTGGGACCTTTAAAATATCAAATTTTTCACCAGGCCTGACAAGTGTGCAAAATATTGTGAGTTTTGGGGTATGTTAAGGTCCCCAAAAAGCCGTTCAAAGGGGCACGAGAATAATAAAAAAGAAAGAATAAACAGAGCAAAAACAAGAGGCCTTCGCAGCGCTTTCGCTGCTCAGGCCTAATTAAAGCTGCAAGCAGCGTCGTTCGGCCCTCGCAGCTCTGCACCGCTCCTGCCTGGCCGGCAGCCCGGGGCACCAGGGCACGTCCGCAGAACACAAACGTCGACCACCCCAACACCAGAAACTGCTAACGGCCACCTTGTCCGCAACTCACCCTGACTCAGCATCCCCTTTGAGCCCACCATTATATTTTATGTCTCACCACTAGGGAATCCTCTATCTTTACCACACTGGTGGTGTGATGACAGTGACCAACTTTAATGCTATTCTGACCATGCTTTTTAAAGTTATCGAAGGATAACGTTATCTAGGTGGCGCTGTGACCAACTACAGAAAAGTCCCATTGAGGTCAGCTTTGGTGACATTATATAACATTCACCAACCGTTTGTGCCTCATTGGCTAAAGGGCATGATTGTTCATTGCCATATTCAGTTTCGGGCAAATCGGAGGCCGTTTGTGGAAGTTACAGTCAAATGTAAGGTCATGGCGTCACGCCAGCATTCACCATGGCATCAAAGCCCCTCCCTTTCTGGAAAGCTATCAGATCTGAATGGTCTTTAAAACATCATGAAGACACTGTATGACCTGAGTGTCATTTTCACTAAATTAGAGGGGACAAATATGGGCATTTCACCATAAAACAATAGACTTCCTGTTGTCAGGGGGCGGGGCTTAGGTGATGTCAGCTGTCCACATTGTCGTTGTCTTGAGATGTGGTCAGTGATCACACAGACAAAGTTTGAATTAGATCTGATCATGCACATGGGAGTTATTATTTCAAGTAATGTCATGGCGAAAGGTCAAAGTTTGAGGCTTAGCCACGCCCACACCTTTATACTTATTTAAAATCCGACGGTTGAATTTTTTCCCCTTTGACTTAAAAGTACATAGCATAAGTTTGAAGGTGATCGATGTAAAGGGCAACGGGCCATCAATGTCCAAACAACGTGTGCGAAAACCACTAAATCGAGAACTTGGACCAAAATGGCCGACCTCCTGTGCGAAATTGCGCCTGGCTCCAAGATACTTTTTTGTAGGTCCGGAGACCCTACATGAGTGTACCAATTTTCGTAATCCTCAGTCAAACCTTGTCTTGGGGCTGACAGTTTTAATGGTCCTAGGGGGCGCTATTTCAGAATATAGGCCACGCCCACAAATCTCAGATGCCCATTTCTATTGGGGGTCAGACTAGGATCACTCACCAGACATTTTGTGGCGATGTCACGATAATTGAAGAAATGAGAGGCAAACGTATTGCCATGGCGTGATGGAGAATTTCGCCATGCTCCCAAAGCCCCGCCTTTTTTCAAAACCTGCCAGTACTGTAGACCAAGTGACCTCAACTTGTCAGCTGCTATTTACAAGATATTCCAGGTGATTGGGTAAAAGGAGTCCAATAGGGAGCTGTGAAAAAAAGAGTGGCGTGGCGAAAGGTCAAAGTTTGAGGCTTAGCCACGCCCACACCTTTATACTTATTTAAAATCCGACGGTTGAATTTTTTCCTCTATGTCTTAAGAGTATATAGCAGAAGCTTGAAGGTGATTGGTGAAAAGGGCGACGGACAATCACTCTCCAAACAACGTGTGTGAAAACAACACTAAATCGCGCACTTGGACCAAAATGGCCGACTTCCTGTGCGACTTTGCACTTGGCTCCAAGAGACTTTTTTGTAGGTCCTGAGACACCACATTAGTGTACAAAATTTTGTAATCCTCAGTCAAAGCATGGCTTGGGGCTGACAGTTTTAATGGTCCTAGGGGGCGCTAATACAGAAAATAGGCCACGCCCACAAACTTAAGCTGACCTTTTCTATTGGGGGTCAGACTAGGATCACTCACAACAATGGTCGAGGTGATATCACGATAAATGAAGAAATGAGAGGCAAACGTATTTCCATGGCGTGATGGCGAATTTCGCCATGCTCCCAAAGCCCCGCCTTTTTTCAAAACCTTCCAGTACTGGAGACCAAGTGACCTCAACTTGCCTGCTGCTATTTACCAGAGATTCCTGGTGATTGGGTAAAAGGAGTCCAATAGGGAGCTGTGAAAAAAAGAGTGGCGTGGCGAAAGGTCAAAGTTTGAGGCTTAGCCACGCCCACACCTTTATACTTATTTAAAATCCGACGGTTGAATTTTTTCCTCTATGTCTTAAGAGTATATAGCAGAAGCTCGAAGGCGATTGGTGAAAAGGGCGACGGAGCATCACTCTCCAAACAACGTGTGTGAAAACCACTAAATCGCGCACTTGGACCAAAATGGCCGACTTCCTGTGCGACTTTGCACTTGGCTCCAAGAGACTTTTTTGTAGGTCCTGAGACACCACATTAGTGTACCAAATTTCGTAATCCTCAGTCAAAGCATGGCTTGGGGCTGACAGTTTTAATGGTCCTAGGGGGCGCTAATACAGAAAATAGGCCACGCCCACAAACTTAAGCTGACCTTTTCTATTGGGGGTCAGACTAGGATCACTCACAACAATGGTCGAGGTGATATCACGATAAATGAAGAAATGAGAGGCAAACGTATTTCCATGGCGTGATGGCGAATTTCGCCATGCTCCCAAAGCCCCGCCTTTTTGCAAAACCTTCCAGTACTGGAGACCAAGTGACCTCAACTTGCCTGCTGCTATTTACCAGAGATTCCTGGTGATTGGGTAAAAGGAGTCCAATAAGGAGCTGTGAAAAAAAGAGTGGCGTGGCGAAAGGTCAAAGTTTGAGGCTTAGCCACGCCCACACCTTTATACTTATTTAAAATCCGACGGTTGAATTTTTTCCTCTCTGTCTTAAGACTATATAGCAGAAGTTTGAAAGTGATTGGTGAAAAGGGCGACGGAGTATCACTCTCCAAACAACGTGTGTGAAAACCACTAAATCGCGCACTTGGACCAAAATGGCCGACTTCCTGTGCGACTTTGCACTTGGCTTCAAGAGACTTTTTTGTAGGTCCTGAGACACCACATTAGTGTACCAAATTTCGTAATCCTCAGTCAAAGCATGGCTTGGGGCTGACAGTTTTAATGGTCCTAGGGGGCGCTATTTCAGAAAATAGGCCACGCCCACCAGATGTTCACATCAGATCTTTTGGGGGGCCGGACTAGGATCACTCACAAGAAGTTTCGTGACGATATCTTTGGAAATGACGAAATGGGAGGCAAACGTAAGGCCAAGGCGGTACGCCTGAATTCGCCGCGCCGCCACAGCCCCGCCCTCTGCCGAAAACTCCCATAAAGTGACGCCAAGCAACCCCCACTTGTCTTGAGTTACCAGCTACAAATTTGTGGTGATTAAGTGAAATGGGGCAATTTGGGACCTTTCACAGTAAAACTTGATCTTTTTGGTCCTGAGGGGGCGGGGCTTGTGTGATGTCATCATCCGACCATTCAATTTACTTTGTGGGTGGATGACGAATGACCACAGAAAGTTTGGTAACTCTATTCCATTCAGTTATGAAGTTATAGCAATTTAAATATTTTTGGCGAGTAGTCAAACTTCGAGGCCTGGCTCCGCCCCTTCAACATATACGAAAACTCAGAATCCTTATCTCATTTTGTTCGCCCATCCCTTCTGAGCAATTTTACACAATTTTTGAGACGATCGTGCGAAAAATGATCGAGCAATCCAATCAGAAACGGACCCTAAAAACGGCAAAAACGGCAAAAAATCGCCATTTCAACCCAAAATGGCCGACTTCCTGTTTGATATTGACCATGGTTGCAAGAGACTTTTCTGTGCGGACTGTTGAGTACTACAAGTGTACCAAATTTCATAACTGTACTATAAACTAAGCTTTATGGAGAGGGGTTTTTTTCACTTTGTAGGGGGCGCTGTTCAGCCATTTTCTTTGCGATTTTTTTGGGACCTTTAAAATATCAAATTTTTCACCAGGCCTGACAAGTGTGCAAAATATTGTGAGTTTTGGGGTATGTTAAGGTCCCCAAAAAGCTGTTCAAATGGGGCACGGAATAACAAAAAATAATAATAATCAGAGCAAAAACAAGAGGCCTTCGCAGCGCTTTCGCTGCTCGGGCCTAATTAAAGCTGCAAGCAGCGTCGTTCGGCCCTCGCAGCGAAGCTGCTCGCCCTCCGTCCGCACCCCCTCCGCTCCATCCCCGACGCTCTCCAAACCCAGCTCCCCGCCGCTCCGTCCTGGCCGGCAGCCTGGGGCACCAGGGCACGTCCACGGACTGAAACGTCCACCACCCCGACACCAAGAACAGCTAACGGTCACCTCGTCCACACCTCACCCTGACTCAGCATCCCCTCTGAGCCTACCATTACATTACTTGTCTCACCACTAGGGCATACTCTGTCTTTACCACACTGTTGGTGTGATGACACAGACCAACTTTAATGCTTTTCTGCCCATGTTTATTAAAGTTATCGAAAGTTAAAGTTATCTAGGGGGCGCTGTGATCAACTACAGAAAAATCCCATTGAGTCAGAATGGTTGACAAAGACAGTTTTCTTTTATTTTGGCATCAAACGGACATTGTGTGTGTTATCTAGAGCCAGTGAGCTGAAAGGGGCGGATCTACAGGGATTTGAACCAACAACCATATCAATGTGTTTGGTGCAGTCACGTGATGTCACAAGCCAAGTATAATGCCATTCAGACCTTGTCTTTAGAAGTTAATAAAGTTTGAACCCATCTAGGGGGCGCTGTGACCATTTACAACTAAATCCCATAGAGGTCATCTTTGGTCATCAAAGATGGTTTCCTGTTAATTTGGCATCAATCAAACGTTGCATGGGTCATCTAGAGACAAAAAGCTGTAAGTGGGCGGAGTTAAGGTGATTTGAACAAGTGCACACATACATGTTTTGATTGCAGTTGTGTGATGACTCCCACAAAGTTTCATATAGTTTGGAGTTTTTTTTGCAGAAGTTACAAAGGTTTTTGGTATCTAGGAGGCGCTGTCCCAAATTTAGGAATTATTCCATGAAGAAGTTTGTAGGTTGATAACAGTCATTTGTGTGCAGTTTGGTGTGAATTCTATCATGCATGTGTTATTCAGGGCCTAATATCTGTCAGGGGCAGAGCTAAAGCTATATCAACCAATTACCACAGGATTGTGTTGGGTGCCTTTGTGTGATGACACATAGCAAGTTTGGTGCAGTTACGACCTCGTCTGTAGGAATTATTACAGTTTTAATGGTGTGTAGGTGGTGCTGTGGTGACATTAAACAACGTTCACCAACCGTTTGTGCCTCGTTGGCTAAAGGGCATGATTGTTCATTGCCATGTTCAGTCTCAGGCAAATTGGAGGCTGGTTGTGGAAGTTACAGTCAAACGTAAGGTCACGGCGTATTCCTGAATTCGCCATGGCATCAAAGCCCCTCCCTTTGTGAAAAGTTATCAGATCTGAATGGTCATTACAACATCATGAAGACAGTGCATGACCTTAGTGTCATGTTGACTAAATTAGAGGGGACAAATATGGGCATTTCACCATAAAACAATAGAATTCCTGTAGTCAGGGGGCGGGGCTTAGGTGATGTCAGCTGTCCACATCGTCATTGTCTTGAGATATGGTCAATGATCACACAGACACAGTTTGATATAGATCTGATCATGCACATGGGAGTTGTTAAGTCAAGTAATGTAATGGCGAAAGGTCAAAGTTTGAGGCTTAGCCATGCCCACACCTTTATACTTATTTAAAATCCGACGGTTGAATTTTTTCCTCTATGTCTTAAGAGTATATAGCAGGAGTTTGAAGGTGATCGGTGGAAAGGGCGACGAGACTTCATTCTCCTAATAACGTGTGCGAAAACCACTAAATCGCATATTTGGACCAAAATGGCCGACTTCCTGTGCGACTTTGCACTTGGCTCCAAGAGACTTTTTTGTAGGTCCTGAGACACTACATTAGTGTGCCAAATTTCGTGATCCTCAGTCAAAGCTTGGCTTGGGGCTGACAGTTTTAATGGTCCTAGGGGGCGCTATTTCAGAAAATAGGCCACGCCCACAAACTTCAGCTGTCCAATTCTATTAGGGGTCAGAGTAGGATCACTCATCAGAAATTGTGTGGTGATGTCACAATGACTGAAGAAATGAGAGACAAACGTATTTCCATGGCGTGATGGCGAATTTCGCCATGCTCCCAAAGCTCCGCCTTTATTCGAAACCTGTCAGTACTATAGACCAAGTGACCTCAACTTGTCTGCTGCTATTAGCCAGTGATTGCTGGTGATTGGTTAAAAGGAGGCCAATAGGGAGCTGTGAAAAAAAGAGTGGCGTGGCGACAGGTCAAAGTTGGAGGCTTAGCCACGCCCACACCTTTATACTTATTTAAAATCCGACGGTTGAATTTTTTCCTCTATGTTTTAAGAGTATATAGCAGAAGTTTGAAGGTGATCGGTGGAAAGGGCGAGGAGATATCATTCTCCTAATAACGTGTGCGAAAACCACTAAATTGAGTACTTGGACCAAAATGGCCGACCTCCTGTGCGACATTGCGCTTGGCTCCAAGAGACTTTTTTGTAGGTCCTGATACACTACATTAGTGTGCCAAATTTTGTGAACCTCAGTCAAAGCATGGCTTGGGGCTGACAGTTTTAATGGTCCTAGGGGGCGCTGTTTCAGAAAATAGGCCACGCCCACAAACGTCAGCTGTCCAATTCTATTAGGGGTCATGGTAGGATCACTCATCAGAACTTGTGTGGCGATGTCACAATGATTGAAGAAATGAGAGACAAACGTATTTCCATGTCGTGATGGCGAATTTTGCCATGCTCCAAAAGCCCCGCCTTTATTCGAAACCTGCCAGTACTATAGACTAAGTGACCTCAACTTGTCAGCTGCTATTTGCCACTGTTTGGTGGTGATTGGTTAAAAGGAGTCCAATAGGGAGCTGTGAAAAAAAGAGTGGCGTGGCGACAGGTCAAAGTTTGAGGCTTAGCCACGCCCACACCTTTATACTTATTTAAAATCCGACGGCTGAATTTTTTCATCTATGTCTTAAGAGTATATAGCAGAAGTGTGAAGGCAATTGGTGAAAAGGGCGACGGAGCATCACTCTCCAAACAACGTGTGCGAAAACCACTAAATCGCGCACTTGGACCAAAATGGCCGACTTCCTGTGCGACATTGCACTTGGCTCCAAGAGACTTTTTTGTAGGTCCTGAGACACCACATTAGTGTACCAAATTTTGTACTCGTCAGTCAAAGCATGGCTTGGGGCTGGCAGTTTTAATGGACCTAGAGGGCGCTATTTCAGAAAATAGGCCACGCCCACCGGATGTTCACATCACATTTTTGGGGGGGCCGGACTAGGATCACTCCCAAGACGTTTCGTGGCGATATCTCTAGAAATGACGAAATGGGAGGCAAACGTAAGGCCACGTCGGTACGCCTGACTTCGCCGCGCCGCCCCAGCCCCGCCTTCTGCAGAAAACTCCCATAAAGTGACACCAAGCAACCCCAACTTGTCTTCAGTTACCTGCTACAAATTTGGGGTGATTATTTGAAAGGGCGAATTTTGGGAAATTTCCTAGTAAAACTTGACCTTTTAAGTCCTGAGGGGGCGGGGCTTATGTGACATCATCAATCGACCATTCATTTGTCTTCGGAGAGCGACGACGATTGTCCATAGAACATTTCTTTAACTGTAATTCTTTCATTTATGAATCTATAGCAATTTGAATTTTTTTGGCGAGTGCTCGAACTTTGAGGCCTGGTCCCGCCCCTTCAGTATTTACGAAAAGTCAATTTTATTGTCTCATTTTAATCGTCCATCGCTTCTGTTCGATCGCACACTATTTTTGAGATGATCGTGCGAAAAATCACCAAACTGTTCAACCAAATATAGACCCTAGAAATGGCCAAAACGGGGTCAAAATGGCCACTTTAGTCCAAAATGGCCGACTTCCTGTTTAATATTGACAATGGGTGCAAGAGGCTTTTCTGTGCGTATTGTTGAGTTCTACAAGTGTACCAAATTTCATCACTCTACAATGAAAAAAGGTCAAAGCGGAGGGGTATTTTTAGTTTTCCAGGGGGCGCTGTTGAAACATTTTTTTACCAACTTTCACGTTGCCAGTGAAATACGTAAATTTCACGCACTTTCTATATTGGGCCAGAATTTGGTGACTTTTTGGATATGCTAAGACCCCCTAAAGGCCATCCAAAGACGCGGAAGAAAAAAAAAGAAAGAAAAAAAATTAAAGCTGCAAGCAGCGTCGTTCGGCCCTCGCAGCGAAGCTGCTCGCCCTCCTTCCGCACCCCCTCCGCTCCATCCCCGACGCTCTCCAAACCCAATTCCGCGCTTGTCCATCCTGGCCGGCAGCCGGGGGCACCAGGGCACGTCGGGCAGAACAGAAAGTCAACCACCCCGACACCAGAAACCGTGAACGGCCTCCTCGTCCACACCTCACCCTGATTCAGCATCCCCTCTGAGCCCAGCATTACACGTCTCACCACTAGGAGATACTCTATCTTTACCTCACTGGTGATGTGATGTTCAGTCTCTGGCAAATCGGAGGCTGTTTGTGGAAGTTACAGTCAAACGTAAGGTCACAGCGTCACGCCAGAAATCGCCATGGCATCAAAGCTCCTCCCTTTCTGAAAAGCTATCAGATCTGAATAGTCATTAAAACATCATGAAGACAGTGAATGACCTTAGTGTCATGTTGACTAAATTAGAGGGGACAAATATGGGCATTTCACCATAAAACAGTAGACTTCCTGTAGTCAGGGGGCGGTGCTTAGGTGATGCCAGCTGTCCACATTGTCACTGTCTTCAGATGTGGTCAGTGATCACACGGACAAAGTTTGAAATTGATCTGATCATGGACAAGGGAGTTATTGAGTCAAGTAACGTAATGGCGACTGGTCAAAGTTTGAGGCTTAGCCACGCCCACACCTTTAAACTAATTTAAAATCCGACGGTTGAAGTTTTCCTCTATGTCTTAAGAGTATATAGCAGGAGTTTGAAGGTGATCGGTGGAAAGGGCGACGAGACATCATTCTCCTAATAACGTGTGCGAAAACCACTAAATCGAGTACTTGGACCAAAATGGCCGACCTCCTGTGCGACATTGCGCTTGGCTCCAAGAGACTTTTTTGTAGGTCCTGAGACACTACATTAGTGTGCCAAATTTCGTGATCCTCAGTCAAAGCATGGCTTGAGGCTGACAGTTTTAATGGTCCTAGGGGGCGCTATTTCAGAAAATAGGCCACGCCCACAAACTTCAGCTGTCCAATTCTATTAGGGGTCAGAGTAGGATCACTCATACGAAATTGTGTGGCGATGTCACAATGATTGAAGAAATGAGAGACAAATGTATTTCCATTGCTTGATGGCGAATTTCGCCATGCTCCCAAAGCCCCGCCTTTATTCGAAACCTGCCAGTACTATAGACCAAGTGACCTCAACTTGTCTGCTGCTATTTGCCAGTGATTGCTGTTGATTGGTTAAAAGGAGTCCAATAGGGAGCTGTGAAAAAAAGAATGGCGTGGCGGCAGGTCAAAGTTTGAGGCTTAGCCACGCCCACACCTTTATACTTATTTAAAATCCGTAGGTTGAATTTTTTCCCCTTTGTCTTAAGAGTCTATAGCAGAAGTTTGAAGGTGATTGGTGAAAAGGGCAATGGTGTATCACTCTCCAAACAACGTGTGCGAAAACCACTAAATCGAGTACTTGGACCAAAATGGCCGACTTCCTGTGCGACTTTGCACTTGGCTCCAAGAGACTTTTTTGTAGGTCCGGAGACACCACATTAGTGTACCAGATTTCGTACTCCTCAGTCAAAGCATGGCTAGGGGCTGACAGTTTTAATGGTCCTAGGGGGCGCCATTTCAGAAAATAGGCCACGCCCACAAACTACAGCTGTCCAAATCTATTGGGGTTCAGACTAGGATCACTCACCAGACATTTTGTGGCGATGGCACGATAATTGAAGAAATGAGAGGCAAACGTATTGCCATGGCGTGATGGTGAATTTTGCCATGCTCCCAAAGCCCCGCCTTTTTTCAAAACCTGCCAGTACTGGAGACTAAGTGACCTCAACTTGTCAGCTGCTATTCGCCAGAGATTGCTGGCGATTGGGTAAAAGGAGTCCAATAGGTAGCTGTGAAAAAAAGAGTGGCGTGGTGACAGGTCAAAGTTTGAGGCTTAGCCACGCCCACACCTTTATACTTATTTAAAATCCGACGGTTGAATTTTTTCCTTTATGTCTTAAGAGTCTATAGCAGAAGTTTGAAGGCGATTGGTGAAAAGGGCGATGGAGCATCACTCTCCAAACAACGTGCGCGAAAACCACTAAATCGAGTACTTGGACCAAAATGGCCGACTTCCTGTGCGACTTTGCACTTGGCTCCAAGAGACTTTTTTGTAGGTCCTGAGACACCACATTAGTGTGCCAAATTTCATAATCCTCAGTCAAAGCATGACTTGGGGCTGACAGTTTTAATGGTCCTAGGGGGCGCTATTTCAGAAAATAGGCCACGCCCACCGGATGTTCACATCACATTTTGTGGGGGGCTGAACTAGGATCACTCCCAAGAGGTTTTGTGGCAATATCTCTAGAATTGACGAAATGGGAGGCAAACGTAAGGCCACGTCGGTACGCCTGACTTCGCCGCGCCACCACAGCCCCGCCTTCTGCAGAAAACTCCCATAAAGTGACGCCAAGCAACCCCCAACTTGTCTTCAGTTACCTGCTACAAATTTGGGCTGATTATTTGAAAGGGCGAATTTTGGAAAATTTCCCAGTAAAACTTGACCTTTTAAGGCCTGAGGGGGCGGGGCTTATGTGACATCATCAATCGACCATTCATTTGTCTTCGGGGGGCGATGACGATTGTCCATAGAAAATTACTTTAGCTGTAATACTTTCATTTATGAAATTAAAGCAATTTGAATTTTTTTGGCGAGTGCTCAAACTTTGAGGCCTGGCCCCGCCCCTTCAGTATTTACGAAAAGTCAATTTTATTTGCTCATTTGATTCGTCCATCGCTTCTCTTCGATCGCACACTATTTTTGAGACAATCGTGCGAAAAATGACCAAACTGTTCAACCAAATATAGACCATAGAAATGGCTAAAACGGGGTCAAAATGGCCACTTTAGTCCAAAATGGCCGACTTCCTGTTTGATATTGACCATGGGTGCAAGAGGCTTTTCTGTGCGTATTGTTGAGTTCTACAAGTGTACCAAATTTCATCACTCTACTATGAAAAAAGGTCAAAGCGGAGGGGTATTTTAAATTTTCCAGGGGGCGCTGTCGAAACATTTTTTTACCAACTTTCACGTTGCCAGTGAAATACGTAAATTTCACACACTTTCTATATTGGGCCAGAATTTTGTGAGTTTTTGGATATGCTAAGACCCCCTAAAGGCCATCCAAAGACGCGGAAGAAAAAAAAAGAAAAAAAAAGAAAGAAAAAGAAACGGAGCAGATACAATAGGCCTTCGCAGCGCTTCGCTGCTCGGGCCTAATTAAAGCTGCAAGCAGCGTCGTTCGGCCCTCGCAGCGAAGCTGCTCGCCCTCCTTCCGCACCCCCTCCGCTCCATCCCCGACGCTCTCCAAACCCAGCTCCGCGCTTGTCCATCCTGGCCGGCAGCCGGGGGCACCAGGGCACGTCTGGCAGAACAGAAAGTCAACCACCCCGACACCAGAAACCGTGAACGGCCTCCTCGTCCACACCTCACCCTGATTCAGCATCCCCTCTGAGCCCAGCATTACACGTCTCACCACTAGGAGATACTCTATCTTTACCACACTGGTGATGTGATGTTCAGTCTCTGGCAAATCGGAGGCTGTTTGTGGAAGTTACAGTCAAACGTAAGGTCACAGCGTCACGCCAGAAATCGCCATGGGATCAAAGCTCCTCCCTTTCTGAAAAGCTATCAGATCTGAATAGTCATTACAACATCATGAAGACAGTGCATGACCTTAGTGTCATGTTGACTAAATTAGAGGGGACAAATATGGGCATTTCACCATAAAACAGAAGACTTCCTGTAGTCAGGGGGCGGGGCTTAGGTGATGCCAGCTGTCCACATTGTCACTGTCTTCAGATGTGGTCAGTGATCACACGGACAAAGTTTGAAATTGATCTGATCATGCACAAGGGAGTTATTGAGTCAAGTAACGTAATGGCGACTGGTCAAAGTTTGAGGGTTAGCCACGCCCACACCTTTATACTTATTTAAAATCCGACGGTTGAATCTTTTCCTCTATGTCTTAAGAGTATATAGCAAGAGTTTGAAGGTGATCGGTGGAAAGGGCGACGAGACATCATTCTCCTAATAACGTGTGCGAAAACCACTAAATCGAGTACTTGGACCAAAATGGCCGACCTCCTGTGCGACATTGCGCTTGGCTCCAAGAGACTTTTTTGTAGGTCCTGAGACACTACATTAGTGTGCCAAATTTCGTGATCCTCAGTCAAAGCACGGCTTGGGGCTGACAGTTTTAATGGTCCTAGGGGCGCTATTTCAGAAAAAAGGCCACGCCCACAAACTTCAGCTGTCCAATTCTATTAGGGGTCAGAGTAGGATCACTCATCAGAAATTGTGTGGCGATGTCACAATGATTGAAGAAATGAGAGACAAATGTATTTCCATGGCGTGATGGCGAATTTCGCCATGCTCCCAAAGCCCCGACTTTATTCGAAACCTGCCAGTACTATAGACCAAGTGACCTCAACTTGTCTGCTGCTATTTGCCAGTGATTGCTGGTGATTGGTTAAAAGGAGTCCAATAGGGAGCTGTGAAAAAAAGAGTGGCGTGGCGAAAGGTCAAAGTTTGAGGCTTAGCCACGCCCACACCTTTATACTTATTTAAAATCCGTAGGTTGAATTTTTTCCCCTTTGTCTTAAGAGTCTTTAGCAGAAGTTTGAAGGTGATTGGTGAAAAGGGCAATGGTGTAACACTCTCCAAACAGCGTGTGCGAAAACCACTAAATCGACTACTTGGACCAAAATGGCCGACTTCCTGTGCGACTTTGCACTTGGCTCCAAGAGACTTTTTTGTAGGACCGGAGACACCACATTAGTGTACCAGATTTCGTACTCCTCAGTCAAAGCATGGCTAGGGGCTGACAGTTTTAATGGTCCTAGAGGGCGCCATTTCAGAAAATAGGCCACGCCCACAAACTACAGCTGTCCAAATCTATTGGGGGTCAGACTAGGATCACTCACCAGACATTTTGTGGTGATGGCACGATAATTGAAGAAATGAGAGGCAAACGTATTGCCATGGCGTCATGGTGAATTTTGCCATGCTCCCAAAGCCCCGCCTTTTTTCAAAACCTGCCAGTACTGGAGACTAAGTGACCTCAACTTGTCAGCTGCTATTCGCCAGAGATTGCTGGCGATTGGGTAAAAGGAGTCCAATAGGTAGCTGTGAAAAAAAGAGTGGCGTGGTGACAGGTCAAAGTTTGAGGCTTAGCCACGCCCACACCTTTATACTTATTTAAAATCCGACGGTTGAATTTTTTCCTTTATGTCTTAAGAGTCTATAGCAGAAGTTTGAAGGCGATTGGTGAAAAGGGCGATGGAGCATCACTCTCCAAACAACGTGTGCGAAAACCACTAAATCGAGTACTTGGACCAAAATGGCCGACTTCCTGTGCGACTTTGCACTTGGCTCCAAGAGACTTTTTTGTAGGTCCTGAGACACCACATTAGTGTGCCAAATTTCATAATCCTCAGTCAAAGCATGACTTGGGGCTGACAGTTTTAATGGTCCTAGGGGGCGCTATTTCAGAAAATAGGCCACGCCCACCGGATGTTCACATCACATTTTGTGGGGGGCTGAACTAGGATCACTCCCAAGAGGTTTTGTGGCGATATCTCTAGAAATGACGAAATGGGAGGCAAACGTAAGTCCTAAGCGGTACGCCTGACTTCGCCGCGCCGCCACAGCCCCGCCTTCTGGAGAAAACTCCCATAAAGTGACGCCAAGCAACCCCAACTTGTCTTCAGTTACCCGCTACAAATTTGGGGTGATTATTGGAAAGGGCGAATTTTGGAAAATTTCCCAGTAAATCTTGACCTTTTAAGTCCTGAGGGGGCGGGGCTTATGTGACATCATCAATCGACCATTCATTTGTCTTCGGAGGGCGACGCCGATTGTCCTTAGAACATTTCTTTAACTGTAATTCTTTCATTTATGAATCTATAGCAATTTGAATTTTTTGGGCGAGTGCTCGAACTTTGAGGCCTGGTCCCGCCCCTTCAGTATTTACGAAAAGTCAATTTTATTGTCTCATTTTAATCGTCCATCGCTTCTGTTCGATCGCACACTATTTTTGAGACGATCGTGCGAAAAATGACCAAACTGTTAAACCAAATATAGACCCTAGAAATGGCCAAAACGGGGTCAAAATGGCCACTTTAGTCCAAAATGGCCGACTTCCTGTTTGATATTGACCATGGGTGCAAGAGGCTTTTCTGTGCGTATTGTTGAGTTCTACAAGTGTACCAAATTTCATCACTCTACTATGAAAAAAGGTCAAAGCGGAGGGGTATTTTTAATTTTCCAGGGGGCGCTGTTGAAACATTTTTTTACCAACTTTCAGGTTGCCAGTGAAATACGTAAATGTCACGCACTTTCTATATTGGGCCAGAATTTGGTGACTTTTTGGATATGCTAAGACCCCCTAAAGGCCATCCAAAGACGCGGAAGAAAAAAAAAGAAAGAAAGAAAGAAAGAAAAAATAATAATAATAATTAAAGCTGCAAGCAGCGTCGTTCGGCCCTCGCAGCTCCGCGCCGCTCCGGCCTGGCCAGCAGCCCGGGGCACCAGGGCACGTCCGCAGAACACAAACGTCGACCACCCCAACACCAGAAACTGCTAACGGCCACCTTGTCCGCACCTCACCCTGACTCAGCATCCCCTTTGAGCCCTCCATTATATTTTATGTCTCACCACTAGGGAATCCTCTATCTTTACCACACTGGTGGTGTGATGACAGTGACCAACTTTAATGCTATTCTGACCATGTTTTTTAAAGTTATCGAAGGATAACGTTATCTAGGTGGCGCTGTGACCAACTACAGAAAAGTCCCATTGAGGTCAGCTTTGGTGACATTATATAACATTCACCAACCGTTTGTGCCTCATTGGCTAAAGGGCATGATTGTTCATTGCCATATTCAGTTTCGGGCAAATCGGAGGCCGTTTGTGGAAGTTACAGTCAAATGTAAGGTCATGGCGTCACGCCAGCATTCACCATGGCATCAAAACCCCTCCCTTTCTGGCAAGCTATCAGATCTGAATTGTCATTAAAACATCATGAAGACACTGTATGACCTGAGTGTCATTTTCACTAAATTAGAGGGGACAAATATGGGCATTTCACCATAAAACAATAGACTTCCTGTTGTCAGGGGGCGGGGCTTAGGTGATGTCAGCTGTCCACATTGTCGTTGTCTTGAGATGTGGTCAGTGATCACACAGACAAAGTTTGAATTAGATCTGATCATGCACATGGGAGTTATTAAGTCAAGTAATGTCATGGCGAAAGGTCAAAGTTTGAGGCTTAGCCACGCCCACACCTTTACACTTATTTAAAATCCGACGGTTGAATTTTTTCCCCTTTGACTTAAAAGTACATAGCATAAGTTTGAAGGTGATCGGTGTAAAGGGCGATGGTCCATCAATGTCCAAACAACGTGTGCGAAAACCAGTAAATCGAGTACTTGGACCAAAATGGCCGACCTCCTGTGCGAAATTGCGCTTGGCTCCAAGAGACTTTTTTGTAGGTCCAGAGACCCTACATGAGTGTACCAATTTTCGTAATCCTCAGTCAAACCTTGTCTTGGGGCTGACAGTTTTAATGGTCCTAGGGGGCGCTATTTCAGAATATAGGCCACGCCCACAAATCTCAGCTGCCCAATTCTATTGGGGGTCAGACTAGGATCACTCACCAGACATTTTGTGGCGATGTCACGATAATTGAAGAAATGAGAGGCAAACGTATTGCCATGGCGTGATGGCGAATTTCACCATGCTCCCAAAGCCCCGCCTTTTTTCAAAACCTGCCAGTACTGTAGACCAAGTGACCTCAACTTGTCAGCTGCTATTTGCCAGAGATTGCTGGTGATTGGGTAAAAGGAGTCCAATAGGGAGCTGTGAAAAAAAGAGTGGCGTGGCGACAGGTCAAAGTTTGAGGCTTAGCCACGCCCACACCTTTATACTTATTTAAAATCCGACGGTTGAATTTTTTACTTTATGTCTTTAGAGTATATAGAAGAAGTTTGAAGGCGATTGGTGAAAAGGGCGATGGAGCATCACTGTCAAAACAACGTGTGCGAAAACCAGTAAATCGCGTACTTGGACCAAAATCGCCGACTTCCTGTGCAACTTTGCACTAGGCTCCAAGAGACTTTTTTGTAGGTCCTGCGACACCACATTAGTGTACCAAATTTCGTAATCCTCAGTCAAAGCATGGCTTGGGGCTGACAGTTTTAATGATCCTAGGTGGCGCTATTTCATAAAATAGGCCACGCCCACCGGATGTTCACATCAAATTTTTTGGGGGGCCGGACTAGGATCACTCCCAAGAGGTTTTGTGGCGATATCTCAAGAAATGATGAAATGGGAGGCAAACGTAAGGCCACATCGGTACGCCTGACTTCGCCGCACCGCCACAGCCCCGCCTTCTGGAGAAAACTCCCATAAAGTGACGCCAAGCAATCCCACCTTGTCTTCAGTTACCTGCTACAAATATGGGGTGATTAGTTGAAAGGGCGAATTTTGGACAATTTCCCAGTAAAAACTTGACCTTTTAAGGCCTGAGGGGGCGGGGCTTATGTGATATCATCAATCAACCATTCATTTGTCTTCGGGGGGCGATGACGATTGTCCATAGAAAACGACTTTAACTGTAATTCTTTCATTTATGAAATTATAGCAATTTGAATTTTTTTGGCGAGTGCTCGAACTTTGAGGCCTGGCCACGCCCCTTCAGCATTTACGAAAAGTCAATTTTATTTTCTCATTTGATTCATCCATCGCTTCTGTTCGATCGCACTTTATTTTTGAGACAATCGTGCGAAAAATGACCAAACTGTTTAACCAAATATAGAGCCTAGAAATGGCCAAAATGGGGTAAAAATGGCCACTTTAGTCCAAAATGGCCGACTTCCTGTTTGATATTGACCTTGGGTGCAAGAGGCTTTTCTGTGCGTATTGTTGAATTCTACAGGTGTACCAAATTTTATCACTCTACTATGAAAAAAGGTCAATGCGGAGGGGTATTTTTAATTTTCCAGGGGGCGCTGTTGAAACACTTTTATACCAACTTTCACATTGCCAGTGAAATACGTAAATTTCACGCACTTTCTATATTGGGCCAGAATTTGGTGAGTTTTTGGAAATGCTAAGACCCCCTAAAGGCCGTCCAAAGACGCGGAAGAAAAAAAAAGAAAAAAAAAGAAAGAAAGAAAAAAAAGAAACGGAGCAGATACAATAGGCCTTCGCAGCGCTTCGCTGCTCGGGCCTAATTAAAGCTGCAAGCAGCGTCGTTCGGCCCTCGCAGCGAAGCTGCTCGCCCTCCTTCTGCACCCCCTCCGCTCCATCCCAGACGCTCTCCAAACCCAGCTCCACGCTTCTCAATCCTGGCCGGCTGCCGGGGGAACCAGGGCTCGTCTGGCAGAACAGAAAGTCAACCACCTCGACACCAGAAACCGTGAACGGCCTCCTCGTCCACACCTCACCCCGACTCAGCATCCCCTCTGAGCCCACCATTACACGTCTCACCACTAGGAGATACTCTATCTTTACCACGCTGGTGATTTGATGTTCAGTCTCGGGCAAATCAGAGGTTGTTAGTGGAAGTTACAGTCAAACGTAAGGTCACAGGGTCACGCCAGAAATCGCCATGGCATCAAAGCCCCTCCCTTTCTGAAAAGCTATCAGATCTGAATGGTCATTACAACATCATGAAGACAGTGCATGACCTTAGTGTCATGTGGACTAAATTAGAGGGGACAAATATGGGCATTTCACCATAAAACAGTAGACTTCCTGTAGTCAGGGGGCGGGGCTTAGGTGATGTCAGCTGTCCACATTGTCACTGTCTTCAGATGTGGTCAGTAATCACACAGACAAAGTTTGAATTTGATCTGATCATGCACATGGGAGTTATTAAGTCAAGTAACGTAATGGCGACTGGTCAAAGTTTGAGGCTTAGCCACGCCCACACCTTTATACTTATTTAAAATCCGACGGTTGAATTTTTTTCTCTATGTCTTAAGAGTATATAGCAGGAGTTTGAAGGTGATCGGTGGAAAGGACGACGAGACATCATTCTCCTAAGAACGTGTGCGAAAACCACTAAATCGAGTACTTGGACCAAAATGGCCGACCTCCTGTGCGACATTGCGCTTGGCTCCAAGAGACTTTTTTGTAGGTCCTGAGACACTACATTAGTGTGCCAAGTTTCGTGATCCTCAGTCATAGCATGGCTTGGGGCTGACAGTTTTAATGGTCCTAGGGGGCGCTATTTCAGAAAATAGGCCACGCCCACAAACTTCAGCTGCCCAATTCTATTTGGGGTCAGAGTAGGATCACTCACCTGACATTTTGTGGCGATGTCATGATAATTGAAGAAATGAGAGGCAAACGTATTGCCATGGCGTGATGGCGAATTTCGCCATGCTCCCAAAGCCCCGCCTTTTTTCAAAACCTGCCAGTACTATAGACCAAGTGACCTCAACATGTCAGCTGCTATTTCCCAGAGATTGCTGGTGATTGGGTAAAAGGAGTCCAATAGGGAGCTGTGAAACAAAGAGTGGCGTGGCGACATGTCACAGTTTGAGGCTTAGCCACGCCCACATCGTTATACTTATTTAAAATCCGACGGTTGAATTTTTTCCTTTATGTCTTAAGAGTATATAGCAGAAGTTTGAAGGCGATTGGTGAAAAGGGCGATGGAGCATCACTCTCCAAACAACGTGTGCGAAAACCACTAAATCGCGTATTTGGACCAAAATGGCCGACTTCCTGTGCAACTTTACACTTGGCTCCAAGAGACTTTTTTGTAGGGCCTGAGACACCACATTAGTGTACCAAATTTCGTACTCCTCAGTCAAAGCATGGCTTGGGGCTGACAGTTTTAATGGTCCTAGGGGGCGCTATTTCAGAAAATAGGCCACGCCCACCAGATGTTCACATCAAAATCTTTGGGGGGCCAGACTAGGATCACTCCCAATAGGTTTCGTGGCGATATCTCTAGAAATAACTAAATGGGAGGCAAACGTAAGGCCACGTCCGTACGCCTGACTTCGCCGCGCCGCCACAGCCCCGCCTTCTGCAGAAAACTCCCATAAAGTGACACCAAGCAACCCCAACTTGTCTTCAGTTACCTGCTACAAATTTGGGGTGATTATTTTAAAGGGCGAATTTTGGAAAATTTCCCAGTAAAACTTTACCTTTTAAGGCCTGAGGGGGCGGGGCTTATGTGACATCATCAATCAACCATTCATTTGTCTTCGGGGGGCGATGACGATTGTCCATAGGAAATTACTTTAACTGTAATTCTTTCATTTATGAAATTATAGCAATTTGAATTTTTTTGGCGAGTGCTCGAACTTTGAGGCCTGGCCCCGCCCCTTCAGTATTTACGAAAAGTCAATTTTATTGTCTCATTCGACTCGACCATCGCTTCTGGTCGATCGCACACTATTTTTGAGACAATCGTGCGAAAAATGACCAAACTGTTCAACCAAATATAGACCCTAGAAATGGCCAAAATGGGGTCAAAATGGCCACTTTAGTCCAAAATGGCCGACTTCCTGTTTGGTATTGACCATGGGTGCAAGAGGCTTTTCTGTGCGTATTGTTGAGTTCTACAAGTGTACCAAATTTCATCACTCTACTATGAAAAAAGGTCAAAGCGGAGGGGTATTTTTAAATTTCCAGGGGGCGCTGTTGAAACATTTTTTTACCAACTTTCACGTTGCCATTGAAATTTGTAAATTTCACACACTTTCTATATTGGGCCAGAATTTGGTGAGTTTTTGGATATGCTAAGACCCCCTAACCGCCACCCAAAGACGCGGAAGAAAAAAAAAGAAAAAAGAATTAAAGCTGCAAGCAGCGTCGTTCGGCCCTCGCAGCTAAGCTGCTCGCCCTCCTTCCGCACCCCCTCCGCTCCATCCCCGACACTCTCCAAAACCAGCTCCGCGCTTCTCCGTCCTGGCCGGCAGCCGGGGGCACCAGGGCACGTCTGGCGGAACAGAAAGTCAACCACCCCGACACCAGAAACCGTGAACGGCCTCCTCGTCCACACCTCACCCTGACTCAGCATCCCCTCGGAGCCCACCATTACACGTCTCACCACTAGGAGATACTCTATCTTTACCACACTGGTGATGTGATGTTCAGTCTCGGGCAAATCGGAGGCTGTTTGTGGAAGTTACAGTCAAACGTAAGGTCACAGCGTCACGCCAGAAATCGCCATGGCATCAAAGCCCCTCCCTTTCTGAAAAGCTATCAGATCTGAATGGTCATTACAACATCATGAAGACAGTGCATGACCTTGGTGTCATGTTGACTAAATTAGAGGGGACAAATATGGGCATTTCACCATAAAACAGTAGACTTCCTGTAGTCAGGGGGCGGGGCTTAGGTGATGTCAGCTGTCCACATTGTCACTGTCTTCAGATGTGGTCAGTGATCACACAGACAAAGTTTGAAATTGATCTGATCATGCACATGGGAGTTATTAAGTCAAGTAACGTAATGGCGACTGGTCAAAGTTTGAGGCTTAGCCACGCCCACAACTTTATACTTATTTAAAATCCGACGGTTGAATTTTTTCCTCTGTGTCTTAAGAGTATATAGCAGGAGTTTGAAGGTGATCGGTGGAAAGGACGACGAGACATCATTCTCCTAATAACGTGTGCGAAAACCACTAAATCGAGTACTTGGACCAAAATGGCCGACCTCCTGTGCGACATTGTACTTAGCTCCAAGAGACTTTTTTGTAGGTCCTGAGACACCACATTAGTGTGCCAAATTTCGTGATCCTCAGTCAAAGCTTGGCTTGGGGCTGATAGTTTTAATGGTCCTAGGGGGGCGCTATTTCAGAAAATAGGCCACGCCCACAAACTTCAGCTGTCCAATTCTATTAGGGGTCAGAGTAAGATCACTCATCAGAAATTGTGTGGTGATGTCACAATGATTGAAGAAATGAGAGACAAACGAATTTCCATGGCGTGATGGTGAATTTCGCCATGCTCCCAAAGCCCCGCCTTTATTCGAAACCTGCCAGTACTATAGACCAAGTGACCTCAACTTGTCTGCTGCTATTTGCCAGTGATTGCTGGTGATTGGTTAAAAGGAGTCCAATAGGGAGCTGTGAAAAAAAGAGTGGTGTGGCGACAGGTCAAAGTTTGAGGCTTAGCCACGCCCACACCTTTATACTTATTTAAAATCCGACGGTTGAATTTTTTCATCTATGTCTTAAGAGTGTATAGCAGAAGTTAGAAGGCGATTGGTGAAAAGGGCGATGGTGCAACACTCTCCAAACAACGTGTGCAAAAACCACTAAATCGAGTACTTGGACCAAAATGGCCGACTTCCTGTGCGACTTTGCACTTGGCTCCAAGAGACTTTTTTGTAGGTCCTGAGACACCACATTGGTGTACCAAATTTCGTAATCCTCAGTCAAAGCATGGCTTGGGGCTGACAGTTGTAATGGTCCTAGGGGGCGCTATTTCAGAAAATAGGCCACGCCCACCTGATGTTCACATCAAATTTTTTGGGGGGCCGGACTAGGATCACTCACAAGAAGTTTCGTGGCGATATCTTTAGAATTGACGAAATGGGTGGCAAACGTAAGGCCACGTCAGTACGCCTGACTTCGCCGCACCGCCACAGCCCCGCCTTCTGCAGAAAACTCCCATAACGTGACGCCAAGCAACCCCAACTTGTCTTCAGTTACCTGCTACAAATTTGGGATGATTATTTGAAAGGGCGAATTTTTGAAAATTTCCCAGTAAAACTTGACCTTTTAAGTACTGAAGGGGGCGGGGCTTATGTGACATCATAAAACGACCATTCATTTGTCTTCGAGGGGCGATGACGATTGTCCATAGAAAGTTACGTTACCTGTGATTCTTTCATTTATGAAATTATAGCAATTTGAATTTTTTTGGCGAGTGCTCGAACTTTGAGGCCTGGTCCCGCCCCTTCACTATTTACGAAAAGTCAATTTTATGGTCTCATTTTAATCGACCATCGCTTCTGTTCGATCGCACACTATTTTTGAGACGATCGTGCGAAAAATGACCAAACTGTTCAACCAAATATAGACCCTAGAAATGGCCAAAACGGGGTCAAAATGGCCACTTTAGTCCAAAATGGCTGACTTCCTGTATGATATTGACCATGGGTGCAAGAGGCTTTTCTGTGCGTATTGTTGAGTTCTACAAGTGTACCAAATTTCATAACTCTACTATGAAAAAAGGTCAAAGCGGAGGGGTATTTTTAATTTTCCAGGGGGCGCTGTCGAAACATTTTTTTACCAAATTTCACGTTGCCAGTGAAATACGTAAATTTCACGCACTTTCTATATTGGGCCAGAATTTGGTGAGTTTTTGGATATGCTAAGACCCCCTAAAGGCCACCCAAAGACGCGGAAGAAAAAGAAAAAATAATAAACGGAGCAGATACAATAGGCCTTCGCAGCTTCACTGCTCGGGCCTAAAAATAAGAAACGGAGCAGATACAATAGGCCTTCGCAGCGCTTCGCTGCTCGGGCCTAAAAATTAAAGCTGCAAGCAGCGTCGTTCGGCCCTCGCAGCTCCGCGCCGCTCCGGCCTAGCCGGCAGCCCGGGGCACCAGGGCACATCTGCGGAACAGAAACGTCAGCCACCCCGACACCAGAAACCGCAAACGATCACCTCATCCGCACCTCACCCTGACTCAGCATCACCTCTTATCCCGCCATTATATTACACGTCCCACAACTAGGGCATACTCTACCTTTACGACTCTGGTGGTGTGATGACACAGACCAACTGTAATGCTTTTCTGACCACGTTTTTTGAAGTTATTGTAGGTTAAACTTATCTAGGGGCTCTGGAAAGCTTTCAGATCATGACAAACATGGGCATTTCACCATAAAACAATAGACTTCCTGTAGTAGGGGGCGGGACTTAGGGGATGTCAGCTGTCCACATTGTCATTGTCTTCAGATGTGGTCAGTGATCACACAGACAAAGTTTGATATAGATCTGATCGTGTACATGGGAGTTATCAGATCAAGTAATGTTATGGCGACAGGTTAAAGTTTGAGGCTTAGCCACGCCCACACCTTTCAACTTATTTAAAATCTGACGGTTGAATTTTTCCTCTATGTCTTAAGAGTGTATAGCAGAAGCTTGAAGGTGATTGTTGAAAAGGGAGATGGGGCATCACTCTCCAAACAACGTGTGCGAAAACCAGTAAATCGAGTACTTGGACCAAAATGGCCGACTTCCTGTGCGACTTTGCACGTGGCTCCAAGAGACTTTTTTGTAGGTCCTGAGACACCACATTAGTGTACCAAATTTCGTAATCCTCAGTAAAAGCATGGCTTGGGGCTGACAGTTTTAATGGTCCGAGGGGGCGCTAATTCAGAAAGTAGGCCACGCCCACAAACTTAAGCTGGCCATTTCTATTGGGGGTGAGACTAGGATCACTCACAACAAATTTCGAGGTGATATCACGATAAATGAAGAAATGAGAGGCAAACGTATTTCCATGGCGTGATGGCGAATTTCGCCATGCTCCCAAAGCCCCACCTTTTTTCAAAACCTTCCAGTACTGGAGACCAAGTGACCTCAACTTGCCTGCTGCTATTTACCAGAGATTCCTGGTGATTGGGTAAAAGGAGTCCAATAGGGAGCTGTGAAAAAAAGAGTGGCGTGGCGAAAGGTCAAAGTTTGAGGCTTAGCCACGCCCACACCTTTATACTTATTTAAAATCCGACGGTTGAATTTTTTCCTCTATGTCTTAAGACTACATAGCAGAAGTTTGAAAGTGATTGGTGAAAAGGGCGACGGAGCATCACTCTCCAAACAACGTGTGTGAAAACCACTAAATCGCGCACTTGGACCAAAATGGCCGACTTCCTGTGCGACTTTGCACTTGGCTCCAAGAGACTTTTTTGTAGGTCCTGAGACATCACATTAGTGTACCAAATTTCGTAATCCTCAGTCAAAGCATGGCTTGGGGCTGACAGTTTTAATGGTCCTAGGGGGCGCTATTTCAGAAAATAGGCCACGCCCACCCGATGTTCACATCAGATCCTTTGGGGGGCCGGACTAGGATCGCTCCCAAGAAGTTTCGTGACGATATCTTTAGAATTGACGAAATGGGAGGCAAACGTAAGGCCACGGCGGTATGCCTGAATTCGCCGTGCCGCCACAGCCGCGCCCTCTGCCGAAAACTCCCATAAAGTGACGCCAAGCAACCCACACTTGTCTTGAGTTACCAGCTGCAAATTCTTGGTGATTAAGTGAAATGGGGCAATTTGGGACCTTTCACAGTAAAACTTGACCTTTTTGGTCCTGAGGGGGCGGGGCTTGTGTGATGTCATCATCCGACCATTCAGTTTACTTTGTGGGTGGATGACGAATGACCACAGAAAGTTTGGTAACTCTATTCCATTCAGTTATGAAGGTATAGCAGTTTAAATTTTTTTGGCGAGTAGTCAAACTTTGAGGCCTGGCCCCGCCCCTTCAGCATATACGAAAAGTCAGAATCTTTGTCTCATTTTGTTCGCCCATCCCTTCTGAGCAATTTTACACCATTTTTGAGACGATCGTGCGAAAAATGATCGAGCAATCCAATCAGAAACGGACCCTAAAAACGGCAAAAACGGCTAAAAATCGCCATTTCAACCCAAAATGGCTGACTTCCTGTTTGATATTGACCATGGTTGCAAGAGACTTTTCTGTGCGGACTGTTGAGGACTACAAGTGTACCAAATTTCATAACTGTACGATAAACTAAGCTTTATGGAGAGGGGTATTTTTCACCTTGTAGGGGGCGCTGTTCAGCCATTTTCTTTGCGATTTTTTTGGGACCTTTAAAATATCAAATTTTTCACCAGGCCTGACAAGTGTGCAAAATATTGTGAGTTTTGGGGTATGTTAAGGTCCCCAAAAAGCCGTTCAAAGGGGCACGAGAATAATAAAAAAGAAAGAATAAACAGAGCAAAAACAAGAGGCCTTCGCAGCGCTTTCGCTGCTCAGGCCTAATTAAAGCTGCAAGCAGCGTCGTTCGGCCCTCGCAGCTCTGCACCGCTCCTGCCTGGCCGGCAGCCCGGGGCACCAGGGCACGTCCGCAGAACACAAACGTCGACCACCCCAACACCAGAAACTGCTAACGGCCACCTTGTCCGCAACTCACCCTGACTCAGCATCCCCTTTGAGCCCACCATTATATTTTATGTCTCACCACTAGGGAATCCTCTATCTTTACCACACTGGTGGTGTGATGACAGTGACCAACTTTAATGCTATTCTGACCATGCTTTTTAAAGTTATCGAAGGATACCGTTATCTAGGTGGCGCTGTGACCAACTACAGAAAAGTCCCATTGAGGTCAGCTTTGGTGACATTATATAACATTCACCAACCGTTTGTGCCTCATTGGCTAAAGGGCATGATTGTTCATTGCCATATTCAGTTTCGGGCAAATCGGAGGCCGTTTGTGGAAGTTACAGTCAAATGTAAGGTCATGGCGTCACGCCAGCATTCACCATGGCATCAAAGCCCCTCCCTTTCTGGAAAGCTATCAGATCTGAATGGTCTTTAAAACATCATGAAGACACTGTATGACCTGAGTGTCATTTTCACTAAATTAGAGGGGACAAATATGGGCATTTCACCATAAAACAATAGACTTCCTGTTGTCAGGGGGCGGGGCTTAGGTGATGTCAGCTGTCCACATTGTCGTTGTCTTGAGATGTGGTCAGTGATCACACAGACAAAGTTTGAATTAGATCTGATCATGCACATGGGAGTTATTATTTCAAGTAATGTCATGGCGAAAGGTCAAAGTTTGAGGCTTAGCCACGCCCACACCTTTATACTTATTTAAAATCCGACGGTTGAATTTTTTCCCCTTTGACTTAAAAGTACATAGCAAAAGTTTGAAGGTGATCGATGTAAAGGGCAACGGGCCATCAATGTCCAAACAACGTGTGCGAAAACCACTAAATCGAGAACTTGGACCAAAATGGCCGACCTCCTGTGCGAAATTGCGCTTGGCTCCAAGATACTTTTTTGTAGGTCCGGAGACCCTACATGAGTGTACCAATTTTCGTAATCCTCAGTCAAACCTTGTCTTGGGGCTGACAGTTTTAATGGTCCTAGGGGGCGCTATTTCAGAATATAGGCCACGCCCACAAATCTCAGATGCCCATTTCTATTGGGGGTCAGACTAGGATCACTCACCAGACATTTTGTGGCGATGTCACGATAATTGAAGAAATGAGAGGCAAACGTATTGCCATGGCGTGATGGAGAATTTCGCCATGCTCCCAAAGCCCCGCCTTTTTTCAAAACCTGCCAGTACTGTAGACCAAGTGACCTCAACTTGTCAGCTGCTATTTACAAGATATTCCAGGTGATTGGGTAAAAGGAGTCCAATAGGGAGCTGTGAAAAAAAGAGTGGCGTGGCGAAAGGTCAAAGTTTGAGGCTTAGCCACGCCCACACCTTTATACTTATTTAAAATCCGACGGTTGAATTTTTTCCTCTATGTCTTAAGAGTATATAGCAGAAGCTTGAAGGTGATTGGTGAAAAGGGCGACGGACAATCACTCTCCAAACAACGTGTGTGAAAACCACTAAATCGCGCACTTGGACCAAAATGGCCGACTTCCTGTGCGACTTTGCACTTGGCTCCAAGAGACTTTTTTGTAGGTCCTGAGACACCACATTAGTGTACAAAATTTTGTAATCCTCAGTCAAAGCATGGCTTGGGGCTGACAGTTTTAATGGTCCTAGGGGGCGCTAATACAGAAAATAGGCCACGCCCACAAACTTAAGCTGACCTTTTCTATTGGGGGTCAGACTAGGATCACTCACAACAATGGTCGAGGTGATATCACGATAAATGAAGAAATGAGAGGCAAACGTATTTCCATGGCGTGATGGCGAATTTCGCCATGCTCCCAAAGCCCCGCCTTTTTTCAAAACCTTCCAGTACTGGAGACCAAGTGACCTCAACTTGCCTGCTGCTATTTACCAGAGATTCCTGGTGATTGGGTAAAAGGAGTCCAATAGGGAGCTGTGAAAAAAAGAGTGGCGTGGCGAAAGGTCAAAGTTTGAGGCTTAGCCACGCCCACACCTTTATACTTATTTAAAATCCGACGGTTGAATTTTTTCCTCTATGTCTTAAGAGTATATAGCAGAAGCTCGAAGGCGATTGGTGAAAAGGGCGACGGAGCATCACTCTCCAAACAACGTGTGTGAAAACCACTAAATCGCGCACTTGGACCAAAATGGCCGACTTCCTGTGCGACTTTGCACTTGGCTCCAAGAGACTTTTTTGTAGGTCCTGAGACACCACATTAGTGTACCAAATTTCGTAATCCTCAGTCAAAGCATGGCTTGGGGCTGACAGTTTTAATGGTCCTAGGGGGCGCTAATACAGAAAATAGGCCACGCCCACAAACTTAAGCTGACCTTTTCTATTGGGGGTCAGACTAGGATCACTCACAACAATGGTCGAGGTGATATCACGATAAATGAAGAAATGAGAGGCAAACGTATTTCCATGGCGTGATGGCGAATTTCGCCATGCTCCCAAAGCCCCGCCTTTTTGCAAAACCTTCCAGTACTGGAGACCAAGTGACCTCAACTTGCCTGCTGCTATTTACCAGAGATTCCTGGTGATTGGGTAAAAGGAGTCCAATAAGGAGCTGTGAAAAAAAGAGTGGCGTGGCGAAAGGTCAAAGTTTGAGGCTTAGCCACGCCCACACCTTTATACTTATTTAAAATCCGACGGTTGAATTTTTTCCTCTCTGTCTTAAGACTATATAGCAGAAGTTTGAAAGTGATTGGTGAAAAGGGCGACGGAGTATCACTCTCCAAACAACGTGTGTGAAAACCACTAAATCGCGCACTTGGACCAAAATGGCCGACTTCCTGTGCGACTTTGCACTTGGCTTCAAGAGACTTTTTTGTAGGTCCTGAGACACCACATTAGTGTACCAAATTTCGTAATCCTCAGTCAAAGCATGGCTTGGGGCTGACAGTTTTAATGGTCCTAGGGGGCGCTATTTCAGAAAATAGGCCACGCCCACCAGATGTTCACATCAGATCTTTTGGGGGGCCGGACTAGGATCACTCACAAGAAGTTTCGTGACGATATCTTTGGAAATGACGAAATGGGAGGCAAACGTAAGGCCAAGGCGGTACGCCTGAATTCGCCGCGCCGCCACAGCCCCGCCCTCTGCCGAAAACTCCCATAAAGTGACGCCAAGCAACCCCCACTTGTCTTGAGTTACCAGCTACAAATTTGTGGTGATTAAGTGAAATGGGGCAATTTGGGACCTTTCACAGTAAAACTTGATCTTTTTGGTCCTGAGGGGGCGGGGCTTGTGTGATGTCATCATCCGACCATTCAATTTACTTTGTGGGTGGATGACGAATGACCACAGAAAGTTTGGTAACTCTATTCCATTCAGTTATGAAGTTATAGCAATTTAAATATTTTTGGCGAGTAGTCAAACTTCGAGGCCTGGCTCCGCCCCTTCAACATATACGAAAACTCAGAATCCTTATCTCATTTTGTTCGCCCATCCCTTCTGAGCAATTTTACACAATTTTTGAGACGATCGTGCGAAAAATGATCGAGCAATCCAATCAGAAACGGACCCTAAAAACGGCAAAAACGGCAAAAAATCGCCATTTCAACCCAAAATGGCCGACTTCCTGTTTGATATTGACCATGGTTGCAAGAGACTTTTCTGTGCGGACTGTTGAGTACTACAAGTGTACCAAATTTCATAACTGTACTATAAACTAAGCTTTATGGAGAGGGTTTTTTTTCACTTTGTAGGGGGCGCTGTTCAGCCATTTTCTTTGCGATTTTTTTGGGACCTTTAAAATATCAAATTTTTCACCAGGCCTGACAAGTGTGCAAAATATTGTGAGTTTTGGGGTATGTTAAGGTCCCCAAAAAGCTGTTCAAAGGGGGCACGGAATAACAAAAAATAATAATAATCAGAGCAAAAACAAGAGGCCTTCGCAGCGCTTTCGCTGCTCGGGCCTAATTAAAGCTGCAAGCAGCGTCGTTCGGCCCTCGCAGCGAAGCTGCTCGCCCTCCGTCCGCACCCCCTCCGCTCCATCCCCGACGCTCTCCAAACCCAGCTCACCGCCGCTCCGTCCTGGCCGGCAGCCTGGGGCAACAGGGCACGTCCACGGACTGAAACGTCCACCACCCCGACACCAAGAACAGCTAACGGTCACCTCGTCCACACCTCACCCTGACTCAGCATCCCCTCTGAGCCTACCATTACATTACTTGTCTCACCACTAGGGCATACTCTGTCTTTACCACACTGTTGGTGTGATGACACAGACCAACTTTAATGCTTTTCTGCCCATGTTTATTAAAGTTATCGAAAGTTAAAGTTATCTAGGGGGCGCTGTGATCAACTACAGAAAAATCCCATTGAGTCAGCTTTGGTTGACAAAGACAGTTTTCTTTTATTTTGGCATCAAACGGACATTGTGTGTGTTATCTAGAGCCAGTGAGCTGAAAGGGGCGGATCTACAGGGATTTGAACCAACAACCATATCAATGTGTTTGGTGCAGTCACGTGATGTCACAAGCCAAGTATAATGCCATTCAGACCTTGTCTTTAGAAGTTAATAAAGTTTGAACCCATCTAGGGGGCGCTGTGACCATTTACAACTAAATCCCATAGAGGTCATCTTTGGTCATCAAAGATGGTTTCCTGTTAATTTGGCATCAATCAAACATTGCATGGGTCATCTAGAGACAAAAAGCTGTAAGTGGGCGGAGTTAAGGTGATTTGAACAAGTGCACACATACATGTTTTGATTGCAGTTGTGTGATGACTCCCACAAAGTTTCATATAGTTTGGAGTTTTTTTTGCAGAAGTTACAAAGGTTTTTGGTATCTAGGAGGCGCTGTCCCAAATTTAGGAATTATTCCATGAAGAAGTTTGTAGGTTGATAACAGTCATTTGTGTGCAGTTTGGTGTGAATTCTATCATGCATGTGTTATTCAGGGCCTAATATCTGTCAGGGGCAGAGCTAAAGCTATATCAACCAATTACCACAGGATTGTGTTGGGTGCCTTTGTGTGATGACACATAGCAAGTTTGGTGCAGTTACGACCTCGTCTGTAGGAATTATTACAGTTTTAATGGTGTGTAGGTGGTGCTGTGGTGACATTAAACAACGTTCACCAACCGTTTGTGCCTCGTTGGCTAAAGGGCATGATTGTTCATTGCCATGTTCAGTCTCAGGCAAATTGGAGGCTGGTTGTGGAAGTTACAGTCAAACGTAAGGTCACGGCGTATTCCTGAATTCGCCATGGCATCAAAGCCCCTCCCTTTGTGAAAAGTTATCAGATCTGAATGGTCATTACAACATCATGAAGACAGTGCATGACCTTAGTGTCATGTTGACTAAATTAGAGGGGACAAATATGGGCATTTCACCATAAAACAATAGAATTCCTGTAGTCAGGGGGCGGGGCTTAGGTGATGTCAGCTGTCCACATCGTCATTGTCTTGAGATATGGTCAATGATCACACAGACACAGTTTGATATAGATCTGATCATGCACATGGGAGTTGTTAAGTCAAGTAATGTAATGGCGAAAGGTCAAAGTTTGAGGCTTAGCCATGCCCACACCTTTATACTTATTTAAAATCCGACGGTTGAATTTTTTCCTCTATGTCTTAAGAGTATATAGCAGGAGTTTGAAGGTGATCGGTGGAAAGGGCGACGAGACTTCATTCTCCTAATAACGTGTGCGAAAACCACTAAATCGCATATTTGGACCAAAATGGCCGACTTCCTGTGCGACTTTGCACTTGGCTCCAAGAGACTTTTTTGTAGGTCCTGAGACACTACATTAGTGTGCCAAATTTCGTGATCCTCAGTCAAAGCTTGGCTTGGGGCTGACAGTTTTAATGGTCCTAGGGGGCGCTATTTCAGAAAATAGGCCACGCCCACAAACTTCAGCTGTCCAATTCTATTAGGGGTCAGAGTAGGATCACTCATCAGAAATTGTGTGGTGATGTCACAATGACTGAAGAAACGAGAGACAAACGTATTTCCATGGCGTGATGGCGAATTTCGCCATGCTCCCAAAGCTCCGCCTTTATTCGAAACCTGTCAGTACTATAGACCAAGTGACCTCAACTTGTCTGCTGCTATTAGCCAGTGATTGCTGGTGATTGGTTAAAAGGAGGCCAATAGGGAGCTGTGAAAAAAAGAGTGGCGTGGCGACAGGTCAAAGTTGGAGGCTTAGCCACGCCCACACCTTTATACTTATTTAAAATCCGACGGTTGAATTTTTTCCTCTATGTTTTAAGAGTATATAGCAGAAGTTTGAAGGTGATCGGTGGAAAGGGCGAGGAGATATCATTCTCCTAATAACGTGTGCGAAAACCACTAAATTGAGTACTTGGACCAAAATGGCCGACCTCCTGTGCGACATTGCGCTTGGCTCCAAGAGACTTTTTTGTAGGTCCTGATACACTACATTAGTGTGCCAAATTTTGTGAACCTCAGTCAAAGCATGGCTTGGGGCTGACAGTTTTAATGGTCCTAGGGGGCGCTGTTTCAGAAAATAGGCCACGCCCACAAACGTCAGCTGTCCAATTCTATTAGGGGTCAGAGTAGGATCACTCATCAGAACTTGTGTGGCGATGTCACAATGATTGAAGAAATGAGAGACAAACGTATTTCCATGTCGTGATGGCGAATTTTGCCATGCTCCAAAAGCCCCGCCTTTATTCGAAACCTGCCAGTACTATAGACTAAGTGACCTCAACTTGTCAGCTGCTATTTGCCACTGTTTGGTGGTGATTGGTTAAAAGGAGTCCAATAGGGAGCTGTGAAAAAAAGAGTGGCGTGGCGACAGGTCAAAGTTTGAGGCTTAGCCACGCCCACACCTTTATACTTATTTAAAATCCGACGGCTGAATTTTTTCATCTATGTCTTAAGAGTATATAGCAGAAGTGTGAAGGCAATTGGTGAAAAGGGCGACGGAGCATCACTCTCCAAACAACGTGTGCGAAAACCACTAAATCGCGCACTTGGACCAAAATGGCCGACTTCCTGTGCGACATTGCACTTGGCTCCAAGAGACTTTTTTGTAGGTCCTGAGACACCACATTAGTGTACCAAATTTTGTACTCGTCAGTCAAAGCATGGCTTGGGGCTGGCAGTTTTAATGGTCCTAGAGGGCGCTATTTCAGAAAATAGGCCACGCCCACCGGATGTTCACATCACATTTTTGGGGGGGCCGGACTAGGATCACTCCCAAGACGTTTCGTGGCGATATCTCTAGAAATGACGAAATGGGAGGCAAACGTAAGGCCACGTCGGTACGCCTGACTTCGCCGCGCCGCCCCAGCCCCGCCTTCTGCAGAAAACTCCCATAAAGTGACACCAAGCAACCCCAACTTGTCTTCAGTTACCTGCTACAAATTTGGGGTGATTATTTGAAAGGGCAAATTTTGGGAAATTTCCTAGTAAAACTTGACCTTTTAAGTCCTGAGGGGGCGGGGCTTATGTGACATCATCAATCGACCATTCATTTGTCTTCGGAGAGCGACGACGATTGTCCATAGAACATTTCTTTAACTGTAATTCTTTCATTTATGAATCTATAGCAATTTGAATTTTTTTGGCGAGTGCTCGAACTTTGAGGCCTGGTCCCGCCCCTTCAGTATTTACGAAAAGTCAATTTTATTGTCTCATTTTAATCGTCGATCGCTTCTGTTCGATCGCACACTATTTTTGAGATGATCGTGCGAAAAATCACCAAACTGTTCAACCAAATATAAACCCTAGAAATGGCCAAAACGGGGTCAAAATGGCCACTTTAGTCCAAAATGGCCGACTTCCTGTTTAATATTGACAATGGGTGCAAGAGGCTTTTCTGTGCGTATTGTTGAGTTCTACAAGTGTACCAAATTTCATCACTCTACAATGAAAAAAGGTCAAAGCGGAGGGGTATTTTTAGTTTTCCAGGGGGCGCTGTTGAAACATTTTTTTACCAACTTTCACGTTGCCAGTGAAATACGTAAATTTCACGCACTTTCTATATTGGGCCAGAATTTGGTGACTTTTTGGATATGCTAAGACCCCCTAAAGGCCATCCAAAGACGCGGAAGAAAAAAAAAGAAAGAAAAAAAATTAAAGCTGCAAGCAGCGTCGTTCGGCCCTCGCAGCGAAGCTGCTCGCCCTCCTTCCGCACCCCCTCCGCTCCATCCCCGACGCTCTCCAAACCCAGCTCCGCGCTTGTCCATCCTGGCCGGCAGCCGGGGGCACCAGGGCACGTCTGGCAGAACAGAAAGTCAACCACCCCGACACCAGAAACCGTGAACGGCCTCCTCGTCCACACCTCACCCTGATTCAGCATCCCCTCTGAGCCCAGCATTACACGTCTCACCACTAGGAGATACTCTATCTTTACCACACTGGTGATGTGATGTTCAGTCTCTGGCAAATCGGAGGCTGTTTGTGGAAGTTACAGTCAAACGTAAGGTCACAGCGTCACGCCAGAAATCGCCATGGGATCAAAGCTCCTCCCTTTCTGAAAAGCTATCAGATCTGAATAGTCATTACAACATCATGAAGACAGTGCATGACCTTAGTGTCATGTTGACTAAATTAGAGGGGACAAATATGGGCATTTCACCATAAAACAGAAGACTTCCTGTAGTCAGGGGGCGGGGCTTAGGTGATGCCAGCTGTCCACATTGTCACTGTCTTCAGATGTGGTCAGTGATCACACGGACAAAGTTTGAAATTGATCTGATCATGCACAAGGGAGTTATTGAGTCAAGTAACGTAATGGCGACTGGTCAAAGTTTGAGGCTTAGCCACGCCCACACCTTTATACTTATTTAAAATCCGACGGTTGAATCTTTTCCTCTATGTCTTAAGAGTATATAGCAAGAGTTTGAAGGTGATCGGTGGAAAGGGCGACGAGACATCATTCTCCTAATAACGTGTGCGAAAACCACTAAATCGAGTACTTGGACCAAAATGGCCGACCTCCTGTGCGACATTGCGCTTGGCTCCAAGAGACTTTTTTGTAGGTCCTGAGACACTACATTAGTGTGCCAAATTTCGTGATCCTCAGTCAAAGCACGGCTTGGGGCTGACAGTTTTAATGGTCCTAGGGGGCGCTATTTCAGAAAAAAGGCCACGCCCACAAACTTCAGCTGTCCAATTCTATTAGGGGTCAGAGTAGGATCACTCATCAGAAATTGTGTGGCGATGTCACAATGATTGAAGAAATGAGAGACAAATGTATTTCCATGGCGTGATGGCGAATTTCGCCATGCTCCCAAAGCCCCGACTTTATTCGAAACCTGCCAGTACTATAGACCAAGTGACCTCAACTTGTCTGCTGCTATTTGCCAGTGATTGCTGGTGATTGGTTAAAAGGAGTCCAATAGGGAGCTGTGAAAAAAAGAGTGGCGTGGCGAAAGGTCAAAGTTTGAGGCTTAGCCACGCCCACACCTTTATACTTATTTAAAATCCGTAGGTTGAATTTTTTCCCCTTTGTCTTAAGAGTCTTTAGCAGAAGTTTGAAGGTGATTGGTGAAAAGGGCAATGGTGTAACACTCTCCAAACAGCGTGTGCGAAAACCACTAAATCGACTACTTGGACCAAAATGGCCGACTTCCTGTGCGACTTTGCACTTGGCTCCAAGAGACTTTTTTGTAGGACCGGAGACACCACATTAGTGTACCAGATTTCGTACTCCTCAGTCAAAGCATGGCTAGGGGCTGACAGTTTTAATGGTCCTAGAGGGCGCCATTTCAGAAAATAGGCCACGCCCACAAACTACAGCTGTCCAAATCTATTGGGGGTCAGACTAGGATCACTCACCAGACATTTTGTGGTGATGGCACGATAATTGAAGAAATGAGAGGCAAACGTATTGCCATGGCGTCATGGTGAATTTTGCCATGCTCCCAAAGCCCCGCCTTTTTTCAAAACCTGCCAGTACTGGAGACTAAGTGACCTCAACTTGTCAGCTGCTATTCGCCAGAGATTGCTGGCGATTGGGTAAAAGGAGTCCAATAGGTAGCTGTGAAAAAAAGAGTGGCGTGGTGACAGGTCAAAGTTTGAGGCTTAGCCACGCCCACACCTTTATACTTATTTAAAATCCGACGGTTGAATTTTTTCCTTTATGTCTTAAGAGTCTATAGCAGAAGTTTGAAGGCGATTGGTGAAAAGGGCGATGGAGCATCACTCTCCAAACAACGTGTGCGAAAACCACTAAATCGAGTACTTGGACCAAAATGGCCGACTTCCTGTGCGACTTTGCACTTGGCTCCAAGAGACTTTTTTGTAGGTCCTGAGACACCACATTAGTGTGCCAAATTTCATAATCCTCAGTCAAAGCATGACTTGGGGCTGACAGTTTTAATGGTCCTAGGGGGCGCTATTTCAGAAAATAGGCCACGCCCACCGGATGTTCACATCACATTTTGTGGGGGGCTGAACTAGGATCACTCCCAAGAGGTTTTGTGGCGATATCTCTAGAAATGACGAAATGGGAGGCAAACGTAAGTCCTAAGCGGTACGCCTGACTTCGCCGCGCCGCCACAGCCCCGCCTTCTGGAGAAAACTCCCATAAAGTGACGCCAAGCAACCCCAACTTGTCTTCAGTTACCCGCTACAAATTTGGGGTGATTATTGGAAAGGGCGAATTTTGGAAAATTTCCCAGTAAATCTTGACCTTTTAAGTCCTGAGGGGGCGGGGCTTATGTGACATCATCAATCGACCATTCATTTGTCTTCGGAGGGCGACGCCGATTGTCCTTAGAACATTTCTTTAACTGTAATTCTTTCATTTATGAATCTATAGCAATTTGAATTTTTTGGGCGAGTGCTCGAACTTTGAGGCCTGGTCCCGCCCCTTCAGTATTTACGAAAAGTCAATTTTATTGTCTCATTTTAATCGTCCATCGCTTCTGTTCGATCGCACACTATTTTTGAGACGATCGTGCGAAAAATGACCAAACTGTTAAACCAAATATAGACCCTAGAAATGGCCAAAACGGGGTCAAAATGGCCACTTTAGTCCAAAATGGCCGACTTCCTGTTTGATATTGACCATGGGTGCAAGAGGCTTTTCTGTGCGTATTGTTGAGTTCTACAAGTGTACCAAATTTCATCACTCTACTATGAAAAAAGGTCAAAGCGGAGGGGTATTTTTAATTTTCCAGGGGGCGCTGTTGAAACATTTTTTTACCAACTTTCAGGTTGCCAGTGAAATACGTAAATGTCACGCACTTTCTATATTGGGCCAGAATTTGGTGACTTTTTGGATATGCTAAGACCCCCTAAAGGCCATCCAAAGACGCGGAAGAAAAAAAAAGAAAGAAAGAAAGAAAGAAAAAATAATAATAATTAAAGCTGCAAGCAGCGTCGTTCGGCCCTCGCAGCTCCGCGCCGCTCCGGCCTGGCCGGCAGCCCGGGGCACCAGGGCACGTCCGCAGAACACAAACGTCGACCACCCCAACACCAGAAACTGCTAACGGCCACCTTGTCCGCAACTCACCCTGACTCAGCATCCCCTTTGAGCCCACCATTATATTTTATGTCTCACCACTAGGGAATCCTCTATCTTTACCACACTGGTGGTGTGATGACAGTGACCAACTTTAATGCTATTCTGACCATGTTTTTTAAAGTTATCGAAGGATAACGTTATCTAGGTGGCGCTGTGACCAACTACAGAAAAGTCCCATTGAGGTCAGCTTTGGTGACATTATATAACATTCACCAACCGTTTGTGCCTCATTGGCTAAAGGGCATGATTGTTCATTGCCATATTCAGTTTCGGGCAAATCGGAGGCCGTTTGTGGAAGTTACAGTCAAATGTAAGGTCATGGCGTCACGCCAGCATTCACCATGGCATCAAAGCCCCTCCCTTTCTGGAAAGCTATCAGATCTGAATGGTCTTTAAAACATCATGAAGACACTGTATGACCTGAGTGTCATTTTCATTAAATTAGAGGGGACAAATATAGGCATTTCACCATAAAACAATAGACTTCCTGTTGTCAGGGGGCGGGGCTTAGGTGATGTCAGCTGTCCACATTGTCGTTATCTTGAGATGTGGTCAGTGATCACACAGACAAAGTTTGAATTAGATCTGATCATGCACATGGGAGTTATTAAGTCAAGTAATGTCATGGCGAAAGGTCAAAGTTTGAGGCTTAGCCACGCCCACACCTTTATACTTATTTAAAATCCGACGGTTGAATTTTTTCCCCTTTGACTTAAAAGTACATAGCATAAGTTTGAAGGTGATCGGTGTAAAGGGCAACGGGCCATCAATGTCCAAACAACGTGTGCGAAAACCACTAAATCGAGTACTTGGACCAAAATGGCCGACCTCCTGTGCGAAATTGCGCTTGGCTCCAAGAGACTTTTTTGTAGGGCCAGAGACCCTACATGAGTGTACCAATTTTCGTAATCCTCAGTCAAACCTTGTCTTGGGGCTGACAGTTTTAATGGTCCTAGGGGGCGCTATTTCAGAATATAGGCCACGCCCACAAATCTCAGATGCCCATTTCTATTGGGGGTTAGACTAGGATCACTCACCAGACATTTTGTGGCGATGTCACGATAATTGAAGAAATGAGAGGCAAACGTATTGCCATGACGTGATGGCGAATTTCGCCATGCTCCCAAAGCCTCGCCTTTTTTCAAAACCTGCCAGTACTGTAGACCAAGTGACCTCAACTTGTCAGCTGCTATTTACCAGAGATTCCAGGTGATTGGGTAAAAGGAGTCCAATAAGGAGCTGTGAAAAAAAGAGTGGCGTGGCGAAAGGTCAAAGTTTGAGGCTTAGCCACACCCACACCTTTATACTTATTTAAAATCCGACGGTTGAATTTTTTCCTCTATGTCTTAAGAGTATATAGCAGAAGCTCGAAGGCGATTGGTGAAAAGGGCGACGGAGCATCACTCTCCAAACAACGTGTGTGAAAACCACTAAATCGCGCACTTGGACCAAAATGGCCGACTTCCTGTGCGACTTTGCACTTGGCTCCAAGAGACTTTTTTGTAGGTCCTGAGACACCACATTATTGTACCAAATTTCGTAATCCTCAGTCAAAGCATGGCTTGGGGCTGACAGTTTTAATGGTCCTAGGGGGCGCTAATACAGAAAATAGGCCACGCCCACAAACTTAAGCTGACCTTTTCTATTGGGGGTCAGACTAGGATCACTCACAACAATGGTCGAGGTGATATCACGATAAATGAAGAAATGAGAGGCAAACGTATATCCATGGCGTGATGGCGAATTTCGCCATGCTCCCAAAGCCCCGCCTTTTTTCAAAACCTTCCAGTACTGGAGACCAAGTGACCTCAACTTGCCTGCTGCTATTTACCAGAGATTCCTGGTGATTGGGTAAAAGGAGTCCAATAAGGAGCTGTGAAAAAAAGAGTGGCGTGGCGAAAGGTCAAAGTTTGAGGCTTAGCCACGCCCACACCTTTATACTTATTTAAAATCCGACGGTTGAATTTTTTCCTCTATGTCTTAAGACTATATAGCAGAAGTTTGAAAGTGATTGGTGAAAAGGGCGACGGAGTATCACTCTCCAAACAACGTGTGTGAAAACCACTAAATCGCGCACTTGGACCAAAATGGCCGACTTCCTGTGCGACTTTGCACTTGGCTCCAAGAGACTTTTTTGTAGGTCCTGAGACACCACATTAGTGTACCAAATTTCGTAATCCTCAGTCAAAGCATGGCTTGGGGCTGACAGTTTTAATGGTCCTAGGGGGCGCTATTTCAGAAAATTGGCCACGCCCACCGGATGTTCACGTCAGATTTTTTGGGGGGCCAGACTAGGATCACTCACAAGAAGTTTCGTGACGACATCTTTAGAAATAAAGAAATGGGAGGCAAACGTAAGGCCACGGCGGTACGCCTTACTTCGCCGCGCCGCCACAGCCCCGCCCTCTGCCGAAAACTCCCATAAAGTGACGCCAAGCAACCCCCACTTGCCTTGAATTACCAGCTCCAAATTTGTGGTGATTAAGTGAAATGGGGCAATTTGGGATCTTTCACAGTAAAACTTGACCTTTTTGGTCCTGAGGGGGCGGGGCTTGTGTGATGTCATCAACCGACCATTCAATTTACTTTGTGGGTCGATGACAAATGACCACAGAAAGTTTGGTAACTCCATTCCATTCAATTATGAAGTTATAGCAATTTAAATTTTTTTGGCGAGTAGTCAAACTTTGAGGCCTGGCTCCGCCCCTTCAACATATACGAAAACTCAGAATCCTTATCTCATTTTGTTCGCCCATCCCTTCTGAGCAATTTTACACAATTTTTGAGACGATCGTGCGAAAAATGATCGAGCAATCCAATCAGAAACGGACCCTAAAAACTGCAAAAACGGCAAAAAATCGCCATTTCAACCCAAAATGGCCGACTTCCTGTTTGATATTGACCATGCTTGCAAGAGACTTTTCTGTGCGGACTGTTGAGTACTACAAGTGTACCAAATTTCATAACTGTACGATAAACTAAGCTTTATGGAGAGGGTTTTTTTTCACTTTGTAGGGGGCGCTGTTCAGCCATTTTCTTTGCGATTTTTTTGGGACCTTTAAAATATCAAATTTTTCACCAGGCCTGACAAGTGTGCAAAATATTGTGAGTTTTGGGGTATGTTAAGGTCCCCAAAAAGCTGTTCAAAGGGGGCACGGAATAACAAAAAATAATAATAATCAGAGCAAAAACAAGAGGCCTTCGCAGCGCTTTCGCTGCTCGGGCCTAATTAAAGCTGCAAGCAGCGTCGTTCGGCCCTCGCAGCTCTGCGCCGCTCCGGCCTGGCCAGCAGCCCGGGGCACCAGGGCACGTCTGGCAGAACAGAATCGTCAACCACCCCGACGCCAGAATCCGCAAATGGCCTCCTAGTCCGCACCTCACCCTGACTCAGCATCCCCTCTGAGCTCACCATTAAATTGAATTGTAAGGTTACGGCGTTACGCCAGAATTCGCCATGGCATAAAAGTCCCTCCCTTTCTGGAAAGCTATCAGATCTGAATGGTCATTACAACATCATGAAGACAGTGTATGACCTTAGTGTCATGTTCACTAAATTAGAGGGGACAAATATGGGTATTTCAGCATAAAAAATAGACTTCCTGTAGTCAGGGGGCGGGGCTTAGGTGATGTCAGCTGTCCACATTGTCATTTTTTACAGATATGGTCAATGATCACACAGACAAAGTTTGAAAAAGATCTGATCATGCACATGGGAGTTATTAAGTCAAGTAAAGTAATGGCGAAAGGTCAAAGTTTGAGGCTTAGCCACGCCCACACCTTTCAACTTTTGAAAAATCCGACGGTTGAATTTTTTCCCCTACGTCGTAAGAGTATACAGCAGAAGTTTGAAAGTGATTGGTGAAAAGGGCGACGGAGCATCACTCTCCAAACAACGTGTGCGAAAACCACTAAATCGCGTACTTGGACCAAAATGGCCGACTTCCTGTGCGACTTTGTCCTTGGCTCCAAGAGACTTTTTTGTAGGTCCTGGGACACCACATTAGTGTACCAAATTTCGTAATCCTCAGTCAAAGCATGGCTTGGGGCTATTAGTTTAAATGGTCCTAGGGGGCGCTATTTAAGAGAATAGGCCACGCCCACAAACTTCAGCTGTCTATTTCTCTTGGGGGTCAGACTAGGATCACTCACCAGAAGTTTCGTAGCGATATCACGATAACTGAAGAAATGAGAGGCAAACGTATTTCCATGGCGTGATGGCAATTTTCGCCATGCTCCCAAAGCCCCGCCTTTTTTCAAAACCTGCCAGTACTGGAGACTAAGTAACCTCAAGTTGTCTACTGCTGTTTCCCACAGAATCCTGGTGATTGGGTAAAAGGAGTCCAGTAGGGAGCTGTGAAAAAAAGAGTGGCGTGGCGACAGGTCAAAGTTTGAGGCTTAGCCACGCCCACACCTTTCAACTTTTGAAAAATCCGACGGTTGAATTTTTTCCCCTATGTCTTAAGAGTATATAGCAGAAGTTTGAAGGAGATTGGTGAAAAGGGCGACGGAGCATCACTCTCCAAACAACGTGTGCGAAAACCACTAAATCGCGTACTTGGACCAAAATGGCCGACTTCCTGTGCGACTTTGCACTTGGCTCCAAGAGACTTTTTTGTAGGTCCTGAGACACCACATTAGTGTACCAAATTTCGCAATCCTCAGTCAAAGCTTGGCTTGGGGCTATTAGTTTAAATGGTCCTAGGGGGCGCTATTTAAGAGAATAGGCCACGCCCACAAACTTCAGCTGTCTATTTCTCTTGGGGGTCAGACTAGGATCACTCACCAGAAGTGTCGGAGCGATATCACGATAACTGAAGAAATGAGAGGCAAACGTATTTCCATGGCGTGATGGCGATTTTCGCCATGCTCCCAAAGCCCCGCCTTTTTTCAAAACCTGCCAGTACTGGAGACCAAGTAACCTCAAGTTGTCTACTGCTGTTTCCCACAGAATCCTGGTGATTGGGTAAAAGGAGTCCAGTAGGGAGCTGTGAAAAAAAGAGTGGCGTGGCGGCAGGTCAAAGTTTGAGGCTTAGCCACGCCCACACCTTTCAACTTTTGAAAAATCCGACGGTTGAATTTTTTTCCCTATGTCTTACGAGTACATAGCAGAAGTTTGAAGGAGAATGGTGAAAAGGGCGACGGAGCATCACTCTCCAAACAACGTGTGCGAAAACCACTAAATCGCGTACTTGGACCAAAATGGCCGACTTCCTGTGCGACTTTGCACTAGGCTCCAAGAGACTTTTTTGTAGGTCCTGAGACACCACATTAGTGTACCAAATTTCGTAATCCTCAGTCAAAGCATGGCTTGGGGCTGACAGTTTTAATGGTCCTAGGGGGCGCTATTTCAGAAAATAGGCCACGCCCACCGGATGTTGACATCAGATTGTTTGAGGGGCCGGACTAGGATTACACACAAAAAGTTTCGTGACGATATCTTTAGAAATGACGAAATGGGAGGCAAACGTAAGGCCACGGCGGTACGTCTGACTTCGCCGCGCCGCCACAGCCCCGCCCTCTGCCGAAAACTCCCATAAAGTGACGCCAAGCAACCCCCACTTGTCTTGAGTTACCAGCTACAAATTTGTGGTGATTAAGTGAAATGGGGCAATTTGGGACCTTTCACAGTAAAACTTGACCTTTTTGGTCCTGAGCGGGCGGGGCTTGTGTGATGTCATCATCCAACCATTCATATTACTTTGTGGGTGGATGATGAATGACCACAGAAAGTTTGGTAACTTTATTCTATTCAGTTATGAAGTTATAGCAATTAAAAAAAAATTGGCGAGTAGTCAAACTTCAAGGCCTGGCCCCGCCCCTTCAACATATACGAAAACTCAGAATCCTCATCTCATTTTGTTTGCCCATCCCTTCTGAGCATTTTTACACAATTTTTGAGACGATCGTGCGAAAAATGATCGAGCAATCCAATCAGAAACGGACCCTAAAAACTGCAAAAATGGCTAAAAATCGCCATTTCAACCCAAAATGGCCGACTTCCTGTTTGATATTGACCATGCTTGCAAGAGACTTTTCTGTGCGGACTGTTGAGTACTACAAGTGTACCAAATTTCATAACTGTACGATAAACTAAGCTTTATGGAGAGGGTTTTTTTTCACATTGTAGGGGGCGCTGTTCAGCCATTTTCTTTGCGATTTTTTTGGGACCTTTAAAATATCAAATTTTTCACCAGGCCTGACAAGTTTGCAAAATATTGTGAGTTTTGGGGTATGTTAAGGTCCCCAAAAAGCCATTCAAAGGGGGCACGGAATAACAAAAAAAGAAAGAATAATAATCGGAGCAAAAACAAGAGGCCTTCGCAGCGCTTTCGCTGCTCGGGCCTAATTAAAGCTGCAAGCAGCGTCGTTCGGCCCTCGCAGCTCCGCGCCGCTCCGGCCTGGCCGGCAGCCCGGGGCACCAGGGCACGTCCGCAGAACACAAACGTCGACCACCCCAACACCAGAAACTGCTAACGGCCACCTTGTCCGCAACTCACCCTGACTCAGCATCCCCTTTGAGCCCACCATTATATTTTATGTCTCACCACTAGGGAATCCTCTATCTTTACCACACTGGTGGTGTGATGACAGTGACCAACTTTAATGCTATTCTGACCATGTTTTTTAAAGTTATCGAAGGATAACGTTATCTAGGTGGCGCTGTGACCAACTACAGAAAAGTCCCACTGAGGTCAGCTTTGGTGACATTATATAACATTCACCAACCGTTTGTGCCTCATTGGCTAAAGGGCATGATTGTTCATTGCCATATTCAGTTTCGGGCAAATCGGAGGCCGTTTGTGGAAGTTACAGTCAAATGTAAGGTCATGGCGTCACGCCAGCATTCACCATGGCATCAAAGCCCCTCCCTTTCTGGAAAGCTATCAGATCTGAATGGTCTTTAAAACATCATGAAGACACTGTATGACCTGAGTGTCATTTTCATTAAATTAGAGGGGACAAATATGGGCATTTCACCATAAAACAATAGACTTCCTGTTGTCAGGGGGCGGGGCTTAGGTGATGTCAGCTGTCCACATTGTCGTTGTCTTGAGATGTGGTCAGTGATCACACAGACAAAGTTTGAATTAAAGCTGCAAGCAGCGTCGTTCGGCCCTCGCAGCGAAGCTGCTCGCCCTCCTTCCGCACCCCCTCCGCTCCATCCCCGACGCTCTCCAAACCCAGCTCCGCGCTTGTCCATCCTGGACGGCAGCCGGGGGCACCAGGGCACGTCTGGCAGAACAGAAAGTCAACCACCCCGACACCAGAAACCGTGAACGGCCTCCTCGTCCACACCTCACCCTGATTCAGCATCCCCTCTGAGCCCAGCATTACACGTCTCACCACTAGGAGATACTCTATCTTTACCACACTGGTGATGTGATGTTCAGTCTCTGGCAAATCGGAGGCTGTTTGTGGAAGTTACAGTCAAACGTAAGGTCACAGCGTCACGCCAGAAATCGCCATGGCATCAAAGCTCCTCCCTTTCTGAAAAGCTATCAGATCTGAATAGTCATTAGAACATCATGAAGACAGTGCATGACCTTAGTGTCATGTTGACTAAATTAGAGGGGACAAATATGGGCATTTCACGATAAAACAGAAGACTTCCTGTAGTCAGGGGGCGGGGCTTAGGTGATGCCAGCTGTCCACATTGTCACTGTCTTCAGATGTGGTCAGTGATCACACGGACAAAGTTTGAAATTGATCTGATCATGCACAAGGGAGTTATTGAGTCAAGTAACGTAATGGCGACTGGTCACAGTTTGAGGCTTAGCCACGCCCACACCTTTATACTTATTTAAAATCCGACGGTTGAATCTTTTCCTCTATGTCTTAAGAGTATATAGCAAGAGTTTGAAGGTGATCGGTGGAAAGGGCGACGAGACATCATTCTCCTAATAACGTGTGCGAAAACCACTAAATTGAGTACTTGGACCAAAATGGCCGACCTCCTGTGCGACATTGCGCTTGGCTCCAAGAGACTTTTTTGTAGGTCCTGAGACACTACATTAGTGTGCCAAATTTCGTGATCCTCAGTCAAAGCACGGCTTGGGGCTGACAGTTTTAATGGTCCTAGGGGGCGCTATTTCAGAAAATAGGCCACGCCCACAAACTTCAGCTGTCCAATTCTATTAGGGGTCAGAGTAGGATCACTCATCAGAAATTGTGTGGCGATGTCACAATGATTGAAGAAATGAGAGACAAACGTATTTCCATGGCGTGATGGCGAATTTCGCCATGCTCCCAAAGCCCCGCCTTTATTCGAAAGCTGCCAGTACTATAGACCAAGTGACCTCAACTTGTCTGCTGCTATTTGCCAGTGATTGCTGGTGATTGGTTAAAAGGAGTCCAATAGGGAGCTGTGAAAAAAAGAGTGGCGTGGCGACAGGTCAAAGTTTGAGGCTTAGCCACGCCCACACCTTTATACTTATTTAAAATCCGTAGGTTGAATTTTTTCCCCTTTGTCTTAAGAGTCTATAGCAGAAGTTTGAAGGTGATTGGTGAAAAGGGCAATGGTGTAACACTCTCCAAACAACGTGTGCGAAAACCACTAAATCGACTACTTGGACCAAAATGGCCGACTTCCTGTGCGACTTTGCACTTGGCTCCAAGAGACTTTTTTGTAGGACCGGAGACACCACATTAGTGTACCAGATTTCGTACTCCTCAGTCAAAGCATGGCTAGGGGCTGACAGTTTTAATGGTCCTAGAGGGCGCCATTTCAGAAAATAGGCCACGCCCACAAACTACAGCTGTCCAAATCTATTGGGGGTCAGACTAGGATCACTCACCAGACATTTTGTGGTGATGGCACGATAATTGAAGAAATGAGAGGCAAACGTATTGCCATGGCGTGATGGTGAATTTTGCCATGCTCCCAAAGCCCCGCCTTTTTTCAAAACCTGCCAGTACTGGAGACTAAGTGACCTCAACTTGTCAGCTGCTATTCGCCAGAGATTGCTGGCGATTGGGTAAAAGGAGTCCAATAGGGAGCTGTGAAAAAAAGAGTGGCGTGGTGACAGGTCAAAGTTTGAGGCTTAGCCACGCCCACACCTTTATACTTATTTAAAATCCGACGGTTGAATTTTTTCCTTTATGTCTTAAGAGTCTATAGCAGAAGTTTGAAGGCGATTGGTGAAAAGGGCGATGGAGCATCACTCTCCAAACAACGTGTGCGAAAACCACTAAATCGAGTACTTGGACCAAAATGGCCGACTTCCTGTGCGACTTTGCACTTGGCTCCAAGAGACTTTTTTGTAGGTCCTGAGACACCACATTAGTGTGCCAAATTTCATAATCCTCAGTCAAAGCATGACTTGGGGCTGACAGTTTTAATGGTCCTAGGGGGCGCTATTTCAGAAAATAGGCCACGCCCACCGGATGTTCACATCACATTTTGTGGGGGGCTGAACTAGGATCACTCCCAAGAGGTTTTGTGGCGATATCTCTAGAAATGACGAAATGGGAGGCAAACGTAAGGCCTAAGCGGTACGCCTGACTTCGCCGCGCCGCCACAGCCCCGCCTTCTGGAGAAAACTCCCATAAAGTGACGCCAAGCAACCCCAACTTGTCTTCAGTTACCCGCTACAAATTTGGGGTGGTTATTGGAAAGGGCGAATTTTGGAAAATTTCCCAGTAAATCTTGACCTTTTAAGTCCTGAGGGGGCGGGGCTTATGTGACATCATCAATCGACCATTCATTTGTCTTCGGAGGTCGACGACGATTGTCCTTAGAACATTTCTTTAACTGTAATTCTTTCATTTATGAATCTATAGCAATTTGAATTTTTTTGGCGAGTGCTCGAACTTTGAGGCCTGGTCCCGCCCCTTCAGTATTTACGAAAAGTCAATTTTATTGTCTCATTTTAATCGTCCATCGCTTCTGTTCGATCGCACACTATTTTTGAGACGATCGTGCGAAAAATGACCAAACTGTTAAACCAAATATAGACCCTAGAAATGGCCAAAACGGGGTCAAAATGGCCACTTTAGTCCAAAATGGCCGACTTCCTGTTTGATATTGACCATGGGTGCAAGAGGCTTTTCTGTGCGTATTGTTGAGTTCTACAAGTGTACCAAATTTCATCACTCTACTATGAAAAAAGGTCAAAGCGGAGGGGTATTTTTAATTTTCCAGGGGGCGCTGTTGAAACATTTTTTTACCAACTTTCACGTTGCCAGTGAAATACGTAAATTTCACGCACTTTCTATATTGGGCCAGAATTTGGTGACTTTTTGGATATGCTAAGACCCCCTAAAGGCCATCCAAAGACGCGGAAGAAAAAAAAAGAAAAAATAAAAAAAAATTAAAGCTGCAAGCAGCGTCGTTCGGCCCTCGCAGCGAAGCTGCTCGCCCTCCTTCCGCACCCCCTCCGCTCCATCCCCTACGCTCTCCAAACCCAGCTCCGCGCTTCTCCGTCCTGGCCGGCAGCCGGGGGCACCAGGGCACGTCTGGCAGAACAGAAAGTCAACCACCCCGACACCAGAAACCGTGAACGGCCTCCTCGTCCACACCTCACCCTGACTCAGCATCCCCTCTGAGCCCACCATTACACGCCTCACCACTAGGAGATACTCTATCTTTACCACACTGGTGATGTGATGTTCAGTCTCGGGCAAATCGGAGGCTGTTTGTGGAAGTTACAGTCAAACGTAAGGTCACAGCGTCACGCCAGAAATCGCCATGGCATCAAAGCCCCTCCCTTTCTGAAAAGCTATCAGATCTGAATGGTCATTACAACATCATGAAGACAGTGCATGACCTTAGTGTCATGTTGACTTAATTAGAGGGGACAAATATGGGCATTTCACCATAAAACAGTAGACTTCCTGTAGTCAGGGGGCGGGGCTTAGGTGATGTCAGCTGTCCACATTGTCACTGTCTTCACATGTGGTCAGTGATCACACAGACAAAGTTTGACATTGATCTGATCATGCACATGGGAGTTATTAAGTCATGTAACGTAATGGCGACTGGTCAAAGTTTGAGGCTTAGCCACGCCCACACCTTTATACTTATTTAAAATCCGACGGTTGAATTTTTTCCTCTATGTCTTAAGAGTATATAGAAGGAGTTTGAAGGTGATCGGTGGAAAGGACGACGAGACATCATTCTCCTAATAACGTGTGCAAAAACCACTAAATCGAGTACTTGGACCAAAATGGCCGACCTCCTGTGCGACATTGTACTTGGCTCCAAGAGACTTTTTTGTAGGTCCTGAGACACTACATTAGTGTGCCAAATTTCGTGATCCTCAGTCAAAGCATGGCTTGGGGCTGATAGTTTTAATGGTCATAGGGGGCGCTATTTCAGAAAATAGGCCACGCCCACAAACTTCAGCTGTCCAATTCTATTAGGGGTCAGAGTAAGATCACTCATCAGAAATTGTGTGGTGATGTCACAATGATTGAAGAAATGAGACACAAACGTATTTCCATGGCGTGATGGTGAATTTCGCCATGATCCCAAAGCCCCGCCTTTATTCGAAACCTGCCAGTACTATAGACCAAGTGACCTCAACTTGTCTGCTGCTATTTGCCAGTGAATGGTGGTGATTGGTTAAAAGGAGTCCAATAGGGAGCGGTGAAAAAAAAGAGTGGCAAGGCGACAGGTCAAAGTTTGAGGCTTAGCCACGCCCACACCTTTATACTTATTTAAAATCCGTAGGTTGAATTTTTTCCCCTTTGTCTTAAGAGTCTATAGCAGAAGTTTGAAGGTGATTGGTGAAAAGGGCGATGGTGCAACACTCTCCAAACAACGTGTGCGAAAACCACTAAATCGAGTACTTGGACCAAAATGGCCGACTTCCTGTGCGACTTGGTTCTTGGCTCCAAGAGACTTTTTTGTAGGTCCTGAGACACCACATTAGTGTACCAAATTTCGTAATCCTCAGTCAAAGCATGGCTTGGGGCTGACAGTTTTAATGGTCCTAGGGGGCGCTATTTCAGAAAATAGGCCGCGCCCACCGGATTTTCACATCACATTTTTTGGGGGGCAGGACTAGGATCACTCCCAAGAAGTTTCGTGGCGATATCTTTAGAAATGACGAAATGGGAGGCAAACGTAAGGCCTAAGTGGTACGCCTGACTTCGCCGTGCCGCCACAGCCCCGCCTTCTGCAGAAAACTCCCATAAAGTGACGCCAAGCAACCCCAACTTGTCTTCAGTTAACTGGTACAAATTTGGGATGATTATTTGAAAGGGCGAATTTTAGAAAATTTCCCAGTAAAACTTGACCTTTTAAGTCCTGAGGGGGCGGGCTTATGTGACATCATCAATCGACCATTCATTTGTCTTCGGGGGGCGATGACGATTGTCCACAGAAAGTTACTTTAACTGTAATTCTTTCATTTATGAAATTATAGCAATTTGAATTTTTTTGGCGAGTGCTCGAACTTTGAGGCCTGGCCCCGCCCCTTCAGTATTTACGAAAAGTCAATTTTATTTTCTCATTTGAATCGTCCATCGCTTCTGTTCGATTGCACACTATTTTTGAGACGATCGTGCGAAAAATGACCAAACTGTTCAACCAAATATAGACCCTAGAAATGGCCAAAATGGCTAAAATTCGCCATTTCAACCCAAAATGGCCGACTTCCTGTTTGATATTGACCATGGTTGCAAGAGACTTTTCTGTGCGGACTGTGGAGTACTACAAGTATACCAAATTTCATAACCGTACGATAAACTAAGCTTTATGGAGAGGGGTATTTTTCACTTTCTAGGGGGCGCTGTCCAGCCACTTTTTTACGAACTTTCACATCGCCAGTGAAATACGTAAATTTCACGCACTTTCTATATTGAGCCAGAATTTGGTGACTTTTTGAATATGCTAAGACCCCCTAAAGGCCATTCAAAGACGCGGAAGAAAAAAGAAAGAAAGAAAGAAAGAAAGAAAGAATAAACGGAGCAGATACAATAGGCCTTCGCAGCTTCACTGCTCGGGCCTAATTAAAGCTGCAAGCAGCGTCGTTCGGCCCTCGCAGCTCCGCGCCGCTCCGGCCTGGCCAGCAGCCCGGGGCACCAGGGCACGTCCGCAGAACACAAACGTCGACCACCCCAACACCAGAAACTGCTAACGGCCACCTTGTCCGCACCTCACCCTGACTCAGCATCCCCTTTGAGCCCTCCATTATATTTTATGTCTCACCACTAGGGAATCCTCTATCTTTACCACACTGGTGGTGTGATGACAGTGACCAACTTTAATGCTACTCTGACCATGTTTTTTAAAGTTATCGAAGGATAACGTTATCTAGGTGGCGCTGTGACCAACTACAGAAAAGTCCCATTGAGGTCAGCTTTGGTGACATTATATAACATTCACCAACCGTTTGTGCCTCATTGGCTAAAGGGCATGATTGTTCATTGCCATATTCAGTTTCGGGCAAATCGGAGGCCGTTTGTGGAAGTTACAGTCAAATGTAAGGTCATGGCGTCACGCCAGCATTCACCATGGCATCAAAACCCCTCCCTTTCTGGAAAGCTATCAGATCTGAATTGTCATTAAAACATCATGAAGACACTGTATGACCTGAGTGTCATTTTCACTAAATTAGAGGGGACAAATATGGGCATTTCACCATAAAACAATAGACTTCCTGTTGTCAGGGGGCGGGGCTTAGGTGATGTCAGCTGTCCACATTGTCGTTGTCTTGAGATGTGGTCAGTGATCACACAGACAAAGTTTGAATTAGATCTGATCATGCACATGGGAGTTATTAAGTCAAGTAATGTCATGGCGAAAGGTCAAAGTTTGAGGCTTAGCCACGCCCACACCTTTATACTTATTTAAAATCCGACGGTTGAATTTTTTCCCCTTTGACTTAAAAGTACATAGCATAAGTTTGAAGGTGATCGGTGTAAAGGGCGATGGTCCATCAATGTCCAAACAACGTGTGCGAAAACCACTAAATCGAGTACTTGGACCAAAAAGGCCGACCTCCTGTGCGAAATTGCGCTTGGCTCCAAGAGACTTTTTTGTAGGTCCAGAGACCCTACATGAGTGTACCAATTTTCGTAATCCTCAGTCAAACCTTGTCTTGGGGCTGACAGTTTTAATGGTCCTAGGGGGCGCTATTTCAGAATATAGGCCACGCCCACAAATCTCAGCTGCCCAATTCTATTGGGGGTCAGACTAGGATCACTCACCAGACATTTTGTGGCGATGTCACGATAATTGAAGAAATGAGAGGCAAACGTATTGCCATGGCGTGATGGCGAATTTCACCATGCTCCCAAAGCCCCGCCTTTTTTCAAAACCTGCTGTACTGTAGACCAAGTGACCTCAACTTGTCAGCTGCTATTTGCCAGAGATTGCTGGTGATTGGGTAAAAGGAGTCCAATAGGGAGCTGTGAAAAAAAGAGTGGCGTGGCGACAGGTCAAAGTTTGAGGCTTAGCCACGCCCACACCTTTATACTTATTTAAAATCCGACGGTTGAATTTTTTACTTTATGTCTTAAGAGTATATAGAAGAAGTTTGAAGGCGATTGGTGAAAAGGGCGATGGAGCATCACTGTCAAAACAACGTGTGCGAAAAACAGTAAATCGCGTACTTGGACCAAAATCGCCGACTTCCTGTGCAACTTTGCACTAGGCTCCAAGAGACTTTTTTGTAGGTCCTGCGACACCACATTAGTGTACCAAATTTCGTAATCCTCAGTCAAAGCATGGCTTGGGGCTGACAGTTTTAATGATCCTAGGTGGCGCTATTTCATAAAATAGGCCACGCCCACCGGATGTTCACATCAAATTTTTTGGGGGGCCGGACTAGGATCACTCCCAAGAGGTCTTGTGGCGATATCTCAAGAAATGATGAAATGGGAGGCAAACGTAAGGCCACATCGGTACGCCTGACTTCGCCGCACCGCCACAGCCCCGCCTTCTGGAGAAAACTCCCATAAAGTGACGCCAAGCAATCCCACCTTGTCTTCAGTTACCTGCTACAAATATGGGGTGATTAGTTGAAAGGGCGAATTTTGGACAATTTCCCAGTAAAAACTTGACCTTTTAAGGCCTGAGGGGGCGGGGCTTATGTGATATCATCAATCAACCATTCATTTGTCTTCGGGGGGCGATGACGATTGTCCATAGAAAACGACTTTAACTGTAATTCTTTCATTTATGAAATTATAGCAATTTGAATTTTTTTGGCGAGTGCTCGAACTTTGAGGCCTGGCCACGCCCCTTCAGCATTTACGAAAAGTCAATTTTATTTTCTCATTTGATTCATCCATCGCTTCTGTTCGATCGCACATTATTTTTGAGACAATCGTGCGAAAAATGACCAAACTGTTTAACCAAATATAGAGCCTAGAAATGGCCAAAATGGGGTAAAAATGGCCACTTTAGTCCAAAATGGCCGACTTCCTGTTTGATATTGACCATGGGTGCAAGAGGCTTTTCTGTGCGTATTGTTGAATTCTACAGGTGTACCAAATTTTATCACTCTACTATGAAAAAAGGTCAATGCGGAGGGGTATTTTTAATTTTCCAGGGGGCGCTGTTGAAACACTTTTATACCAACTTTCACATTGCCAGTGAAATACGTAAATTTCACGCACTTTCTATATTGGGCCAGAATTTGGTGAGTTTTTGGAAATGCTAAGACCCCCTAAAGGCCGTCCAAAGACGCGGAAGAAAAAAAAAGAAAAAAAAAGAAAGAAAGAAAAAAAAGAAACGGAGCAGATACAATAGGCCTTCGCAGCGCTTCGCTGCTCGGGCCTAATAAAAAATAATTAAAGCTGCAAGCAGCGTCGTTCGGCCCTCGCAGCGAAGCTGCTCGTCCTCCGTCCGTGCCCCCTCCGCTCCATCCCAGATGCTCTCCAAACCCAGCTCCGCGCTTCTCCGTCCTGGCCGGCAGCCGGGGGCTCCAGGGCACGTCTGGCGGAACAGAAAGTCAACCACCCCGACACCAGAAACCGTGAACGGCCTCCTCGTCCACACCTCACCCTGACTCAGCATCCCCTCTGAGCCCACCATTACACGTCTCACCACTAGGAGATACTCTATCTTTACCACACTGGTGATGTGATGTTCAGTCTCGGGCAAATCGGAGGCTGTTTGTGGAAGTTACAGTCAAACGTAAGGTCACAGCGTCACGCCAGAATTCGCCATGGCATCAAATCCCCTCCCTTTCTGAAAAGCTATCAGATCTGAATGGTCATTACAACATCATGAAGACAGTGCATTACCTTAGTGTCATGTTCACTAAATTAGAGGGGACAAATATGGGCATTTCACCATGAAAAAATCGACTTCCTGTAGTCAGGGGGCGGGGCTTAGGTGATGTCAGCTGTCCACATTGTCATTGTCTTGAGATTTGGTCAATGATCACACAGACACAGTTTGATATAGATCTGATCATGCACATGGGAGTTGTTAAGTCAAGGAATGTAATGGCGAAAGGTCAAGGTTTGAGGCTTAGCCACGCCCACACCTTTATACTTATTTGAAATCCGATGGTTGAATTTTTCCCCTTTTGTCTTAAGAGTATGTAGCAGAAGTTTGAAGGCGATTGGTGAAAACGGCGATGGTGCAACACTCTCCAAACAACGTGTGCGAAAACCACTAAATCGAGTACTTGGACCAAAATGGCCGACTTCCTGTGCGACTTTGCACTTAGCTCCAAGAGACTTTTTTGTAGGTCCTGAGACACCACATTAGTGTGCCAAATTTCGTGTTCCTCAGTGAAAGCACGGCTTGGGGCTGACAGTTTTAATGGTCCTAGGGGGCGTTATTTCAGAAAATAGGCCACGCCCACAAACTTCAGCTGTCCATTTCTATTATGGGTCAGAGTAGGATCACTCATCAGAAATTGTGTGGCGATGTCACAATGATTGAAGAAATGAGAGACAAACGTATTTCCATGGCATGATGGCAAATTTCGCCATGCTCCCAAAGCCCCGCCTTTATTCGAAACCTGCCAGTACTATAGACCAAGTGACCTCAACTTGTCTGCTGCTATTTGTCAGTGATTGCTGGTGATTGAGTAAAAGGAGTCCAATAGGGAGCTGTGAAAAAAAGAGTGGCGCGGCGACAAGTCAAAGTTTGAGGCTTAGCCACGCCCACACCTTTATACTTATTTAAAATCCGACGGTTGAATTTTTTCTTCTATGTCTTAAGAGTGTATAGCAGATGTTTGAAGGTGATTGGTGAAAAGGGTGATGGAGCATCACTCTCCAAACAACGTGTGCGAAAACCACTAAATCGAGTACTTGGACCAAAATGGCCGACTTCCTGTGCGACTTTGCACTTGGCTCCAAGAGACTTTTTTGTAGGTCCTGAGACACCATATTAGTGTACCAAATCTCGTACTCCTCAGTCAAAGCATGGCTTGGGGCTGACAGTTTAAATGGTCCTAGGGGGCGCTATTTCAGAAAATAGGCCACGCCCACCAGATGTTCACATCAGATTCTTTTTGGGGCCGGACTAGGATCACTCCCAAGAAGTGTCGTGGCGATATCTCTAGAAATGACGAAATGGAAGGCAAACATAAGGCCACGTTGGTATGCCTGACTTCGCCGCGCCGCCACAGCCCCGCCTTCTGCAGAAAACTCCCATAAAGTGACGCCAAGCAACCCCAACTTGTCTTCAGTTACCTGCTACAAATTTGGGATGATTATTTGAAAGGGCGAATTTTTGAAAATTTCCCAGTAAAACTTGACCTTTTAAGTCCTGAGGGGGCGGGGCTTATGTGACATCATCAATCGACCATTCATTTGTCTTCGGGGGGCGATGCCGATTGTCCATAGAAAGTTACTTTAACTGTAATTCTTTCATTTATGAAATTATAGCAATTTGAATTTTTTTGGCGAGTGCTCGAACTTTGAGGCCTGGCCCCGCCCCTTCAGTATTTACGAAAAGTCAATTTTATTGTCTCATTTTAATCGTCCATCGCTTCTGTTTGATTGCACACTATTTTTGAGACGATCGTGCTAAAAATGACCAAACTGTTCAACCAAATATAGACCCTAGAAATGGCCAAAACGGCTAAAAATCGCCATTTCAACCCAAAATGGCCGACTTCCTGTTTGATATTGACCATGGTTGCAAGAGACTTTTCTGTGCGGACTGTTGAGTACTACAAGTAAACCAAATTTCATAACTGTACGATAAACTAAGCTTTATGGAGAGGGGTATTTTTCACTTTCTAGAGGGCGCTGTTCAGCCACTTTTTTATGAACTTTCACATCGCCAGTGAAATACGTAAATTTCACGCACTTTCTATATTGGGCCAGAATTTGGTGACTTTTTGGATATGCTAAGACCCCCTAAAGGCCATCCAAAGACGCGGAAGAAAAAAAAAGAAAAAATAAAAAAAAATTAAAGCTGCAAGCAGCGTCGTTCGGCCCTCGCAGCTCCGCGCCGCTCCGGCCTGGCCGGCAGCCCGGGGCACCAGGGCACGTCCGCAGAACACAAACGTCGACCACCCCAACACCAGAAACTGCTAACGGCCACCTTGTCCGCACCTCACCCTGACTCAGCATCCCCTTTGAGCTCACCATTACATTTTATGTCTCACCACTAGGGAATCCTCTATCTTTACCACACTGGTGGTGTGATGACAGTGACCAACTTTAATGCTATTCTGACCATGTTTTTTAAAGTTATCGAAGGATAACGTTATCTAGGTGGCGCTGTGACCAACTACAGAAAAGTCCCATTGAGGTCAGCTTTGGTGACATTATATAACATTCACCAACCGTTTGTGCCTCATTGGCTAAAGGGCATGATTGTTCATTGCCATATTCAGTTTCGGGCAAATCGGAGGCCGTTTGTGGAAGTTACAGTCAAATGTAAGGTCATGGCGTCACGCCAGCATTCACCATGGCATCAAAGCCCCTCCCTTTCTGGAAAGCTATCAGATCTGAATGGTCATTAAAACATCATGAAGACAATGTATGACCTGAGTGTCATTTTCACTAAATTAGAGGGGACAAATATGGCCATTTCACCATAAAACAATAGACTTCCTGTTGTCAGGGGGCGGGGCTTAGGTGATGTCAGCTGTCCACATTGTCGTTGTCTTGAGATGTGGTCAGTGATCACACAGACAAAGTTTGAATTAGATCTGATCATGCACATGGGAGTTATTAAGTCAAGTAATGTCATGGCGAAAGGTCAAAGTTTGAGGCTTAGCCACGCCCACACCTTTATACTTATTTAAAATCCGACGGTTGAATTTTTTCCCCTTTGACTTAAAAGTACATAGCATAAGTTTGAAGGTGATCTGTGTAAAGGGCGACGGGCCATCAATGTCCAAACAACGTGTGCGAAAACCACTAAATCGAGTACTTGGACCAAAATGGCCGACCTCCTGTGCGAAATTTCGCTTGGCTCCAAGAGACTTTTTTGTAGGTCCAGAGACCCTACATGAGTGTACCAATTTTCGTAATCCTCAGTCAAACCTTGTCTTGGGGCTGACAGTTTTAAAGGTCCTAGGGGGCGATATTTCAGAATATAGGCCACGCCCACAAATCTCAGCTGCCCAATTCTATTGGGGGTCAGACTAGGATCACTCACCAGACATTTTGTGGCGATGTCACGATAATTGAAGAAATGAGAGGCAAACGTATTGCCATGGCGTGATGGCGAATTTCGCCATGCTCCCAAAGCCCCGCCTTTTTTCAAAACCTGCCAGTACTGTAGACCAAGTGACCTCAACTTGTCAGCTTTTATTTGCCAGAGATTGCTGGTGATTGCGTAAAAGGAGTCCAATAGGGAGCTGTGAAAAAAAGAGTGGCGTGGCGACAGGTCAAAGTTTGAGGCTTAGCCACGCCCACACCTTTATACTTATTTAAAATCCGACGGTTGAATTTTTTACTTTATGTCTTAAGAGTTTATAGCAGATGTTTGAAGGCGATTGGTGAAAAGGGCGATGGAGCATCACTCTCCAAACAACGTGTGCGAAAACCAGTAAATCACGTACTTGGACCAAAATGGCTGACTTCCTGTGCAACTTTGCACTTGGCTCCAAGAGACTTTTTTGTAGGTCCTGAGACACCACATTAGTGTACCAAATTTCGAAATCCTCAGTCAAAGCATGGCTTGGGGCTGACAGTTTTAATGGTCCTAGGGGGCGCTATTTCATAAAATAGGCCACGCCCACCGGATGTTCACATCAAATTTTTTGGGGGGCTGGACTAGGATCACTCACAAGAGGTTTTGTGGCGATATCTTTAGAAATGACGAAATGGGAGGCAAACGTAAGGCCACGTCGGTACGCCTGACTTCGCCGCGCCGCCACAGCCCCGCCTTCTGGAGAAAACTCCCATAAAGTGACGCCAAGCAATCCCAACTTGTCTACAGTTACCTGCTACAAATATGGGGTGATTAGTTGAAAGGGCGAATTTTGGACAATTTCCCAGTAAAACTTGACCTTTTAAGGCCTGAGGGGGCTGGGCTTATGTGACATCATCAATCAACCATTCATTTGTCTTCGGGGGGCGATGACGATTGTCCATAGAAAATTACTTTAAATGTAATTCTTTTATTTATGAAATTAAAGATATTTGAATTTTTTTGGCGAGTGCTCGAACTTTGAGGCCTGGTCCCGCCCCTTCAGTATTTACGAAAAGTCAGTTTTATTTTCTCATTTTAATCGTCCATCGCTTCTGTTCGATCGCACACTATTTTTGAGACAATCGTGCGAAAAATGACCAAACTGTTCAACCAAATATAGAGCCTAGAAATGGCCAAAACGGGGTAAAAATGGCCACTTTAGTCCAAAATGGCCGACTTCCTGTTTGATATTGACCATGGGTGCAAGAGGCTTTTCTGTGCGTATTGTTGAGTTCTACAGGTGTACCAAATTTCATCACTCTACTATGAAAAAAGGTCAATGCGGAGGGGTATTTTTAATTTTCCAGGGGGCGCTGTTGAAACATTTTTATACCAACTTTCATGTTGACAGTGAAATACGTAAATTTCACGCACTTTCTATATTGGGCCAGAATTTGGTGACTTTTTGGATATGCTAAGACCCCCTAAAGGCCATCCAAAGACGCGGAAGAAAAAAAAAGAAAAAAAAAGAAAAATAAACGGAGCAGATACAATAGGCCTTCGCAGCGCTTCGCTGCTCGGGCCTAATTAAAGCTGCAAGCAGCGTCGTTCGGCCCTCGCAGCGAAGCTGCTCGCCCTCCTTCCGCACCCCCTCCGCTCCATCCCCGACGCTCTCCAAACCCAGCTCCGCGCTTGTCCATCCTGGACGGCAGCCGGGGGCACCAGGGCACGTCTGGCAGAACAGAAAGTCAACCACCCCGACACCAGAAACCGTGAACGGCCTCCTCGTCCACACCTCACCCTGATTCAGCATCCCCTCTGAGCCCAGCATTACACGTCTCACCACTAGGAGATACTCTATCTTTACCACACTGGTGATGTGATGTTCAGTCTCTGGCAAATCGGAGGCTGTTTGTGGAAGTTACAGTCAAACGTAAGGTCACAGCGTCACGCCAGAAATCGCCATGGCATCAAAGCTCCTCCCTTTCTGAAAAGCTATCAGATCTGAATAGTCATTAGAACATCATGAAGACAGTGCATGACCTTAGTGTCATGTTGACTAAATTAGAGGGGACAAATATGGGCATTTCACCATAAAACAGAAGACTTCCTGTAGTCAGGGGGCGGGGCTTAGGTGATGCCAGCTGTCCACATTGTCACTGTCTTCAGATGTGGTCAGTGATCACACGGACAAAGTTTGAAATTGATCTGATCATGCACAAGGGAGTTATTGAGTCAAGTAACGTAATGGCGACTGGTCAAAGTTTGAGGCTTAGCCACGCCCACACCTTTATACTTATTTAAAATCCGACGGTTGAATCTTTTCCTCTATGTCTTAAGAGTATATAGCAAGAGTTTGAAGGTGATCGGTGGAAAGGGCGACGAGACATCATTCTCCTAATAACGTGTGCGAAAACCACTAAATCGAGTACTTGGACCAAAATGGCCGACCTCCTGTGCGACATTGCGCTTGGCTCCAAGAGACTTTTTTGTAGGTCCTGAGACACTACATTAGTGTGCCAAATTTCGTGATCCTCAGTCAAAGCACGGCTTGGGGCTGACAGTTTTAATGGTCCTAGGGGGCGCTATTTCAGAAAATAGGCCACGCCCACAAACTTCAGCTGTCCAATTCTATTAGGGGTCAGAGTAGGATCACTCATCAGAAATTGTGTGGCGATGTCACAATGATTGAAGAAATGAGAGACAAACGTATTTCCATGGCGTGATGGCGAATTTCGCCATGCTCCCAAAGCCCCGCCTTTATTCGAAAGCTGCCAGTACTATAGACCAAGTGACCTCAACTTGTCTGCTGCTATTTGCCAGTGATTGCTGGTGATTGGTTAAAAGGAGTCCAATAGGGAGCTGTGAAAAAAAGAGTGGCGTGGCGACAGGTCAAAGTTTGAGGCTTAGCCACGCCCACACCTTTATACTTATTTAAAATCCGTAGGTTGAATTTTTTCCCCTTTGTCTTAAGAGTCTATAGCAGAAGTTTCAAGGTGATTGGTGAAAAGGGCAATGGTGTAACACTCTCCAAACAACGTGTGCGAAAACCACTAAATCGACTACTTGGACCAAAATGGCCGACTTCCTGTGCGACTTTGCACTTGGCTCCAGGAGACTTTTTTGTAGGACCGGAGACACCACATTAAAGTACCAGATTTCGTACTCCTCAGTCAAAGCATGGCTAGGGGCTGACAGTTTTAATGGTCCTAGAGGGCCTCATTTCAGAAAATAGGCCACGCCCACAAACTACAGCTGTCCAAATCTATTGGGGGTCAGACTAGGATCACTCACCAGACATTTTGTGGTGATGGCACGATAATTGAAGAAATGAGAGGCAAACGTATTGCCATGGCGTGATGGTGAATTTTGCCATGCTCCCAAAGCCCCGCCTTTTTTCAAAACCTGCCAGTACTGGAGACTAAGTGACCTCAACTTGTCAGCTGCTATTCGCCAGAGATTGCTGGCGATTGGGTAAAAGGAGTCCAATAGGTAGCTGTGAAAAAAAGAGTGGCGTGGTGACAGGTCAAAGTTTGAGGCTTAGCCACGCCCACACCTTTATACTTATTTAAAATCCGACGGTTGAATTTTTTCCTTTATGTCTTAAGAGTCTATAGCAGAAGTTTGAAGGCGATTGGTGAAAAGGGCGATGGAGCATCACTCTCCAAACAACGTGTGCGAAAACCACTAAATCGAGTACTTGGACCAAAATGGCCGACTTCCTGTGCGACTTTGCACTTGGCTCCAAGAGACTTTTTTGTAGGTCCTGAGACACCACATTAGTGTGCCAAATTTCATAATCCTCAGTCAAAGCATGACTTGGGGCTGACAGTTTTAATGGTCCTAGGGGGCGCTATTTCAGAAAATAGGCCACGCCCACCGGATGTTCACATCACATTTTGTGGGGGGCTGAACTAGGATCACTCCCAAGAGGTTTTGTGGCGATATCTCTAGAAATGACGAAATGGGAGGCAAACGTAAGGCCTAAGCGGTACGCCTGACTTCGCCGCGCCGCCACAGCCCCGCCTTCTGGAGAAAACTCCCATAAAGTGACGCCAAGCAACCCCAACTTGTCTTCAGTTACCCGCTACAAATTTGGGGTGGTTATTGGAAAGGGCGAATTTTGGAAAATTTCCCAGTAAATCTTGACCTTTTAAGTCCTGAGGGGGCGGGGCTTATGTGACATCATCAATCGACCATTCATTTGTCTTCGGAGGTCGACGACGATTGTCCTTAGAACATTTCTTTAACTGTAATTCTTTCATTTATGAATCTATAGCAATTTGAATTTTTTTGGCGAGTGCTCGAACTTTGAGGCCTGGTCCCGCCCCTTCAGTATTTACGAAAAGTCAATTTTATTGTCTCATTTTAATCGTCCATCGCTTCTGTTCGATCGCACACTATTTTTGAGACGATCGTGCGAAAAATGACCAAACTGTTAAACCAAATATAGACCCTAGAAATGGCCAAAACGGGGTCAAAATGGCCACTTTAGTCCAAAATGGCCGACTTCCTGTTTGATATTGACCATGGGTGCAAGAGGCTTTTCTGTGCGTATTGTTGAGTTCTACAAGTGTACCAAATTTCATCACTCTACTATGAAAAAAGGTCAAAGCGGAGGGGTATTTTTAATTTTCCAGGGGGCGCTGTTGAAACATTTTTTTACCAACTTTCACGTTGCCAGTGAAATACGTAAATTTCACGCACTTTCTATATTGGGCCAGAATTTGGTGACTTTTTGGATATGCTAAGACCCCCTAAAGGCCATCCAAAGACGCGGAAGAAAAAAAAAGAAAAAAAAAAGAAAAAAAAAAAATAATAAACGGAGCAGATACAATAGGCCTTCGCAGCTTCACTGCTCGGGCCTAATAAAAAATAATTAAAGCTGCAAGCAGCGTCGTTCGGCCCTCGCAGCGAAGCTGCTCGTCCTCCGTCCGTGCCCCCTCCGCTCCATCCCAGATGCTCTCCAAACCCAGCTCCGCGCTTCTCCGTCCTGGCCGGCAGCCGGGGGCTCCAGGGCACGTCTGGCGGAACAGAAAGTCAACCACCCCGACACCAGAAACCGTGAACGGCCTCCTCGTCCACACCTCACCCTGATTCAGCATCCCCTCTGAGCCCACCATTACACGTCTCACCACTAGGAGATACTCTATCTTTACCACACTGGTGATGTGATGTTCAGTCTCGGGCAAATCGGAGGCTGTTTGTGGAAGTTACAGTCAAACGTAAGGTCACAGCGTCACGCCAGAATTCGCCATGGCATCAAATCCCCTCCCTTTCTGAAAAGCTATCAGATCTGAATGGTCATTACAACATCATGAAGACAGTGCATTACCTTAGTGTCATGTTCACTAAATTAGAGGGGACAAATATGGGCATTTCACCATAAAACAGTAGACTTCCTGTAGTCAGGGGGCGGGGCTTAGGTGATGCCAGCTGTCCACATTGTCACTGTCTTCAGATGTGGTCAGTGATCACACAGACAAAGTTTGAAATTGATCTGATCATGCACAAGGGAGTTATTGAGTCAAGTAACGTAATGGCGACTGGTCAAAGTTTGAGGCTTAGCCACGCCCACATCTTTATACTTATTTAAAATCCGACGGTTGAATTTTTTCCTCTATGTCTTAAGAGTATATAGCAGGAGTTTGAAGGTGATCGGTGGAAAGGGCGACGAGACATCATTCTCCTAATAACGTGTGCGAAAACCACTAAATCGAGTACTTGGACCAAAATGGCCGACCTCCTGTGCGACATTGCGCTTGGCTCCAGGAGACTTTTTTGTAGGTCCTGAGACACTACATTAGTGTGCCAAATTTCGTGATCCTCAGTCAAAGCATGGCTTGGGGCTGACAGTTTTAATGGTCCTAGGGGGCGCTATTTCAGAAAATAGGCCACGCCCACAAACTTCAGCTGTCCAATTCTATTAGGGGTCAGAGTAGGATCACTCATCAGAAATTGTGTGGCGATGTCACAATGATTGAAGAAATGAGAGACAAACGTATTTCCATGGCGTGATGGCGAATTTCGCCATGCTCCCAAAGCCCCGCCTTTATTCGAAACCTGCCAGTACTATAGTCCAAGTGACCTCAACTTGTCTGCTGCTATTTGCCAGTGATTGGTGGTGATTGGTCCTAGGGGGCGCTATTTCAGAAAATAGGCCACGCCCAGCGGATGTTCACATCAGATTCTTTTTGGGGCCGGACTAGGATGACTCCCATGAAGTGTCGTGGCGATATCTCTAGAAATGACGAAATAGGAGACAAACGTAAGGCCTCAGCGGTACGCCTGACTTCGCCGCGCCGCCACTGCCCCGCCTTCTGCATAAAACACCCATAAAGTGAGGCCAAGCAACGCCAACTTCTCTTCAGTTAACTGCTACAAATTTGGGCTGATTATTCGAAAGGGCGAATTTTGGAAAATTTCCCAGTAAAACTTGACCTTTTAAGTCCTGAGGGGGCGGGGCTTGTGTGACATCATCAATCGACCATTCATTTGTCTTCGGGGGGCGATGACAATTATCCATAGAAAGTTACTTTAACTCTAATTCTTTCATTTATGAAATTTTAGCAATTTGAATTTTTTTGGCGAGTGCTCGAACTTTGAGGTCTGGCCCCGCCCCTTCAGTATTTACGAAAAGTCAATTTTATTTTCTCATTTGAATCGTCCATCGCTTCTGTTCGATAGTACACTATTTTTGAGAAAATCGTGCGAAAAATGACCAAACTGTTCAACCAAATGTAGACCCTAGAAATGGCCAAAACGGCTAAAAATCTCCATTTCAACCCAAAATGGCCGACTTCCTGTTTTATATTGACCATGGTTGCAAGAGACTTTTCTGTGCGGACTGTTGAGTACTACAAGTCAACCAAATTTCATAACTGTACGATAAACTAAGCTTTATGGAGAGGGGTATTTTTCACTTTCTAGAGGGCGCTGTTCAGCCACTTTTTTATGAACTTTCACATCGCCAGTGAAATACGTAAATTTCACGCACTTTCTATATTGGGCCAGAATTTGGTGACTTTTTGGATATGCTAAGACCCCCTAAAGGCCACCCAAAGACGCGGAAGAAAAAAATAATAATAATAATTAAAGCTGCAAGCAGCGTCGTTCGGCCCTCGCAGCTCCGCGCCGCTCCGGCCTGGCCGGCAGCCCAGGGCACCAGGGCACGTCTGGCAGAACAGAAACATCAACTACCCCGACACCAGAAACCGCAAATGGCCTCCTAGTGCGCACCTCACCCTGACTCAGCATCCCCTCTGAGCTCACCATTAAATTGAATTGTAAGGTTACGGCGTTACACCAGGATTCGCCCTGGCATCAAAGCCCCTCCCTTTCTGGAAAGCTATCAGATCTGAATGGTCATTACAGCATTATGAAGACAGTGCATGACCTTAGTGTCATGTTCACTAAATTAGAGGGGACAAATATGGGCTTTTCACCTTAAAATAATAGACTTCCTGTTATCAGGGGGCGGGGCTTAGGTGATGTCAGCTGTCCACATTGTCATTGTCTTCAGATGTGGTCAGTGATCACACAGACAAAGTTTGATATAGATCTGATCATGCACTTTGGAGTTATTAAGTCAAGTAATGTAATAACGACAGGTTAAAGTTTGAGGCTTAGCCACGCCCACACCTTTCAACTTTTGAAAAATCCGACAGTTGAATTTTTTCCTCTATGTCTTAAGAGTATATAGCAGAAGTTTGAAGGAGATTGGTGAAAAGGGCGACGGAGCATCACTCTCCAAACAACGTGTGCGAAAACAACTAAATCGCGCACTTGGACCAAAATGGCCGACTTTCTGTGCGACTTTGCACTTGGCTCCAAGGGACTTTTTTGTAGGTCCTGAGACACCACATTAGTGTACCAAATTTCGTAATCCTCAGTCAAAGCATGGCTTAGGGCTGACAGTTTTAATGGTCCTAGGGGGCGCTAATTCAGAAAATAGGCCACGCCCACAAACTTAAGCTGACCATTTCTATTGGGGGTCAGACTAGGATCACTCACAACAAATTTCGAGGTGATATCACGATAAATGAAGAAATGAGAGGCAAACGTATTTCCATGGCGTGATGGCGAATTTCGCCATGCTCCCAAAGCCCCGCCTTTTTTCAAAACCTTCCAGTACTGGAGACCAAGTGACCTCAACTTGCCTGCTGCTATTTACCAGAGATTCCTGGTGATTGGGTAAAAGGAGTCCAATAGGGAGCTGTGAAAAAAAGAGTGGCGTGGCGAAAGGTCAAAGTTTGAGGCTTAGCCACGCCCACACCTTTATACTTATTTAAAATCCGACGGTTGAATTTTTTCCTCTATGTCTTAAGATTATATAGCAGAAGTTTGAAAGTGATTGGTGAAAAGGGCGACGGAGTATCACTCTCCAAACAACGTGTATGAAAACCACTAAATCGCGCACTTGGACCAAAATGGCCGACTTCCTGTGCGACTTTGCACTTGGCTCCAAGAGACTTTTTTGTAGGTCCTGAGACACCACATTAGTGTACCAAATTTCGTAATCCTCAGTCAAAGTATGGCTTGGGGCTGACAGTTTTAATGGTCCTAGGGGGCGCTATTTCAGAAAATAGGCCACGCCCACCAGATGTTCACATCAGATCTTTTGGGGGGCCGGACTAGGATCACTCACAAGAAGTTTCGTGACGATATCTTTGGAAATGACGAAATGGGAGGCAAACGTAAGGCCACGGCGGTACGCCTGAATTCGCCGCGCCGCCACAGCCCCGCCCTCTGCCGAAAACTCCCATAAAGTGACGCCAAGCAACCCCCACTTGTCTTGAGTTACCAGCTACAAATTTGTGGTGATTAAGTGAAATGGGGCAATTTGGGTCCTTTCACAGTAAAACTTGATCTTTTTGGTCCTGAGGGGGCGGGGCTTGTGTGATGTCATCATCCGACCATTCAATTTACTTTGTGGGTGGATGACGAATGACCCCAGAAAGTTTGGTAACTCTATTCCATTCAGTTATGAAGTTATAGCAATTTAAATATTTTTGGCGAGTAGTCAAACTTCGAGGCCTGGCCCCGCCCCTTCAACATATACGAAAACTCAGAATTCTCATCTCATTTTGTTCGCCCATCCCTTCTTAGCAATTTTACACAATTTTTGAGACGATCGTGCGAAAAATGATCGAGCAATCCAATCAGAAACGGACCCTAAAAACGGCAAAAACGGCAAAAAATCGCCATTTCAACCCAAAATGGCCGACTTCCTGTTTGATATTGACCATGGTTGCAAGAGACTTTTCTGTGCGGACTGTTGAGGACTACAAGTGTACCAAATTTCATAACTGTACAATAAACTAAGCTTTATGGAGAGGGGTATTTTTCACCTTGTAGGGGGCGCTGTTCAGCCATTTTCTTTGCGATTTTTTTGGGACCTTTAAAATATCAAATTTTTCACCAGGCCTGACAAGCTTGCAAAATATTGTGAGTTTTGGGGTATGTTAAGGTCCCCAAAAAGCCATTCAAAGCGGCACCGGAATAATAAATAAAATTAAAGCTGCAAGCAGCGTCGTTCGGCCCTCGCAGCTCTGCGCCGCTCCGGCCTCGCTGGCAGCCCGGGGCACCAGGGCACGTCCGCGGAACAGAAACGTCGACCACCCCAAAACCAGAAACCGCAAGCGATCACCTCATCCGCATCTCACCCTGACTCAGCATCCCCTCTGAGCACACCATTATATTACACGTCTCACAACTAGGGCATACTCTACCTTTACGACTCTGGTGGTGTGATGACACAGACCAACTGTAATGCTTTTCTGACCACGCTGTTTGAAGTTATTGTAGGTTAAACTTATCTTGGTGCACTGGAAAGCTTTCAGATCTTGACAAATATGGGCATTTCACCATAAAACAATAGACTTCCTGTAGTAGGGGGCGGGACTTAGGGGATGTCAGCTGTCCACATTGTCATTATCTTTAGATGTGGTCAGTGATCACACAGACAAAGTTTGATATAGATCTGATCATGCACATGGGAGTTATTGTCAAGAAATGTAATGGCGAAAGGTCAAAGTTTGAGGCTTAGCCACGCCCACACCTTTCAACTTTTGAAAAATCAGACGGTTGAATTTTTTTCCCTATGTCTTAAGAGGATATAGCAGAAGTTTGAAGGCAATTGGTGAAAAGGACTATGGGGCATAATACTCCAAACAATGCCTGCGAAAACCACTAAATCGAGTACTTGGACCAAAACGGCCGACTTCCTGTACGACTTTGCACTTGGCTCCAAGAGACTTTTTTGTAGGTCCTGAGACACCACATTAGTGTACCAAATTTCGTAATCCTCAGTCAAAGCATAGCTTGGGGCTATTAGTTTAAATGGTCCTAGGGGGCGCTATTTCAGAAGTTAGGCCACGCCCACAAATTTCAGATGTCTATGTCGCTTGGGGGTCAGACTAGGATCACGCACCAGAAGTTTCGTAGCAATATCACGATAACTGAAGAAATGAGAGGCAAACATACTTCCATGGCGTGATGGCGATTTTCGCCATGCTCCTGAAGCCCCGCCTTTTTTTGAAACCTGCCAGTACTGGATACCAAGTGACCTCAAGTTGTCTACTGCTGTTTGCCAGAGATTCCTGCTGATTGGGTAAAAGGAGTCCAGTAGGGAGCTGTGAAAAAAAGAGTGGCGTGGCGACAGGTCAAAGTTTGAGGCTTAGCCACGCCCACACCGTTAAACTTTTGAAAAATCCGACGGTTGAATTTTTTCCTCTTTGTCTTAAGAGTATATAGCAGACGTTTCAAGGAGATTGGTGAAAAGGGCGACGGAGCATCACTCTCCAAACAACGTGTGCGAAAACCACTAATTCGAGTACTTGGACCAAAATGGCCGACTTCCTGTGCGACTTTGTGCTTGGCTCCAAGAGACTTTTTTGTAGGTCCTGAGACACCACATTAGTGTACCAAATTTCGTAATCCTCAGTCAAAGCATGGCTTGGGGCTGACAGTTTTAATGGCTCTAGGGGGCGCTATTTAAGAAAATAGGCCACGCCCACAAACTTCAGCTGTCTATTTCTCTTGGGGCTCAGACTAGGATCTCTCACCAGAAGTTTCGTAGCGATATCACCAAAACTGAAGAAATGAGAGGCAAACGTATTTCCTTGGCGTGATGGCGATTTTCGCCATGCTCCCAAAGCCCCGCCTTTTTTCGAAACCTAACTGTACTGAATACCAAGTGACCTCAACTTGTCTACTGCTATTTGCCAGAGATTCCTATTGATTGGGTAAAAGGAGTCCAATAGGGAGATGTGAAAAAAAAGAGTGGCGTGGCGAAAGGTCAAAGTTTGAGGCTTAGCCACGCCCACACCTTTCAACTTTTGAAAAATCCGACGGTTGAATTTTTTCCCCTTCGTCTTAAGAGTATATAGCAGAAGTGTGAAAGTGATTGGTGAAAAAAGCAACGGAGCATCACTCTCCAAACAACGTGTGCGAAAACCACTAAATTGCGTACTTGGACCAAAATGGCCGACTTCCTGTGCGACTTTGCGCTTGGCTCCAAGAGACTTTTTTGTAGGTCCTGAGACACCACATTAGTGTACCAAATTTCGTAATCCTCAGTCAAAGCATAGCTTGGGGCTATTAGTTTAAATGGTCCTAGGGGGCGCTATTTAAGAAAATAGGCCACGCCCACAAATTTCAGATATCTATGTCGCTTGGGGGTCAGACTAGGATCACGCACCAGAAGTTTCGTAGCAATATCACGATAACTGAAGAAATGAGAGGCAAACATACTTCCATGGCGTGATGGCGATTTTCGCCATGCTCCCGAAGCCCCGCCTTTTTTTGAAACCTGCCAGTACTGGATACCAAGTGACCTCAAGTTGTCTACTGCTGTTTACCAGAGATCCCTGCTGATTGGGTAAAAGGAGTCCAGTAGGGAGCTGTGAAAAAATGAGTGGCGTGGCGACAGGTCAAAGTTTGAGGCTTAGCCACGCCCACACCGTTAAACTTTTGAAAAATCCGACGGTTGAATTTTTTCCTCTTTGTCTTAAGAGTATATAGCAGACGTTTCAAGGAGATTGGTGAAAAGGGCGACGGAGCATCACTCTCCAAACAAGGTGTGCGAAAACCAGTAAATCGCGTACTTGGACCAAAATGGCCGACTTCCTGTGCGACTTTGCACTTGGGTCCAAGAGACTTTTTTGTAGGTCCTGAGACACCACATTAGTGTACCAAATTTCGTAATCCTCAGTCAAAGCATGGCTTGGGGCTATTAGTTTAAATGGTCCTAGGGGGCGCTATTTAAGAAAATAGGCCACGCCCACAAATTTCAGATATCTATGTCGCTTGGGGGTCAGACTAGGATCACGCACCAGAAGTTTCGTAGCAATATCACGATAACTGAAGAAATGAGAGGCAAACATACTTCCATGGCGTGATGGCGATTTTCGCCATGCTCCCGAAGCCCCGCCTTTTTTTGAAACCTGCCAGTACTGGATACCAAGTGACCTCAAGTTGTCTACTGCTGTTTACCAGAGATCCCTGCTGATTGGGTAAAAGGAGTCCAGTAGGGAGCTGTGAAAAAATGAGTGGCGTGGCGACAGGTCAAAGTTTGAGGCTTAGCCACGCCCACACCGTTAAACTTTTGAAAAATCCGACGGTTGAATTTTTTCCTCTTTGTCTTAAGAGTATATAGCAGACGTTTCAAGGAGATTGGTGAAAAGGGCGACGGAGCATCACTCTCCAAACAAGGTGTGCGAAAACCAGTAAATCGCGTACTTGGACCAAAATGGCCGACTTCCTGTGCGACTTTGCACTTGGGTCCAAGAGACTTTTTTGTAGGTCCTGAGACACCACATTAGTGTACCAAATTTCGTAATCCTCAGTCAAAGCATGGCTTGGGGCTGACAGTTTTAATCGTCCTAGGGGGCGCTATTTCAGAAAATAGGCCACGCCCACCGGATGTTCACATCAGATCTTTTAGGGGGCCAGACTAGGATCACTCACAAGAAGTTTCGTGATGATATCTTTAGAAATGACGAAATGGGAGGCAAACGTAAGGCCACGGCGGTACGCCTGACTTCGCCGCGCCGCCACAGCCCCGCCCTCTGCCGAAAACTCACATAATGTGACACCAAGCAACCCCCACTTGTCTTGAGTTACCAGCTACAAATTTGTGGTGATTTAGTGAAATGGGGCAATTTGGGACCTTTCACAGTAAAACTTGATCTTTTTGGTCCTGAGGGGGCGGGGCTTGTGTGATGTCATCATCCGACCATTCAATTTACTTTGTGGGTGGATGACGAATGACCCCAGAAAGTTTGGTAACTCTATTCCATTCAGTTATGAAGTTATAGCAATTTAAATATTTTTGGCGAGTAGTCAAACTTCGAGGCCTGGCCCCGCCCCTTCAACATATACGAAAACTCAGAATTCTCATCTCATTTTGTTCGCCCATCCCTTCTTAGCAATTTTACACAATTTTTGAGACGATCGTGCGAAAAATGATCGAGCAATCCAATCAGAAACGGACCCTAAAAACGGCAAAAACGGCAAAAAATCGCCATTTCAACCCAAAATGGCCGACTTCCTGTTTGATATTGACCATGGTTGCAAGAGACTTTTCTGTGCGGACTGTTGAGGACTACAAGTGTACCAAATTTCATAACTGTACAATAAACTAAGCTTTATGGAGAGGGGTATTTTTCACCTTGTAGGGGGCGCTGTTCAGCCATTTTCTTTGCGATTTTTTTGGGACCTTTAAAATATCAAATTTTTCACCAGGCCTGACAAGCTTGCAAAATATTGTGAGTTTTGGGGTATGTTAAGGTCCCCAAAAAGCCATTCAAAGCGGCACCGGAATAATAAATAAAATTAAAGCTGCAAGCAGCGTCGTTCGGCCCTCGCAGCTCTGCGCCGCTCCGGCCTCGCTGGCAGCCCGGGGCACCAGGGCACGTCCGCGGAACAGAAACGTCGACCACCCCAAAACCAGAAACCGCAAGCGATCACCTCATCCGCATCTCACCCTGACTCAGCATCCCCTCTGAGCACACCATTATATTACACGTCTCACAACTAGGGCATACTCTACCTTTACGACTCTGGTGGTGTGATGACACAGACCAACTGTAATGCTTTTCTGACCACGCTGTTTGAAGTTATTGTAGGTTAAACTTATCTTGGTGCACTGGAAAGCTTTCAGATCTTGACAAATATGGGCATTTCACCATAAAACAATAGACTTCCTGTAGTAGGGGGCGGGACTTAGGGGATGTCAGCTGTCCACATTGTCATTATCTTTAGATGTGGTCAGTGATCACACAGACAAAGTTTGATATAGATCTGATCATGCACATGGGAGTTATTGTCAAGAAATGTAATGGCGAAAGGTCAAAGTTTGAGGCTTAGCCACGCCCACACCTTTCAACTTTTGAAAAATCAGACGGTTGAATTTTTTTCCCTATGTCTTAAGAGGATATAGCAGAAGTTTGAAGGCAATTGGTGAAAAGGACTATGGGGCATAATACTCCAAACAATGCCTGCGAAAACCACTAAATCGAGTACTTGGACCAAAACGGCCGACTTCCTGTACGACTTTGCACTTGGCTCCAAGAGACTTTTTTGTAGGTCCTGAGACACCACATTAGTGTACCAAATTTCGTAATCCTCAGTCAAAGCATAGCTTGGGGCTATTAGTTTAAATGGTCCTAGGGGGCGCTATTTCAGAAGTTAGGCCACGCCCACAAATTTCAGATGTCTATGTCGCTTGGGGGTCAGACTAGGATCACGCACCAGAAGTTTCGTAGCAATATCACGATAACTGAAGAAATGAGAGGCAAACATACTTCCATGGCGTGATGGCGATTTTCGCCATGCTCCTGAAGCCCCGCCTTTTTTTGAAACCTGCCAGTACTGGATACCAAGTGACCTCAAGTTGTCTACTGCTGTTTGCCAGAGATTCCTGCTGATTGGGTAAAAGGAGTCCAGTAGGGAGCTGTGAAAAAAAGAGTGGCGTGGCGACAGGTCAAAGTTTGAGGCTTAGCCACGCCCACACCGTTAAACTTTTGAAAAATCCGACGGTTGAATTTTTTCCTCTTTGTCTTAAGAGTATATAGCAGACGTTTCAAGGAGATTGGTGAAAAGGGCGACGGAGCATCACTCTCCAAACAACGTGTGCGAAAACCACTAATTCGAGTACTTGGACCAAAATGGCCGACTTCCTGTGCGACTTTGTGCTTGGCTCCAAGAGACTTTTTTGTAGGTCCTGAGACACCACATTAGTGTACCAAATTTCGTAATCCTCAGTCAAAGCATGGCTTGGGGCTGACAGTTTTAATGGCTCTAGGGGGCGCTATTTAAGAAAATAGGCCACGCCCACAAACTTCAGCTGTCTATTTCTCTTGGGGCTCAGACTAGGATCTCTCACCAGAAGTTTCGTAGCGATATCACCAAAACTGAAGAAATGAGAGGCAAACGTATTTCCTTGGCGTGATGGCGATTTTCGCCATGCTCCCAAAGCCCCGCCTTTTTTCGAAACCTAACTGTACTGAATACCAAGTGACCTCAACTTGTCTACTGCTATTTGCCAGAGATTCCTATTGATTGGGTAAAAGGAGTCCAATAGGGAGATGTGAAAAAAAAGAGTGGCGTGGCGAAAGGTCAAAGTTTGAGGCTTAGCCACGCCCACACCTTTCAACTTTTGAAAAATCCGACGGTTGAATTTTTTCCCCTTCGTCTTAAGAGTATATAGCAGAAGTGTGAAAGTGATTGGTGAAAAAAGCAACGGAGCATCACTCTCCAAACAACGTGTGCGAAAACCACTAAATTGCGTACTTGGACCAAAATGGCCGACTTCCTGTGCGACTTTGCGCTTGGCTCCAAGAGACTTTTTTGTAGGTCCTGAGACACCACATTAGTGTACCAAATTTCGTAATCCTCAGTCAAAGCATAGCTTGGGGCTATTAGTTTAAATGGTCCTAGGGGGCGCTATTTAAGAAAATAGGCCACGCCCACAAATTTCAGATATCTATGTCGCTTGGGGGTCAGACTAGGATCACGCACCAGAAGTTTCGTAGCAATATCACGATAACTGAAGAAATGAGAGGCAAACATACTTCCATGGCGTGATGGCGATTTTCGCCATGCTCCCGAAGCCCCGCCTTTTTTTGAAACCTGCCAGTACTGGATACCAAGTGACCTCAAGTTGTCTACTGCTGTTTACCAGAGATCCCTGCTGATTGGGTAAAAGGAGTCCAGTAGGGAGCTGTGAAAAAATGAGTGGCGTGGCGACAGGTCAAAGTTTGAGGCTTAGCCACGCCCACACCGTTAAACTTTTGAAAAATCCGACGGTTGAATTTTTTCCTCTTTGTCATAAGAGTATATAGCAGACGTTTCAAGGAGATTGGTGAAAAGGGCGACGGAGCATCACTCTCCAAACAAGGTGTGCGAAAACCAGTAAATCGCGTACTTGGACCAAAATGGCCGACTTCCTGTGCGACTTTGCACTTGGGTCCAAGAGACTTTTTTGTAGGTCCTGAGACACCACATTAGTGTACCAAATTTCGTAATCCTCAGTCAAAGCATGGCTTGGGGCTGACAGTTTTAATCGTCCTAGGGGGCGCTATTTCAGAAAATAGGCCACGCCCACCGGATGTTCACATCAGATCTTTTAGGGGGCCAGACTAGGATCACTCACAAGAAGTTTCGTGATGATATCTTTAGAAATGACGAAATGGGAGGCAAACGTAAGGCCACGGCGGTACGCCTGACTTCGCCGCGCCGCCACAGCCCCGCCCTCTGCCGAAAACTCACATAATGTGACACCAAGCAACCCCCACTTGTCTTGAGTTACCAGCTACAAATTTGTGGTGATTTAGTGAAATGGGGCAATTTGGGACCTTTCACAGTAAAACTTAACCTTTTTGGTCCTGAGGGGGCGGGGCTTGTGTGATGTCATCATGTGACCATTCAATTTACTTTGTGAGGTGATGACGAATGACCACAGAAAGTTTGGTAACTCTATTCCATTCAGTTATGAAGTTATAGCAATTTAAAAATTTTTGGCGAGTAGTCAAACTTCGAGGCCTGGCCCCGCCCCTTCAGTATTTACGAAAAGTCAATTTTATTGTCTCATTTTGTTCGCCCATCTCTTCTGAGCAATTTTACAGAATTTTTGAGATGATCGTGCAAAAAATGATCGAGCAATCCAATCAGAAACGGACCCTAAAAACGGCCAAAACGGCAAAAAATCGCCATTTCAACCCAAAATGGCCGACTTCCTGTTTGATATTGACCATGCTTGCAAGAGACTTTTCTGTGCGGACTATTGAGTACTATAAGTGTACCAAATTTCATAACGGTACGATAAACTAAGCTTTATGGAGAGGGTTTTTTTTCATTTTCTAGGGGGCGCTGTTCAGCCATTTTCTTTGCGATTTTTTTGGGACCTTTAAAATATCAAATTTTTCACCAGGCCTGACAAGTATGCAAAATATTGTGAGTTTTGGGGTATGTTAAGGTCCCCAAAAAGCCAGTCAAAGCGGCACCGGAATAATAAATAAAAAAAATAATAATAAACAGAGCAAAAACAAGAGGCCTTCGCAGCGCTTTCGCTGCTCGGGCCTAATTAAAGCTGCAAGCAGCATCGTTCGGCCCTCGCAGCTCCGCGCCGCTCCGGCCTGGCCGGCAGCCCGGGGCACCAGGGCACGTCTGGCAGAACAGAAACATCAACCACCCCGACACCAGAAACCGCAAATGGCCTCCTAGTCCGCACCTCACCCTGACTCAGCATCCCCTCTGAGCTCACCATTAAATTGAATTGTAAGGTCACGGCGTCATGCCAGAATTCGCCATGGCATCAAAGCCCCTCCCTATCTGGAAAGCTATCAGATCTGAATGGTCATTACAACATCATGAAGACAGTGCATGACCTTAGTGTCATGTTGACTAAATTAGAGGGGACAAATATGGGCATTTCACCATAAAACAATAGACTTCCTGTTGTCAGGGGGCGGGGCTTAGGTGATGTCAGCTGTCCACAATGACGTTGTCTTGAGATGTGGTCAGTGATCACACAGACAAAGTTTGAATTAGATCTGATCATGCACATGGGAGTTATTAAGTCAAGTAATGTCATGGCGAAAGGTCAAAGTTTGAGGCTTAGCCACGCCCACACCTTTATACTTATTTAAAATCCGACGGTTGAATTTTTTCCCCTTTGACTTAAAAGTACATAGCATAAGTTTGAAGGTGATCGGTGTAAAGGGCAACGGGCCATCAATGTCCAAACAACGTGTGCGAAAACCACTGAATCGAGTACTTGGACCAAAATGGCCGACCTCCTGTGCGAAATTGCGCTTGGCTCCAAGAGACTTTTTTGTAGGGCCAGAGACCCTACATGAGTGTACCAATTTTCGTAATCCTCAGTCAAACCTTGTCTTGGGGCTGACAGTTTTAATGGTCCTAGGGGGCGCTATTTCAGAATATAGGCCACGCCCACAAATCTCAGATGCCCATTTCTATTGGGGGTCAGACTAGGATCACTCACCAGACATTTTGTGGCGATGTCACGATAATTGAAGAAATGAGAGGCAAACGTATTGCCATGGCGTGATGGCGAATTTCGCCATGCTCCCAAAGCCCCGCCTTTTTTCAAAACCTGCCAGTACTGTAGACCAAGTGACCTCAACTTGTCAGCTGCTATTTACCAGAGATTCCAGGTGATTGGGTAAAAGGAGTCCAATAGGGAGCTGTGAAAAAAAGAGTGGCGTGGCGAAAGGTCAAAGTTTGAGGCTTAGCCACGCCCACACCTTTATACTTATTTAAAATCCGACGGTTGAATTTTTTCCTCTATGTCTTAAGAGGATATAGCAGAAGTTTGAAGGTGATTGGTGAAAAGGGCGATGGAGCATCACTCTCCAAACAACGTGTGTGAAAACCACTAAATCGAGTACTTGGACCAAAATGGCCGACTTCCTGTGCGACTTTGCACTTGGCTCCAAGAGACTTTTTTGTAGGTCCTGAGACACCACATTAGTGTACCAAATTTCGTAATCCTCAGTCAAAGCATGGCTTGGGGCTGACAGTTTTAATGGTCCTAGGGGGCGCTAATACAGAAAATAGGCCACGCCCACAAACTTAAGCTGACCTTTTCTATTGGGGGTCAGACTAGGATCAATCACAACAATGGTCGAGGTGATATCACGATAAATGAAGAAATGAGAGGCAAACGTATTTCCATGGCGTGATGGCGAATTTCGCCATGCTCCCAAAGCCCCGCCTTTTTTCAAAACCTTCCAGTACTGGAGACCAAGTGACCTCAACTTGCCTGCTGCTATTTACCAGAGATTCCTGGTGATTGGGTAAAAGGAGTCCAATAAGGAGCTGTGAAAAAAAGAGTGGCGTGGCGAAAGGTCAAAGTTTGAGGCTTAGCCACGCCCACACCTTTATACTTATTTAAAATCCGACGGTTGAATTTTTTCCTCTATGTCTTAAGACTATATAGCAGAAGTTTGAAAGTGATTGGTGAAAAGGGCGACGGAGTATCACTCTCCAAACAACGTGTGTGAAAACCACTAAATCGCGCACTTGGACCAAAATGGCCGACTTCCTGTGCGACTTTGCACTTGGCTCCAAGAGACTTTTTTGTAGGTCCTGAGACACCACATTAGTGTACCAAATTTCGTAATCCTCAGTCAAAGCATGGCTTGGGGCTGACAGTTTTAATGGTCCTAGGGGGCGCTATTTCAGAAAATAGGCCACGCCCACCAGATGTTCACACCAGATCTTTTGGGGGGCCGGACTAGGATCACTCACAAGAAGTTTCGTGACGATATCTTTGGAAATGACGAAATGGGAGGCAAACGTAAGGCCACGGCGGTACGCCTGAATTCGCCGCGCCGCCGCAGCCCCGCCCTCTGCCGAAAACTCCCATAAAGTGACGCCAAGCAACCCCCACTTGTCTTGAGTTACCAGCTACAAATTTGTGGTGATTAAGTGAAATGGGGCAATTTGGGACCTTTCACAGTAAAACTTGATCTTTTTGGTCCTGAGGGGGCGGGGCTTGTGTGATGTCATCATCCGACCATTCAATTTACTTTGTGGGTGGATGACGAATGACCACAGAAAGTTTGGTAACTCTATTCCATTCAGTTATGAAGTTATAGCAATTTAAATATTTTTGGCGAGTAGTCAAACTTCGAGGCCTGGCCCCGCCCCTTCAACATATACGAAAACTCAGAATTCTCATCTCACTTTGTTCGCCCATCCCTTCTTAGCAATTTTACACAATTTTTGAGATGATCGTGCGAAAAATGATCGAGCAATCCAATCAGAAACGGACCCTAAAAACGGCAAAAACGGCAAAAAATCGCCATTTCAACCCAAAATGGCCGACTTCCTGTTTGATATTGACCATGCTTGCAAGAGACTTTTCTGTGCGGACTATTGAGTACTACAAGCGTACCAAATTTCATAACTGTACGATAAACTAAGCTTTATGGAGAGGGCTTTTTTTCACTTTCTAGGGGGCGCTGTTCAGCCAATTTCTTTGCGATTTTTTTGGGACCTTTAAAATATAAAATTTTTCACCAGGCCTGACAAGTTTGCAAAATATTGTGAGTTTTGGGGTATGTTAAGGTCCCCAAAAAGCCGTTCAAAGCGGGCTAAGAATAATAAAAAATTAAAGCTGCAAGCAGCGTCGTTCGGCCCTCGCAGCTCCGCGCCGCTCCGGCCTGGCCGGCAGCCCGGGGCACCAGGGCATGTCTGGCAGAACAGAAACGTCAATCATCCCATCACCGGAAACAGCAAATGGCCTCCTAGTCCGCACCTCACCCTGACTAAGCATCCCCTCTGAGCTCACCATTAAATTGAATTGTAAGGTTACGGCATACGCAAGAATTCGCCATGGCATCAAAGCCCCTCCCTTTCTGGAAAGCTATCAGATTTGAATGGCCATTACAGCATCATGAAGACAGTGCATGACCTAGGTGTCATGTTGACTAAATTAGAGGGGACAAATATGGGCATTTCAGCATAAAATAATAACTTCCTTTAGTCAGGGGGCGGGGCTTAGATGATGTCAGCTGTCCACATTGTCATTGTTTACAGATATGGTCAATGATCACACAGACAAAGTTCGAAAAAGATCTGATCATGCACATGGGAGTTATTAAGTCAAGTAATGGCGAAAGGTCAAAGTTTGAGGCTTAGCCACGCCCACACCTTTCAACCTTTGAAAAATCCGACGGTTGAATTTTTTCCCCTATGCCTTAAGAGTATATAGCAGAAGTTTGAAGGCGATTGGTGAAAAGGGCGACGGAGCATCACTCTCCAAACAACGTGTGCGAAAACCACTAAATCGCGTACTTGGACCAAAATGGCCGACTTCCTGTGCAATTTTGTGCTTGGCTCCAAGAGACTTTTTTGTAGGTCCTGGGACACCACATTAGTGTACCAAATTTCGTAATCCTCAGTGAAAGCATGGCTTGGGGCTATTAGTTTAAATGGTCCTAGGGGGCGCTATTTCAGAAATTAGGCCACGCCCACATATTTCAGCTGTCTATGTCTCTTTGGGGTCAGACTAGGATCACTCACCAGAAGTTTCGTAACGATATCACGATAAATGAAGAAATGAGAGGCAAACGTATTTCCATGGCGTGATGGCGATTTTCGCCATGCTCCCAAAGCCCCGCCTTTTTTTGAAACCTTCCAGTACTGGATACCAAGTGACCTCAAGTTGTCTACTGCTATTTGCCAGAGACTCCTGCTGATTGGGTAAAAGGAGTCCAGTAGGGAGCTGTGAAAAAAAGAGTGGCGCGGCGACAGGTCAAAGTTTGAGGCTTAGCCACGCCCACACCTTTCAACTTTTGAAAAATCCGACGGTTGAATTTTTTCCCCTATGCCTTAAGAGTATATAGCAGAAGTTTGAAGGCGATTGGTGAAAAGGGCGACGGAGCATCACTCTCCAAACAACGTGTGCGAAAACCACTAAATCGCGTACTTGGACCAAAATGGCCGACTTCCTGTGCAATTTTGTGCTTGGCTCCAAGAGACTTTTTTGTAGGCCCTGGGACACCACATTAGTGTACCAAATTTCGTAATCCTCAGTCAAAGCATGGCTTGGGGCTATTAGTTTAAATGGTCCTAGGGGGCGCTATTTCAGAAATTAGGCCACGCCCACATATTTCAGCTGTCTATGTCTCTTTGGGGTCAGACTAGGATCACTCACCAGAAGTTTCGTAATGATATCACGATAAATGAAGAAATGAGAGGCAAACGTATTTCCATGGCGTGATGGCGATTTTCGCCATGCTCCCAAAGCCCTGCCTTTTTTTGAAACCTTCCAGTACTGGAGACCAAGTGACCTCAAGTTGTCTACTGCTATTTGCCAGAGACTCCTGCTGATTGGGTAAAAGGAGTCCAGTAGGGAGCTGTGAAAAAAAGAGTGGCGCGGCGACAGGTCAAAGTTTGAGGCTTAGCCACGCCCACACCTTTCAACTTTTGAAAAATCCGACGGTTGAATTTTTTCCTCTATGTCTTAAGAGCAGATGGCAGAAGTTTGAAGGAGATTGGTGAAAATGGCGACGGAGCATCACTCTCCAAACAACGTGTGCGAAAACCACTAAATTGCGTACTTGGACCAAAATGGCCGACTTCCTGTGCAACTTTGCACTTGGCTCCAAGAGACTTTTTTGTAGGTCCTGAGACACCACATTAGTGTACCAAATTTCGTACTCCTCAGTCAAAGCATGGCTTGGGGCTGACAGTTTTAATGGTCCTAGGGGGCGCTATTTCAGAAAATAGGCCACGCCCACCGGATGTTCACATCAGATCTTTTGAGGGGCCGGACTAGGATCACTCACAACAAGTTTCGTGACGATATCTTTAGAAATGACGAAATGGAAGGCAAACGTAAGGCCATGGCGGTACGCCTGACTTCGCCGCGCCGCCACAGCCCCACCTTCTGCCGAAAACTCCCATAAAGTGACGCCAAGCAACCTCCACTTGTCTTGAGTTAACAGCTACAAGTTTGTGGTGATTAAGTGAAATGGGGCAATTTGGGACCTTTCACAGTAAAACTTGACCTTTTTGGTCCTGAGGGGGCGGGGCTTGTGTGATGTCATCATCCGACCATGCAATTTACTTTGTGGCTGGATGACGAATGACCACAGAAAGTTTGGTAATTCTATTCCTTTCAGTTATGAAGTTATAGCAATTTAAAATTTTTTGGCGAGTAGTCAAACTTCGAGGCCTGGCCCCGCCCCTTCAACATGTACGAAAAGTCAGAATCTTTGTCTCATTTTGTTCGCCCATCCCTTCTGAGCAATTTTACACAATTTTTGAGACGATCGTGCAAAAAATGATCGAGCAATCCAATCAGAAACGGACCCTAAAAAGGGCCAAAACGGCAAAAAAACGCCATTTCAACCCAAAATGGCCGACTTCCTGTTTGATATTGACCATGCATGCAAGAGACTTTTCTGTGCGGACTGTTTAGTACTATAAATGTACCAAATTTCATAACTGTACGATAAACTAAGCTTTATGGAGAGGGTTTTTTTTCACTTTGTAGGGGGCGCTGTTCAGCCATTTTCTTTGCGATTTTTTTGTGACCTTTAAAATATCAAATTTTTCACCAGGCCTGACAAGTTTGCAAAATATTGTGAGTTTTGGGGTATGTTAAGGTCCCCAAAAAGCTGTTCAAAGGGGGCACGGAATAACAAAAAATAATCAGAGCAAAAACAAGAGGCCTTCGCAGCGCTTTCGCTGCTCGGGCCTAATAATTAAAGCTGCAAGCAGCGTCTTTCGGCCCTCGCAGTGAAGCTGCTCGCCCTCTGTCCGCCCCCCCTCCGCTCCATCCCAGACGCTCTCCAAACCCAGCTCCGCGCTTCTCCATCCTGGCCGGCAGCCGGGGGCACCAGGGCACGTCTGGCAGAACAGAAAGTCAACCACCCCGACACCAGAAACCGTGAACGGCCTCCTCGTCCACACCTCACCCTGACTCAGCATCCCCTCTGAGACCACCATTACACGTCTCACCACTAGGAGATACTCTATCTTTACCACACTGGTGATGTGATGTTCAGTTTCGGGCAAATCAAAGGCTGTTTGTGGAAGTTACAGTCAAACGTAAGGTCACAGCGTCACGCCAGAAATCGCCATGGCATCAAAGCAGCCTCCCTTTCTGAAAAGCTATCAGATCTGAATGGTCATTACAACATCATGAAGACAGTGCATGACCTTAGTGTCATGTTGACTAAATTAGAGGGGACAAATATGGGCATTTCACCATAAAACAGTAGACTTCCTGTAGTCAGGGGGCGGGGCTTAGGTGATGTCAGCTTTCCACATTGTCACTGTCTTCAGATGTGGTCAGTGATCACACAGACAAAGTTTGAAATTGATCTGATCATGCACATGGAAGTGATTAAGTCAAGTAACGTAATGGCGACTGGTCAAAGTTTGAGGCTTAGCCACGCCCACACCTTTATACTTATTTAAAATCCGACGGTTGAATTTTTCCCTCTATGTCTTAAGAGTATATAGCAGGAGTTTGAAGGTGATCGGTGCAAAGGATGACGAGACATCATTCTCCTAATTACGTGTGCGAAAACCACTAAATCGAGTACTTGGACCAAAATGGCCGACCTCCTGTGCGACATTGCGCTTGGCTCCAAGAGACTTTTTTGTAGGTCCTGAGACACTACATTAGTGTGCCAAATTTCGTGATCCTCACTCAGAGCATGGCTTGGGGCTGATAGTTTTAGTGGTCCTAGGGGGCGCTATTTCAGAAAATAGGCCACGCCCACAAACTTCAACTGTCCAGTTCTATTAGGGGTCAGAGTAAGATCACTCATCAGAAATTGTGTGGCGATGTAACAATGATTGAAGAAATGAGACACAAACGTATTTCCATGGCGTGATGGCGAATTTCGCCATGCTCCCAAAGCCCCGCCTTTTTTCTAAACCTGCCAGTACTATAGACCAAGTGACCTCAACTTGTCTGCTGCTATTTGCCAGTGATTGCTGGTGATTGGTTAAAAGGAGTCCAATAGGGAGCTGTGAAAATAAGAGTGGCATGGCAACAGGTCAAAGTTTGAGGCTTAGCCACGCCCACACCTTTATACTTATTTAAAATCCGACGGTTGAATTTTTTCATCTATGTCTTAAGAGTGTATAGCAGATGTTTGAAGGTGATTGGTGAAAAGGGTGATGGAGCATCCTTCTCCAAACAACGTGTGCGAACACCACTAAATCGAGTACTTGGACCAAAATGGCCGACTTCCTGTGCGACTTTGCACTTGGCACCAAGAGACTTTTTTGTAGGTCCTGAGACACTACATTGGTGTAGCAAATTTTGTACTCCTCAGTCAAAGCATGGCGTGGGGCTGACAGTTTTAATGGTCCTAGGGGGCGCTATTTCAGAAAATAGGCCACGCCCACCAGATGTTCACATCAGATTCTTTTTGGGGCTGGACTAGGATCACTCCCAAGAAGTATCGTGGCAATATCTCTAGAAATGACGAAATGGGAGACAAGCGTAAGGCCACGTCGGTACGCCTGACTTCGCCGCACCGCCACAGCCCCGCCTTCTAAAGAAAACTCCCATAAAGTGACGCCAAGCAACCCCAACTTTTCTTCAGTTACCTGCTACAAATTTGGGCTGATTATTTGAAAGGGCGAATTTTGGAAAATTTCCCAGTAAAACTTGACCTTTTAAGTCCTGAGGGGGCGGGGCTTGTGTGACATCATCAATCGACCATTCATTTGTCTTCGGGGGCGGATGACGATTGTCCATAGAAAATTACTTTAACTGTAATTCTTTCTTTTATGAAATTATAGCAATTTGAATTTTTTTGGCGAGTGCTCGAACTTTGAGGCCTGGCCCCGCCCCTTCAGTATTTACGAAAAGTCAATTTTATTGTCTCATTTGAATCGTCCATCGCTTCTGTTCGATCTCGCACTATTTTTGAGACGATGGTGCGAAAAATGACCAAACTGTTCAACCAAATATAGACCCTAGAAATGGCCAAAACGGCTAAAAATCGCCATTTCAACCCAAAATGGCCGACTTCCTGTTTTATATTGACCATGGTTGCAAGAGGCTTTTCTGTGCCGACTGTTGAGTATTACCAGTATACCAAATTTCATAACTGTACGATAAACTAAGCTTTATGGAGAGGGGTATTTTTCACTTTCTAGGGGGCGCTGTCGAGCCACTTTTTTATGAACTTTCACATCGCCAGTGCAATACGTAAATTTCACGCACTTTCTATATTGAGCCAGAATTTGGTGACTTTTTGGATATGCTAAGACCCCCTAAAGGCCACCCAAAGACGCGGAAGAAAAAAAATAATAATAATAAATTAAAGCTGCAAGCAGCGTCGTTCGGCCCTCGCAGCTCCGCGCCGCTCCGGCCTGGCCGGCAGCCCGGGGCACCAGGGCACCTCTGCAGAACACAAACGTCGACCACCCCAACACCAGAAACTGCTAACGGCCACCTTTTCCGCACCTCACCCTGACTCAGCATCCCCTTTGAGCCCACCATTATATTTTATGTCTCACCACTAGGGAATCCTCTATCTTTACCACACTGGTTGTGTGATGACAGTGACCAACTTTAATGCTATTCTGACCATGTTTTTTAAAGTTATCGAAGGATAACGTTATCTAGGTGGCTCTGTGACCAACTACAGAAAAGTCCCATTGAGGTCAGCTTTGGTGACATTATATAACATTCACCAACCGTTTGTGCCTCATTGGCTAAAGGGCATGATTGTTCATTGCCATATTCAGTTTCGGGCAAATCGGAGGCCGTTTGTGGAAGTTACAGTCAAATGTAAGGTCATGGCGTCACGTCAGCATTCACCATGGCATCAAAGCCCCTCCCTTTCTGGAAAGCTATCAGATCTGAATGGTCATTAAAACATCATGAAGACACTGTATGACCTGAGTGTCATTTTCACTAAATTAGAGGGGACAAATATGGGCATTTCACCATAAAACAATAGACTTCCTGTTGTCAGGGGGCGGGGCTTAGGTGATGTAAGCTGTCCACATTGTCGTTGTCTTGAGATGTGGTCAGTGATCACACAGACAAAGTTTGAATTAGATCTGATCATGCACATGGGAGTTATTAAGTCAAGTAATGTCATGGCGAAAGGTCAAAGTTTGAGGCTTAGCCACGCCCACACCTTTATACTTATTTAAAATCCGACGGTTGAATTTTTTCCCCTTTGACTTAAAAGTACATAGCATAAGTTTGAAGTTGATCGGTGTAAAGGGCGACGGGCCATCAATGTCCAAACAACGTGTGCGAAAACCACTAAATCGAGTACTTGGACCAAAATGGCCGACCTCCTGTGCGAAATTGCGCTTGGCTCCAAGAGACTTTTTTGTAGGTCCACAGACCCTACATGAGTGTACCAATTTTCGTAATCCTCAGTAAAACCTTGTCTTGGGGCTGACAGTTTTAATGGTCCTAGGGGGCGCTATTTCAGAATATAGGCCACGCCCACAAATCTCAGCTGCCCAATTCTATTGGGGGTCAGACTAGGATCACTCACCAGACATTTTGTGGCGATGTCACGATAATTGAAGAAATGAGAGGCAAACGTATTGCCATGGCGTGATGGCGAATTTCGCCATGCTCCCAAAGCCCCGCCTTTTTTCAAAACCTGCCAGTACTGTAGACCAAGTGACCTCAACTTGTCAGCTGCTATTTGCCAGAGATTGCTGGTGATTGGGTAAAAGGAGTCCAATAGGGAGCTGTGAAAAAAAGAGTGGCGTGGCGACAGGTCAAAGTTTGAGGCTTAGCCACGCCCACACCTTTATACTTATTTAAAATCCGACGGTTGAATTTTTTACTTTATGTCTTAAGAGTATATAGCAGAAGTTTGAAGGCGATTGGTGAAAAGGGCGATGGAGCATCACTGTCCAAACAACGTGTGCGAAAACCAGTAAATCGCGTACTTGGACCAAAATGGCCGACTTCCTGTGCAACTTTGCACTAGGCTCCAAGAGACTTTTTTGTAGGTCCTGAGACACCACATTAGTGTACCAAATTTCGTAAACCTCAGTCAAAGCATGGCTTGGGGCTGACAGTTTTAATGATCCTAGGTGGCGCTATTTCATAAAATAGGCCACGCCCACCGGATGTTCACATCACATCTTTTGGGGGGCCGGACTAGGATCACTCCCAAGAGGTTTTGTGGCGATATCTCAAGAAATGATGAAATGGGAGGCAAACGTAAGGCCACATCGGTACGCCTGACTTCGCCGCGCCGCCACAGCCCCGCCTTCTGGAGAAAACTCCCATAAAGTGACGCCAAGCAATCCCAACTTGTCTTCAGTTACCTGCTACAAATATGGGGTGATTAGTTGAAAGGGCGAATTTTGGACAATTTCCCAGTAAAACTTGACCTTTTAAGGCCTGAGGGGGCGGGGCTTATGTGACATCATCAATCAACCATTCATTTGTCTTCGGGGGCGGATGACGATTGTCCATAGAAAATTACTTTAACTGTAATTCTTTCTTTTATGAAATTATAGCAATTTGAATTTTTTTGGCGAGTGCTCGAACTTTGAGGCCTGGCCCCGCCCCTTCAGTATTTACGAAAAGTCAATTTTATTTGCTCATTTGATTCGTCCATCGCTTCTGTTCGATCGCCCACTATTTTTGAGACGATCGTGCGAAAAATGGTCAAATTGTTCAACCAAATGTAGACCCTAGAAATGGCCAAAACGGGGTCAAAATGGCCACTTTAGTCCAAAATGGCCGACTTCCTGTTTGATATTGACCATGGCTGCAAGAGGCTTTTCTGTGCGTATTGTTGAGTTCTACAGGTGCACCAAATTTCATCACTCTACTATGAAAAAAGGTCAATGCGGAGGGGTATTTTTAATTTTCCAGGGGGCGCTGTTGAAACATTTTTATACCAACTTTCACGTTGCCAGTGAAATACGTAAATTTCACGCACTTTCTATATTGGGCCAGAATTTGGTGACTTTTTGGATATGCTAAGACCCCCTAAAGGCCGTCCAAAGACGCGGAAGAAAAAAAAAAGAAAAAAAAAGAAAAATAAACGGAGCAGATACAATAGGCCTTCGCAGCGCTTCGCTGCTCGGGCCTAATTAAAGCTGCAAGCAGCGTCGTTCGGCCCTCGCAGCTCCGCGCCGCTCCGGCCTGGCCGGCAGCCCGGGGCACCAGGGCACGTCCGCAGAACACAAACGTCGACCACCCCAACACCAGAAACTGCTAACGGCCACCTTGTCCGCAACTCACCCTGACTCAGCATCCCCTTTGAGCCCACCATTATATTTTATGTCTCACCACTAGGGAATCCTCTATCTTTACCACACTGGTGGTGTGATGACAGTGACCAACTTTAATGCTATTCTGACCATGTTTTTTAAAGTTATCGAAGGATAACGTTATCTAGGTGGCGCTGTGACCAACTACAGAAAAGTCCCATTGAGGTCAGCTTTGGTGACATTATATAACATTCACCAACCGTTTGTGCCTCATTGGCTAAAGGGCATGATTGTTCATTGCCATATTCAGTTTCGGGCAAATCGGAGGCCGTTTGTGGAAGTTACAGTCAAATGTAAGGTCATGGCGTCACGCCAGCATTCACCATGGCATCAAAGCCCCTCCCTTTCTGGAAAGCTATCAGATCTGAATGGTCTTTAAAACATCATGAAGACACTGTATGACCTGAGTGTCATTTTCATTAAATTAGAGGGGACAAATATGGGCATTTCACCATAAAACAATAGACTTCCTGTTGTCAGGGGGCGGGGCTTAGGTGATGTCAGCTGTCCACATTGTCGTTGTCTTGAGATGTGGTCAGTGATCACACAGACAAAGTTTGAATTAGATCTGATCATGCACATGGGAGTTATTAAGTCAAGTAATGTCATGGCGAAAGGTCAAAGTTTGAGGCTTAGCCACGCCCACACCTTTATACTTATTTAAAATCCGACGGTTGAATTTTTTCCCCTTTGACTTAAAAGTACATAGCATAAGTTTGAAGGTGATCGGTGTAAAGGGCAACGGGCCATCAATGTCCAAACAACGTGTGCGAAAACCACTAAATCGAGTACTTGGACCAAAATGGCCGACCTCCTGTGCGAAATTGCGCTTGGCTCCAAGAGACTTTTTTGTAGGGCCAGAGACCCTACATGAGTGTACCAATTTTCGTAATCCTCAGTCAAACCTTGTCTTGGGGCTGACAGTTTTAATGGTCCTAGGGGGCGCTATTTCAGAATATAGGCCACGCCCACAAATCTCAGATGCCCATTTCTATTGGGGGTCAGACTAGGATCACTCACCAGACATTTTGTGGCGATGTCACGATAATTGAAGAAATGAGAGGCAAACGTATTGCCATGGCGTGATGGCGAATTTCGCCATGCTCCCAAAGCCCCGCCTTTTTTCAAAACCTGCCAGTACTGTAGACCAAGTGACCTCAACTTGTCAGCTGCTATTTACCAGAGATTCCAGGTGATTGGGTAAAAGGAGCCCAATAGGGAGCTGTGAAAAAAAGAGTGGCGTGGCGAAAGGTCAAAGTTTGAGGCTTAGCCACGCCCACACCTTTATACTTATTTAAAATCCGACGGTTGAATTTTTTCCTCTATGTCTTAAGAGTATATAGCAGAAGCTCGAAGGCGATTGGTGAAAAGGGCGACGGAGCATCACTCTCCAAACAACGTGTGTGAAAACCACTAAATCGCGCACTTGGACCAAAATGGCCGACTTCCTGTGCGACTTTGCACTTGGCTCCAAGAGACTTTTTTGTAGGTCCTGCGACACCACATTAGTGTACCAAATTTCGTAATCCTCAGTCAAAGCATGGCTTGGGGCTGACAGTTTTAATGGTCCTAGGGGGCGCTAATACAGAAAATAGGCCACGCCCACAAACTTAAGCTGACCTTTTCTATTGGGGGTCAGACTAGGATCACTCACAACAATGGTCGAGGTGATATCACGATAAATGAAGAAATGAGAGGCAAACGTATTTCCATGGCGTGATGGCGAATTTCGCCATGCTCCCAAAGCCCCGCCTTTTTGCAAAACCTTCCAGTACTGGAGACCAAGTGACCTCAACTTGCCTGCTGCTATTTACCAGAGATTCCTGGTGATTGGGTAAAAGGAGTCCAATAAGGAGCTGTGAAAAAAAGAGTGGCGTGGCGAAAGGTCAAAGTTTGAGGCTTAGCCACGCCCACACCTTTATACTTATTTAAAATCCGACGGTTGAATTTTTTCCTCTATGTCTTAAGACTATATAGCAGAAGTTTGAAAGTGATTGGTGAAAAGGGCGACGGAGTATCACTCTCCAAACAACGTGTGTGAAAACCACTAAATCGCGCACTTGGACCAAAATGGCCGACTTCCTGTGCGACTTTGCACTTGGCTTCAAGAGACTTTTTTGTAGGTCCTGAGACACCACATTAGTGTACCAAATTTCGTAATCCTCAGTCAAAGCATGGCTTGGGGCTGACAGTTTTAATGGTCCTAGGGGGCGCTATTTCAGAAAATAGGCCACGCCCACCAGATGTTCACATCAGATCTTTTGGGGGGCCGGACTAGGATCACTCACAAGAAGTTTCGTGACGATATCTTTGGAAATGACGAAATGGGAGGCAAACGTAAGGCCAAGGCGGTACGCCTGAATTCGCCGCGCCGCCACAGCCCCGCCCTCTGCCGAAAACTCCCATAAAGTGACGCCAAGCAACCCCCACTTGTCTTGAGTTACCAGCTATAAATTTGTGGTGATTAAGTGAAATGGGGCAATTTGGGACCTTTCACAGTAAAACTTGATCTTTTTGGTCCTGAGGGGGCGGGGCTTGTGTGATGTCATCATCCGACCATTCAATTTACTTTGTGGGTGGATGACGAATGACCACAGAATGTTTGGTAACTCTATTCCATTCAGTTATGAAGTTATAGCAATTTAAATATTTTTGGCGAGTAGTCAAACTTCGAGGCCTGGCTCCGCCCCTTCAACATATACGAAAACTCAGAATCCTTATCTCATTTTGTTCGCCCATCCCTTCTGAGCAATTTTACACAATTTTTGAGACGATCGTGCGAAAAATGATCGAGCAATCCAATCAGAAACGGACCCTAAAAACGGCAAAAACGGCAAAAAATCGCCATTTCAACCCAAAATGGCCGACTTCCTGTTTGATATTGACCATGGTTGCAAGAGACTTTTCTGTGCGGACTGTTGAGTACTACAAGTGTACCAAATTTCATAACTGTACGATAAACTAAGCTTTATGGAGAGGGTTTTTTTTCACTTTGTAGGGGGCGCTGTTCAGCCATTTTCTTTGCGATTTTTTTGGGACCTTTAAAATATCAAATTTTTCACCAGGCCTGACAAGTGTGCAAAATATTGTGAGTTTTGGGGTATGTTAAGGTCCCCAAAAAGCCGTTCAAAGGGGCACGAGAATAATAAAAAATTAAAGCTGCAAGCAGCGTCGTTCGGCCCTCGCAGCTCCGCGCCGCTCCGGCCTGGCCGGCAGCCCGGGGCACCAGGGCACCTCTGCAGAACACAAACGTCGACCACCCCAACACCAGAAACTGCTAACGGCCACCTTTTCCGCACCTCACCCTGACTCAGCATCCCCTTTGAGCCCACCATTATATTTTATGTCTCACCACTAGGGAATCCTCTATCTTTACCACACTGGTTGTGTGATGACAGTGACCAACTTTAATGCTATTCTGACCATGTTTTTTAAAGTTATCGAAGGATAACGTTATCTAGGTGGCTCTGTGACCAACTACAGAAAAGTCCCATTGAGGTCAGCTTTGGTGACATTATATAACATTCACCAACCGTTTGTGCCTCATTGGCTAAAGGGCATGATTGTTCATTGCCATATTCAGTTTCGGGCAAATCGGAGGCCGTTTGTGGAAGTTACAGTCAAATGTAAGGTCATGGCGTCACGTCAGCATTCACCATGGCATCAAAGCCCCTCCCTTTCTGGAAAGCTATCAGATCTGAATGGTCATTAAAACATCATGAAGACACTGTATGACCTGAGTGTCATTTTCACTAAATTACAGGGGACAAATATGGGCATTTCACCATAAAACAATAGACTTCCTGTTGTCAGGGGGCGGGGCTTAGGTGATGTAAGCTGTCCACATTGTCGTTGTCTTGAGATGTGGTCAGTGATCACACAGACAAAGTTTGAATTAGATCTGATCATGCACATGGGAGTTATTAAGTCAAGTAATGTCATGGCAAAAGGTCAAAGTTTGAGGCTTAGCCACGCCCACACCTTTATACTTATTTAAAATCCGACGGTTGAATTTTTTCCCCTTTGACTTAAAAGTACATAGCATAAGTTTGAAGTTGATCGGTGTAAAGGGCGACGGGCCATCAATGTCCAAACAACGTGTGCGAAAACCACTAAATCGAGTACTTGGACCAAAATGGCCGACCTCTTGTGCGAAATTGCGCTTGGCTCCAAGAGACTTTTTTGTAGGTCCACAGACCCTACATGAGTGTACCAATTTTCGTAATCCTCAGTAAAACCTTGTCTTGGGGCTGACAGTTTTAATGGTCCTAGGGGGCGCTATTTCAGAATATAGGCCACGCCCACAAATCTCAGCTGCCCAATTCTATTGGGGGTCAGACTAGGATCACTCACCAGACATTTTGTGGCGATGTCACGATAATTGAAGAAATGAGAGGCAAACGTATTGCCATGGCGTGATGGCGAATTTCGCCATGCTCCCAAAGCCCCGCCTTTTTTCAAAACCTGCCAGTACTGTAGACCAAGTGACCTCAACTTGTCAGCTGCTATTTGCCAGAGATTGCTGGTGATTGGGTAAAAGGAGTCCAATAGGGAGCTGTGAAAAAAAGAGTGGCGTGGCGACAGGTCAAAGTTTGAGGCTTAGCCACGCCCACACCTTTATACTTATTTAAAATCCGACGGTTGAATTTTTTACTTTATGTCTTAAGAGTATATAGCAGAAGTTTGAAGGCGATTGGTGAAAAGGGCGATGGAGCATCACTGTCCAAACAACGTGTGCGAAAACCAGTAAATCGCGTACTTGGACCAAAATGGCCGACTTCCTGTGCAACTTTGCACTAGGCTCCAAGAGACTTTTTTGTAGGTCCTGAGACACCACATTAGTGTACCAAATTTCGTAAACCTCAGTCAAAGCATGGCTTGGGGCTGACAGTTTTAATGATCCTAGGTGGCGCTATTTCATCAAATAGGCCACGCCCACCGGATGTTCACATCACATTTTTTGGGGGGCCGGACTAGGATCACTCCCAAGAGGTTTTGTGGCGATATCTCAAGAAATGATGAAATGGGAGGCAAACGTAAGGCCACATCGGTACGCCTGACTTCGCCGCGCCGCCACAGCCCCGCCTTCTGGAGAAAACTCCCATAAAGTGACGCCAAGCAATCCCAACTTGTCTTCAGTTACCTGCTACAAATATGGGGTGATTAGTTGAAAGGGCGAATTTTGGACAATTTCCCAGTAAAACTTGACCTTTTAAGGCCTGAGGGGGCGGGGCTTATGTGACATCATCAATCAACCATTCATTTGTCTTCGGGGGCGGATGACGATTGTCCATAGAAAATTACTTTAACTGTAATTCTTTCATTTATGAAATTATAGCAATTTGAATTTTTTTGGCGAGTGCTCGAACTTTGAGGCCTGGCCCCGCCCCTTCAGTATTTACGAAAAGTCAATTTTATTTGCTCTTTTTATTCGTCCATCGCTTCTGTTCGATCGCCCACTATTTTTGAGACGATCGTGCGAAAAATGGTCAAATTGTTCAACCAAATGTAGACCCTAGAAATGGCCAAAACGGGGTCAAAATGGCCACTTTAGTCCAAAATGGCCGACTTCCTGTTTGATATTGACCATGGCTGCAAGAGGCTTTTCTGTGCGTATTGTTGAGTTCTACAGGTGCACCAAATTTCATCACTCTACTATGAAAAAAGGTCAATGCGGAGGGGTATTTTTAATTTTCCAGGGGGCGCTGTTGAAACATTTTTATACCAACTTTCACGTTGCCAGTGAAATACGTAAATTTCACGCACTTTCTATATTGGGCCAGAATTTGGTGACTTTTTGGATATGCTAAGACCCCCTAAAGGCCGTCCAAAGACGCGGAAGAAAAAAAAAGAAAAAAAAAAAGAAAAATAAACGGAGCAGATACAATAGGCCTTCGCAGCGCTTCGCTGCTCGGGCCTAATTAAAGCTGCAAGCAGCGTCGTTCGGCCCTCGCAGCGAAGCTGCTCGCCCTCCTTCCGCATCCCCTCCACTCCATCACAGACGCTCTCCAAACCCAGCTCCCCGCCGCTCCTTCCTGGCCGGCAGCACGGGACACCAGGGCACGTCCGCGGAATAGAAACGTCCACCAGAACAGAATTCGCCATGGCATCAAAGCCCCTCCCTTTCTGAAAAGCTATCAGATCTGAATGGTCATTACAGCATCATGAAGACAGTGCATGACCTTAGTGTCATGTTGATTAAATTAGAGGGGACAAATATGGGCATTTCACCATAAAACTGTAGACTTCCTGTAGTCAGGGGGCGGGGCTTAGGTGATGTCAGCTGTCCACATTGTCACTGTCTTCAGATGTGGTCAGTGATCACACAGACAAAGTTTGAATTAGATCTGATCATGCACATGGGAGTTATTAAGTCAAGTAATGTCATGGCGAAAGGTCAAAGTTTGAGGCTTAGCCACGCCCACACCTTTATACTTATTTAAAATCCGACGGTTGAATTTTTTCCCCTTTGACTTAAAAGTACATAGCATAAGTTTGAAGGTGATCGGTGTAAAGGGCGACGGGCCATCAATGTCCAAACAACGTGTGCGAAAACCACTAAATCGAGTACTTGGACCAAAATGGCCGACCTCTTGTGCGAAATTGCGCTTGGCTCCAAGAGACTTTTTTGTAGGTCCACAGACCCTACATGAGTGTACCAATTTTCGTAATCCTCAGTAAAACCTTGTCTTGGGGCTGACAGTTTTAATGGTCCTAGGGGGCGCTATTTCAGAATATAGGCCACGCCCACAAATCTCAGCTGCCCAATTCTATTGGGGGTCAGACTAGGATCACTCACCAGACATTTTGTGGCGATGTCACGATAATTGAAGAAATGAGAGGCAAACGTATTGCCATGGCGTGATGGCGAATTTCGCCATGCTCCCAAAGCCCCGCCTTTTTTCAAAACCTGCCAGTACTGTAGACCAAGTGACCTCAACTTGTCAGCTGCTATTTGCCAGAGATTGCTGGTGATTGGGTAAAAGGAGTCCAATAGGGAGCTGTGAAAAAAAGAGTGGCGTGGCGACAGGTCAAAGTTTGAGGCTTAGCCACGCCCACACCTTTATACTTATTTAAAATCCGACGGTTGAATTTTTTACTTTATGTCTTAAGAGTATATAGCAGAAGTTTGAAGGCGATTGGTGAAAAGGGCGATGGAGCATCACTGTCCAAACAACGTGTGCGAAAACCAGTAAATCGCGTACTTGGACCAAAATGGCCGACTTCCTGTGCAACTTTGCACTAGGCTCCAAGAGACTTTTTTGTAGGTCCTGAGACACCACATTAGTGTACCAAATTTCGTAAACCTCAGTCAAAGCATGGCTTGGGGCTGACAGTTTTAATGATCCTAGGTGGCGCTATTTCATAAAATAGGCCACGCCCACCGGATGTTCACATCACATTTTTTGGGGGGCCGGACTAGGATCACTCCCAAGAGGTTTTGTGGCGATATCTCAAGAAATGATGAAATGGGAGGCAAACGTAAGGCCACATCGGTACGCCTGACTTCGCCGCGCCGCCACAGCCCCGCCTTCTGGAGAAAACTCCCATAAAGTGACGCCAAGCAATCCCAACTTGTCTTCAGTTACCTGCTACAAATATGGGGTGATTAGTTGAAAGGGCGAATTTTGGACAATTTCCCAGTAAAACTTGACCTTTTAAGGCCTGAGGGGGCGGGGCTTATGTGACATCATCAATCAACCATTCATTTGTCTTCGGGGGCGGATGACGATTGTCCATAGAAAATTACTTTAACTGTAATTCTTTCATTTATGAAATTATAGCAATTTGAATTTTTTTGGCGAGTGCTCGAACTTTGAGGCCTGGCCCCGCCCCTTCAGTATTTACGAAAAGTCAATTTTATTTGCTCTTTTTATTCGTCCATCGCTTCTGTTCGATCGCCCACTATTTTTGAGACGATCGTGCGAAAAATGGTCAAATTGTTCAACCAAATGTAGACCCTAGAAATGGCCAAAACGGGGTCAAAATGGCCACTTTAGTCCAAAATGGCCGACTTCCTGTTTGATATTGACCATGGCTGCAAGAGGCTTTTCTGTGCGTATTGTTGAGTTCTACAGGTGCACCAAATTTCATCACTCTACTATGAAAAAAGGTCAATGCGGAGGGGTATTTTTAATTTTCCAGGGGGCGCTGTTGAAACATTTTTATACCAACTTTCACGTTGCCAGTGAAATACGTAAATTTCACGCACTTTCTATATTGGGCCAGAATTTGGTGACTTTTTGGATATGCTAAGACCCCCTAAAGGCCGTCCAAAGACGCGGAAGAAAAAAAAAGAAAAAAAAAAAGAAAAATAAACGGAGCAGATACAATAGGCCTTCGCAGCGCTTCGCTGCTCGGGCCTAATTAAAGCTGCAAGCAGCGTCGTTCGGCCCTCGCAGCGAAGCTGCTCGCCCTCCTTCCGCATCCCCTCCACTCCATCACAGACGCTCTCCAAACCCAGCTCCCCGCCGCTCCTTCCTGGCCGGCAGCACGGGACACCAGGGCACGTCCGCGGAATAGAAACGTCCACCAGAACAGAATTCGCCATGGCATCAAAGCCCCTCCCTTTCTGAAAAGCTATCAGATCTGAATGGTCATTACAGCATCATGAAGACAGTGCATGACCTTAGTGTCATGTTGATTAAATTAGAGGGGACAAATATGGGCATTTCACCATAAAACTGTAGACTTCCTGTAGTCAGGGGGCGGGGCTTAGGTGATGTCAGCTGTCCACATTGTCACTGTCTTCAGATGTGGTCAGTGATCACACAGACAAAGTTTGAAAATGATCTGATCATGCACATGGGAGTTATTGAGTCAAATAACGTAATGGCGACTGGTCAAAGTTTGAGGCTTAGCCACGCCCACACCTTTATACTTATTTAAAATCCGACGGTTGAATTTTTTCCTCTATGTCTTAAGAGTATATAGCAGAAGTTTGAAGGTGATCGGTGGAAAGGACGACGAGACATCATTCTCCTAATAACGTGTGCGAAAACCACTAAATCGAGTACTTGGACCAAAATGGCCGACCTCCTGTGCGACATTGCGCTTGGCTCCAAGAGACTTTTTTGTAGGTCCTGAGACACTACATTAGTGTGCCAAATTTTGTGATCCTCAGTCAAAGCATGGCTTGGGGCTGACAGTTTTAATGGTCCTAGGGGGCGCTATTTCAGAAAATAGGCCACACCCACTAACTTCAGCTGTCCATTTCTATTAGGGGTCAGAGTAGGATCACTCATCAGAAATTGTGTGGCGATGTCACAATGATTGAAGAAATGAGAGACAAACGTATTTCCATGGCGTGATGGCGAATTTCGCCATGCTCCCAAAGCCCCGCCTTTAGTCGAAACCTGCCTGTACTATAGACCAAGTGACCTCAACTTGTCTGCTACTATTAGCCAGTGATTGCTAATGATTGGTTAAAAGGAGGCCAATAGGGAGCTGTGAAAAAAAGAGTGGCGTGCCGACAGGTCAAAGTTTGAGGCTTAGCCACGCCCACACCTTTATAGTTATTTAAAATCCGACGGTTGAATTTTTTCCCCTTTGTCTTAAGAGTACATAGCAGAAGTTTGAAGGCGATTGGTGAATAGGGCGACGGAGCATCACTCTCCAAACAACGTGTGCGAAAACCACTAAATCGAGTACTTGGACCAAAATGGCCGACTTCTTGTGCGACTTTGCACTTGGCTCCAAGAGACTTTTTTGTAGGTCCTGAGACACCACATTAGTGTACCAAATTTCGTAATCCTCAGTCAAAGCATGGCTTGGGGCTGACAGTTTTAATGGTCGTAGGGGGTGCTATTTCAGAAATTAGGCCATGCCCACAAACTTCAGCTGTCGATTTCTATTTGGGATCAGACTAGGATCACTCACAACAAATTTCGAGGGGATATCACGATAAATGAAGAAATGAGAGGCAAACATATTTCTATGGCGTGATGGCGAATTTCGCCATGCTCCCAAAGCCCCGCCTTTTTTCAAAACCTGCCAGTACTGGAGACCAAGTGACCTCAACTTGTCTGCTGCTATTTGCCAGAGATTCCTGGTGATTGGGTAAAAGGAGTCCAATAGGGAGCTGTGAAAAAAAGAGTGGCGTGGCGACAGGTCAAAGTTTGAGGCTTAGCCACGCCCACACCTTTATACTTATTTAAAATCCGTAGGTTGAATTTTTTCCCCTATGTCTTAAGAGTCTATAGCAGAAGTTTGAAGGTGATTGGTGAAAAGGGCGATGGTGCAACACTCTCCAAACAACGTGTGCGAAAACCACTAAATCGAGTACTTGGACAAAAATGGCCGACTTCCTGTGCGACTTGGTTCTTGGCGCCAAGAGACTTTTTTGTAGGTCCTGAGACACCACATTAGTGTACCAAATTTCATAATCCTCAGTCAAAGCATGGCTTGGGGCTGACAGTTTTAATGGACCTAGGGGGCGCTATTTCAGAAAATAGGCCACGCCCACCGGATTTTCACATCCCATTTTTCGGGGGGCAGGACTAGGATCACTCCCAAGAAGTTTCGTGGCGATATCTTTAGAAATGACGAAATGGGAGGCAAACGTAAGGCCTAAGTGGTACGCCTGACGCCGCCGTGCCGCCACAGCCCCGCCTTCTGCAGAAAACTCCCATAAAGTGACGCCAAGCAACCCCAACTTGTCTTCAGTTACCTGGTACAAATTTGGGATGATTATTTGAAAGGGCGAATTTTAGAAAATTTCCCAGTAAAACTTGACCTTTTAAGTCCTGAGGGGGCGGGGCTTATGTGACATGATCAATCGACCATTCATTTGTCTTCGGGGGGCGATGACGATTGTCCACAGAAAGTGACTTTAACTGTAGTTCTTTCATTTATGAAATTATAGCAATTTGAATTTTTTTGGCGAGTGCTCGAACTTTGAGGCCTGGCCCCGCCCCTTCAATATTTACGAAAAGTCAATTTTATTTTCTCATTTGAATCGTCCATCGCTTCTGTTCGATCGCACACTATTTTTGAGACGATCGTGCGAAAAATGACCAAACTGTTCAACCAAATATAGACCCTAGAAATGGCCAAAATGGCTAAAAATCGCCAATTCAACCCAAAATGGCCGACTTCCTGTTTGATATTGACCATGGTTGCAAGAGACTTTTCTGTGCGGACTGTCGAGTACTACAAGTATACCAAATTTCATAACCGTACGATAAACTAAGCTTTATGGAGAGGGGTATTTTTCACTTTCTAGGGGGCGCTGTCCAGCCACTTTTTTACGAACTTTCACATCGCCATTGAAATACGTAAATTTCACGCACTTTCTATATTGAGCCAGAATTTGGTGACTTTTTGGATATGCTAAGACCCCCTAAAGGCCATTCAAAGACGCGGAAGAAAAAAGAAAGAAAGAAAGAAAGAAAGAAAGAATAAACGGAGCAGATACAATAGGCCTTCGCAGCTTCACTACTCGGGCCTAAAAAGAAAGAATAATAAACAGAGCAAAAACAAGAGGCCTTCGCAGCGCTTTCGCTGCTCGGGCCTAATTAAAGCTGCAAGCAGCGTCGTTCGGCCCTCGCAGCTCCGCGCCGCTCCGGCCTGGCCGGCAGCCCGGGGCACCAGGGCACGTCTGGCAGAACAGAAACGTCAACCACCCCGACACCAGAAACCGCAAATGGCCTCCTAGTCCGCACCTCACCCTGACTCAGCATCCCCTCTGAGCTCACCATTAAATTGAATTGTAAGGTCACGGCGTCATGCCAGAATTCGCCATGGCATCAAAGCCCCTCCCTTTCTGAAAAGCTAGCAGATCTGAATGGTCATTACAACATCATGAAGACAGTGCATGACCTTAGTGTCATGTTGACTAAATTAGAGGGGACAAATATGGGCATTTCACCATAAAACAATAGACTTCCTGTAGTCAGGGGGCGGGGCTTAGGTTATGTCAGCTGTCCACATTGTCATTGTCTTGAGATGTAGTCAATGATCACACAGACACAGTTTGATATAGATCTGATCATGCACATGGGAGTTGTTAAGTCAACTAATGTAATGGCGAAAGGTCAAAGTTTGAGGCTTAGCCACGCCCACACCTTTATACTTATTTAAAATCCGACGGTTGAATTTTTCCCCATTTGTCTTAAGAGTACATAGCAAAAGTTTGACGGTGATCGGTGAAAAGGGCGACGGGGCATCAATGTCCAAACAACGTGTGTGAAAACCACTAAATCGAGTACTTGGACGAAAATGGCCGACCTCCTGTGTGACATTGCACTTGGCTCCAAGAGACTTTTTTGTAGGTCCTGAGACACTACATTAGTGTGCCAAATTTCGTGATCCTCAGTCAAAGCATGGCTTGGGGCTGACGTTTTTAATGGTCCAAGGGGGCGCTATTTCAGAATATAGGCCATGCCCACAAACTTCAGCTATCCAGTTCTATTAGGGGTCAGAGTAGGATCACTCATCAGAAATTGTGTGGCGATGTCACCATGATTGAAGAAATGAGAGACAAACGTATTTCCATGGCGTGATGGCGAATTTCGCCATGCTCCCAAAGCCCCGCCTTAATTCGAAACCTGCCAGTACTATAGACCAAGTGACCTCAACTTGTCTGCTGCTTTTTGCCAGTGATTGCTGGTGATTGGGTAAAAGGAGTCCAATAGGGAGCTGTGAAAAAAAAAGTGGCGTGGCGACAGGTCAAAGTTTGAGGCTTAGCCACGCCCACATCGTTATACTTATTTAAAATCCGATGGTTGAATTTTTTCTTCTATGTCTTAAGAGTGTATAGCAGATGTTTGAAGGTGATTGGTGAAAAGGGTGATGGAGCATCCTTTTCCAAACAACGTGTGCGAAAACCACTAAATCAAGTACTTGGACCAAAATGGCCGACTTCCTGTGCGACTTTGCACTTGGCTCCAAGAGACTTTTTTGTAGGTCCTGAGACACCATATTAGTGTACCAAATTTCGTACTCCTCAGTCAAAGCATGGCTTGGGGCTGACAGTTTTAATGGTCCTAGGGGGCGCTAATTCAGAAAATAGGCCACGCCCACAAACTTAAGCTGACCATTTCTATTGGGGGTCAGACTAGGATCACTCACAACAAATTTCGAGGTGATATCACGATAAATGAAGAAATGAGAGGCAAACGTATTTCCATGGCGTGATGGCGAATTTCGCCATGCTCCCAAAGCCCCGCCTTTTTTCAAAACCTTCCAGTACTGGAGACCAAGTGACCTCAACTTGTCTGCTGCTATTTACCACAGATTCCTGGTAATTGGTTAAAAGGAGTCCAATAGGGAGCTGTGAAAAAAAGAGTGGCGTGGCGAAAGGTCAAAGTTTGAGGCTTAGCCACGCCCACACCTTTATACTTATTTAAAATCCGACGGTTGAATTTTTTCCTCTATGTCTTAAGAGTATATAGCAGAAGTTTGAAGGCGATTGGTGAAAAGGGCGACGGAGCATCACTCTCCAAACAACGTGTGTGAAAACCATTAAATTGCGCACTTGGACCAAAATGGCCGACTTCCTGTGCGACTTTGCACTTGGCTCCAAGAGACTTTTTTGTAGGTCCTGAGACACCACATTAGTGTACCAAATTTCGTAATCCTCAGTCAAACCTTGGCTTGGGGCTGACAGTTTTAATGGTCCTAGGGGGCGCTATTTCAGAAAATAGGCCACGCCCACCGGATGTTCACATCAGATCTTTTGATGGGCCGGACTAGGATCACTCACAAGTAGTTTCGTGACGATATCTTTAGAAATGACGAAATGGGAGGCAAACGTAAGGCCACGGCGGTACGCCTGACTTCGCCGCGCCGCCACAGCCCCGCCCTCTGCCGAAAACTCCCATAAAGTGACGCCAAGCAACCCCCACTTGTCTTGAGTTACCAGCTACAAGTTTGTGGTGATTAAGTGAAATGGGGCAATTTGGGACCTTTCACAGTAAAACTTGACCTTTTTAGTCCTGAGGGGGCGGGGCTTGTGTGACGTCATCATCCGACCATTCAATTTGCTTTGTGGGTGGATGACAAATGACCACAGAACGTTTGGTAACTCTATTCCATTCATTTGTGAAGTTATAGTAATTTAAATTTTTTTGGCGAGTAGTCAAACTTCGAGGCCTGGCCCCGCCCCTTCAGTATTTACGAAAAGTCAATTTTATTGTCTCATTTTGTTCGCCCATCTCTTCTGAGCAATTTTACACAATTTTTGAGACGCTCGTGCAAAAAATGAGCGAGCAATCCAATCAGAAACGGACCCTAAAAACGGCCAAAACGGCAAAAAATCGCCATTTCAACCCAAAATGGCCGACTTCCTGTTTGATATTGACCATGCTTGCAAGAGACTTTTCTGTGCGGACTGTTCAGTACTATAAGTGTACCAAATTTCAAAACTGTACGATAAACTAAGCTTTATGGAGAGGGTTTTTTTTCATTTTGTAGGGGGCGCTGTTCAGCCATTTTCTTTGCGATTTTTTTGGGACCTATAAAATATCAAATTTTTCACCAGGCCTGACAAGTGTGCAAAATATTGTGAGTTTTGGGCTATGTTAAGGTCCCCAAAAAGCCGTTCAAAGGGGCACGAGAATAATAAAAAAAAAGAAAGAATAATAAACAGAGCAAAAACAAGAGGCCTTCGCAGCGCTTTCGCTGCTCGGGCCTAATTAAAGCTGCAAGCAGCGTCGTTCGGCCCTCGCAGCTCCGCGCCGCTCCGGCCTGGCCGGCAGCCCGGGGCACCAGGGCACGTCCGCAGAACACAAACGTCGACCACCCCAACACCAGAAACTGCTAACGGCCACCTTGTCCGCAACTCACCCTGACTCAGCATCCCCTTTGAGCCCACCATTATATTTTATGTCTCACCACTAGGGAATCCTCTATCTTTACCACACTGGTGGTGTGATGACAGTGACCAACTTTAATGCTATTCTGACCATGTTTTTTAAAGTTATCGAAGGATAACGTTATCTAGGTGGCGCTGTGACCAACTACAGAAAAGTCCCATTGAGGTCAGCTTTGGTGACATTATATAACATTCACCAACCGTTTGTGCCTCATTGGCTAAAGGGCATGATTGTTCATTGCCATATTCAGTTTCGGGCAAATCGGAGGCCGTTTGTGGAAGTTACAGTCAAATGTAAGGTCATGGCGTCACGCCAGCATTCACCATGGCATCAAAGCCCCTCCCTTTCTGGAAAGCTATCAGATCTGAATGGTCTTTAAAACATCATGAAGACACTGTATGACCTGAGTGTCATTTTCATTAAATTAGAGGGGACAAATATGGGCATTTCACCATAAAACAATAGACTTCCTGTTGTCAGGGGGCGGGGCTTAGGTGATGTCAGCTGTCCACATTGTCGTTGTCTTGAGATGTGGTCAGTGATCACACAGACAAACTTTGAATTAGATCTGATCATGCACATGGGAGTTATTAAGTCAAGTAATGTCATGGCGAAAGGTCAAAGTTTGAGGCTTAGCCACGCCCACACCTTTATACTTATTTAAAATCCGACGGTTGAATTTTTTCCCCTTTGACTTAAAAGTACATAGCAGAAGTTTGAAGGTGATCGGTGTAAAGGGCAACGGGCCATCAATGTCCAAACAACGTGTGCGAAAACCACTAAATCGAGTACTTGGACCAAAATGGCCGACCTCCTGTGCGAAATTGCGCTTGGCTCCAAGAGACTTTTTTGTAGGGCCAGAGACCCTACATGAGTGTACCAATTTTCGTAATCCTCAGTCAAACTTTGTCTTGGGGCTGACAGTTTTAATGGTCCTAGGGGGCGCTATTTCAGAATATAGGCCACGCCAACAAATCTCAGATGCCCATTTCTATTGGGGGTCAGACTAGGATCACTCACCAGACATTTTGTGGCGATGTCACGATAATTGAAGAAATGAGAGGCAAACGTATTGCCATGGCGTGATGGCGAATTTCGCCATGCTCCCAAAGCCCCGCCTTTTTTCAAAACCTGCCAGTACTGTAGACCAAGTGACCTCAACTTGTCAGCTGCTATTTACCAAAGATTCCAGGTGATTGGGTAAAAGGAGTCCAATAGGGAGCTGTGAAAATAAGAGTGGCGTGGCGAAAGGTCAAAGTTTGAGGCTTAGCCACGCCCACACCTTTATACTTATTTAAAATCCGACGGTTGAATTTTTTCCTCTATGTCTTAAGAGTATATAGCAGAAGCTCGAAGGCGATTGGTGAAAAGGGCGACGGAGCATCACTCTCCAAACAACGTGTGTGAAAACCACTAAATCGCGCACTTGGACCAAAATGGCCGACTTCCTGTGCGACTTTGCACTTGGCTCCAAGAGACTTTTTTGTAGGTCCTGAGACACCACATTAGTGTACCAAATTTCGTAATCCTCAGTCAAAGCATGGCTTGGGGCTGACAGTTTTAATGGTCCTAGGGGGCGCTAATACAGAAAATAGGCCACGCCCACAAACTTAAGCTGACCTTTTCTATTGGGGGTCAGACTAGGATCACTCACAACAATGGTCGAGGTGATATCACGATAAATGAAGAAATGAGAGGCAAACGTATTTCCATGGCGTGATGGCGAATTTCGCCATGCTCCCAAAGCCCCGCCTTTTTTCAAAACCTTCCAGTACTGGAGACCAAGTGACCTCAACTTGCCTGCTGCTATTTACCAGAGATTCCTGGTGATTGGGTAAAAGGAGTCCAATAAGGAGCTGTGAAAAAAAGAGTGGCGTGGCGAAAGGTCAAAGTTTGAGGCTTAGCCACGCCCACACCTTTATACTTATTTAAAATCCGACGGTTGAATTTTTTCCTCTATGTCTTAAGACTATATAGCAGAAGTTTGAAAGTGATTGGTGAAAAGGGCGACGGAGTATCACTCTCCAAACAACGTGTGTGAAAACCACTAAATCGCGCACTTGGACCAAAATGGCCGACTTCCTGTGCGACTTTGCACTTGGCTCCAAGAGACTTTTTTGTAGGTCCTGAGACACCACATTAGTGTACCAAATTTCGTAATCCTCAGTCAAAGCATGGCTTGGGGCTGACAGTTTTAATGGTCCTAGGGGGCGCTATTTCAGAAAATAGGCCACGCCCACCAGATGTTCACACCAGATCTTTTGGGGGGCCGGACTAGGATCACTCACAAGAAGTTTCGTGACGATATCTTTGGAAATGACGAAATGGGAGGCAAACGTAAGGCCACGGCGGTACGCCTGAATTCGCCGCGCCGCCGCAGCCCCGCCCTCTGCCGAAAATTCCCATAAAGTGACGCCAAGCAACCCCCACTTGTCTTGAGTTACCAGCTACAAATTTGTGGTGATTAAGTGAAATGGGGCAATTTGGGACCTTTCACAGTAAAACTTGATCTTTTTGGTCCTGAGGGGGCGGGGCTTGTGTGATGTCATCATCCGACCATTCAATTTACTTTGTGGGTGGATGACGAATGACCACAGAAAGTTTGGTAACTCTATTCCATTCAGTTATGAAGTTATAGCAATTTAAATATTTTTGGCGAGTAGTCAAACTTCGAGGCCTGGCCCCGCCCCTTCAACATATACGAAAACTCAGAAATCTCATCTCACTTTGTTCGCCCATCCCTTCTTAGCAATTTTACACAATTTTTGAGATGATCGTGCGAAAAATGATCGAGCAATCCAATCAGAAACGGACCCTAAAAACGGCAAAAACGGCAAAAAATCGCCATTTCAACCCAAAATGGCCGACTTCCTGTTTGATATTGACCATGCTTGCAAGAGACTTTTCTGTGCGGACTATTGAGTACTACAAGCGTACCAAATTTCATAACTGTACGATAAACTAAGCTTTATGGAGAGGGCTTTTTTTCACTTTCTAGGGGGCGCTGTTCAGCCAATTTCTTTGCGATTTTTTTGGGACCATTAAAATATCAAATTTTTCACCAGGCCTGACAAGTGTGCAAAATATTGTGAGTTTTGGGGTATGTTAAGGTCCCCAAAAAGCCATTCTTTTCGCGCACGGAATAATAAATAATAATTAAAGCTGCAAGCAGCGTCGTTCGGCCCTCGCAGCTCCGCGCCGCTCCGGCCTGGCCGGCAGCCCGGGGCACCAGGGCACGTCCGCAGAACACAAACGTCGACCACCCCAACACCAGAAACTGCTAACGGCCACCTTGTCCGCAACTCACCCTGACTCAGCATCCCCTTTGAGCCCACCATTATATTTTATGTCTCACCACTAGGGAATCCTCTATCTTTACCACACTGGTGGTGTGATGACAGTGACCAACTTTAATGCTATTCTGACCATGTTTTTTAAAGTTATCGAAGGATAACGTTATCTAGGTGGCGCTGTGACCAACTACAGAAAAGTCCCATTGAGGTCAGCTTTGGTGACATTATATAACATTCACCAACCGTTTGTGCCTCATTGGCTAAAGGGCATGATTGTTCATTGCCATATTCAGTTTCGGGCAAATCGGAGGCCGTTTGTGGAAGTTACAGTCAAATGTAAGGTCATGGCGTCACGCCAGCATTCACCATGACATCAAAGCCCCTCCCTTTCTGGAAAGCTATCAGATCTGAATGGTCTTTAAAACATCATGAAGACACTGTATGACCTGAGTGTCATTTTCATTAAATTAGAGGGGACAAATATGGGCATTTCACCATAAAACAATAGACTTCCTGTTGTCAGGGGGCGGGGCTGAGGTGATGTCAGCTGTCCACATTGTCTTTGTCTTGAGATGTGGTCAGTGATCACACAGACAAAGTTTGAATTAGATCTGATCATGCACATGGGAGTTATTAAGTCAAGTAATGTCATGGCGAAAGGTCAAAGTTTGAGGCTTAGCCACGCCCACACCTTTATACTTATTTAAAATCCGACGGTTGAATTTTTTCCCCTTTGACTTAAAAGTACATAGCATAAGTTTGAAGGTGATCGGTGTAAAGGGCAACGGGCCATCAATGTCCAAACAACGTGTGCGAAAACCACTAAATCGAGTACTTGGACCAAAATGGCCGACCTCCTGTGCGAAATTGCGCTTGGCTCCAAGAGACTTTTTTGTAGGGCCAGAGACCCTACATGAGTGTACCAATTTTCGTAATCCTCAGTCAAACCTTGTCTTGGGGCTGACAGTTTTAATGGTCCTAGGGGGCGCTATTTCAGAATATAGGCCACGCCCACAAATCTCAGATGCCCATTTCTATTGGGGGTCAGACTAGGATCACTCACCAGACATTTTGTGGCGATGTCACGATAATTGAAGAAATGAGAGGCAAACGTATTGCCATGGCGTGATGGCGAATTTCGCCATGCTCCCAAAGCCCCGCCTTTTTTCAAAACCTGCCAGTACTGTAGACCAAGTGACCTCAACTTGTCAGCTGCTATTTACCAGAGATTCCAGGTGATTGGGTAAAAGGAGTCCAATAGGGAGCTGTGAAAAAAAGAGTGGCGTGGCGAAAGGTCAAAGTTTGAGGCTTAGCCACGCCCACACCTTTCAACTTTTGAAAAATCCGACGGTTGAATTTTTTCCCCTGTGTCTTAAGAGTACATAGCAGAAGTTTGAAGGCGATTGGTGAAAAGGGTGACGGAGCATCAATCTTAAAACAACGTGTGCGAAAACCACTAAATCGCGTACTTGGACCAAAATGGCCGACTTCCTGTGCGACTTTGCACTTGGCTCCAAGAGACTTTTTTGTAGGTCCTGAGACACCACATTAGTGTCCCAAATTTCGTAATCCTCAGTCAAAGCATGGCTTGGGGCTGGCAGTTTTAATGGTCCTAGGGGGCGCTATTTCAGAAAATAGGCCACGCCCACAAATTTCAGCTGCCCATTTCTATTGGGGGTCAGACTAGGATCACTCACAACAAATTTCGAGGTGATATCTCGATAACTGAAGAAATAAGAGGCAAACGTATTTCCATGGCGTGATGGCGATTTTCGCCATGCTCCCGAAGCCCCGCCTTTTTTCGAAACCTGCCAGTACTGGAGACCAAGTAACCTCAAGTTGTCTACTGCTATTTGCCAGAGAATCCTGGTGATTGGGTAAAAGGAGTCCAATAGGGAGCTGTGAAAAAAAGAGTGGCATGGTGAAAGGTCAAAGTTTGAGGCTTAGCCACGCCCACACCTTTCAACTTTTGAAAAATCCGACGGTTGATTTTTTCCCCCTATCTCTTAAGAGTTCATAGCCGAAGGTTGAAGGCGATTGGTGAAAAGGGCGACGGAGCATCACTCTCCAAACAACGTGTGCGAAAACCACTAAATCGCGTACTTGGACCAAAATGGCCGACTTCCTGTGCGACTTTGCACTTGGCTCCAAGAAACTTTTTTGTAGGTCCTGAGACACCACATTAGTGTACCAAATTTCGTAATCCTCAGTCAAAGTATGGCTTGGGGCTGACAGTTTTAATGGTCCTAGGGGGCGCTATTTCAGAAAATAGGCCACGCCCACCGGATGTTCGCATCAGATTTTTTGGGGGGCTGGACTAGGATCACTCACAAGAAGTTTCGTGACGATATCTTTAGAAATGACGAAATGGGAGGCAAACGTAAGGCCACGGCGGTACGCCTGACTTCGCTGCGCCGCCGCAGCCCCACCCTCTGCTGAAAACTCCCATAAAGTGACTCAAAGCAACCTCCACTTGTCTTGAGTTACCAGCTACAAGTTTGTGGTGATTAAGTGAAATGGGGCAATTTGGGACCTTTCACAGAAAAACTTGACCTTTTTGGTCCTGAGGGGGCGGGGCTTGTGTGATGTCATCATCCGAACATTCAATTTACTTTGTGGGTGGATGACGAATGACCACAGAAAGTTTGGTAACTCTATTCCATTCATTTATGAAGTTATAGCAATTTAAAATTTTTTGGCGAGTAGTCAAACTTCAAGGCTTGGCCCCGCCCCTTCAGTATTTACGAAAAGTCAATTTTATTGTCTCATTTTGTTCGCCCATGTCTTCTGAGCAATTTTACACAATTTTTGAGACGATCGTGCAAAAAATGATCGAGCAATCCAATCAGAAACGGACCCTAAAAAGGGCCAAAACGGCAAAAAATCGCCATTTCAACCCAAAATGGCCGACTTCCTGTTTGATATTGACCATGCATGCAAGAGACTTTTCTGTGCGGACTGTTTAGTACTATAAATGTACCAAATTTCATAACTGTACGATAAACTAAGCTTTATGGAGAGGGGTTTTTTTCACTTTGTAGGGGGCGCTGTTCAGCCATTTTCTTTGCGATTTTTTGGTGACCTTTAAAATATCAAATTTTTCACCAGGCCTGACAAGTTTGCAAAATATTGTGAGTTTTGGGGTATGTTAAGGTCCCCAAAAAGCTGTTCAAAGGGGGCACGGAATAACAAAAAATAATCAGAGCAAAAACAAGAGGCCTTCGCAGCGCTTTCGCTGCTCGGGCCTAATAATAATCAGAGCAAAAACAAGAGGCCTTCGCAGCGCTTTCGCTGCTCGGGCCTAATTAAAGCTGCAAGCAGCGTCGTTCGGCCCTCGCAGCTCCGCGCCGCTCCGGCCTGGCCGGCAGCCCGGGGCACCAGGGCACGTCCGCAGAACACAAACGTCGACCACCCCAACACCAGAAACTGCTAACGGCCACCTTGTCCGCAACTCACCCTGACTCAGCATCCCCTTTGAGCCCACCATTATATTTTATGTCTCACCACTAGGGAATCCTCTATCTTTACCACACTGGTGGTGTGATGACAGTGACCAACTTTAATGCTATTCTGACCATGTTTTTTAAAGTTATCGAAGGATAACGTTATCTAGGTGGCGCTGTGACCAACTACAGAAAAGTCCCATTGAGGTCAGCTTTGGTGACATTATATAACATTCACCAACCGTTTGTGCCTCATTGGCTAAAGGGCATGATTGTTCATTGCCATATTCAGTTTCGGGCAAATCGGAGGCCGTTTGTGGAAGTTACAGTCAAATGTAAGGTCATGGCGTCACGCCAGCATTCACCATGGCATCAAAGCCCCTCCCTTTCTGGAAAGCTATCAGATCTGAATGGTCTTTAAAACATCATGAAGACACTGTATGACCTGAGTGTCATTTTCATTAAATTAGAGGGGACAAATATGGGCATTTCACCATAAAACAATAGACTTCCTGTTGTCAGGGGGCGGGGCTTAGGTGATGTCAGCTGTCCATATTGTCGTTGTCTTGAGATGTGGTCAGTGATCACACAGACGAAGTTTGAATTAGATCTGATCATGCACATGGGAGTTATTAAGTCAAGTAATGTCATGGCGAAAGGTCAAAGTTTGAGGCTTAGCCACGCCCACACCTTTATACTTATTTAAAATCCGACGGTTGAATTTTTTCCCCTTTGACTTAAAAGTACATAGCATAAGTTTGAAGGTGATCGGTGTAAAGGGCAACGGGCCATCAATGTCCAAACAACGTGTGCGAAAACCACTAAATCGAGTACTTGGACCAAAATGGCCGACCTCCTGTGCGAAATTGCGCTTGGCTCCAAGAGACTTTTTTGTAGGTCCTGAGACCCTACATGAGTGTACCAATTTTCGTAATCCTCAGTCAAACCTTGTCTTGGGGCTGACAGTTTTAATGGTCCTAGGGGGCGCTATTTCAGAATATAGGCCACGCCCACAAATCTCAGATGCCCATTTCTATTGGGGGTCAGACTAGGATCACTCACCAGACATTTTGTGGCGATGTCACGATAATTGAAGAAATGAGAGGCAAACGTATTGCCATGGCGTGATGGCGAATTTCGCCATGCTCCCAAAGCCCCGCCTTTTTTCAAAACCTGCCAGTACTGTAGACCAAGTGACCTCAACTTGTCAGCTGCTATTTACCAGAGATTCCAGGTGATTGGGTAAAAGGAGTCCAATAGGGAGCTGTGAAAAAAAGAGTGGCGTGGCGAAAGGTCAAAGTTTGAGGCTTAGCCACGCCCACACCTTTATACTTATTTAAAATCCGACGGTTGAATTTTTTCCTCTATGTCTTAAGAGTATATAGCAGAAGCTCGAAGGCGATTGGTGAAAAGGGCGACGGAGCATCACTCTCCAAACAACGTGTGTGAAAACCACTAAATCGCGCACTTGGACCAAAATGGCCGACTTCCTGTGCGACTTTGCACTTGGCTCCAAGAGACTTTTTTGTAGGTCCTGAGACACCACATTAGTGTACCAAATTTCGTAATCCTCAGTCAAAGCATGGCTTGGGGCTGACAGTTTTAATGGTCCTAGGGGGCGCTAATACAGAAAATAGGCCACGCCCACAAACTTAAGCTGACCTTTTCTATTGGGGGTCAGACTAGGATCACTCACAACAATGGTCGAGGTGATATCACGATAAATGAAGAAATGAGAGGCAAACGTATTTCCATGGCGTGATGGCGAATTTCGCCATGCTCCCAAAGCCCCGCCTTTTTGCAAAACCTTCCAGTACTGGAGACCAAGTGACCTCAACTCTCCTGCTGCTATTTACCAGAGATTCCTGGTGATTGGGTAAAAGGAGTCCAATAAGGAGCTGTGAAAAAAAGAGTGGCGTGGCGAAAGGTCAAAGTTTGAGGCTTAGCCACGCCCACACCTTTATACTTATTTAAAATCCGACGGTTGAATTTTTTCCTCTATGTCTTAAGACTATATAGCAGAAGTTTGAAAGTGATTGGTGAAAAGGGCGACGGAGTATCACTCTCCAAACAACGTGTGTGAAAACCACTAAATCGCGGACTTGGACCAAAATGGCCGACTTCCTGTGCGACTTTGCACTTGGCTTCAAGAGACTTTTTTGTAGGTCCTGAGACACCACATTAGTGTACCAAATTTCGTAATCCTCAGTCAAAGCATGGCTTGGGGCTGACAGTTTTAATGGTCCTAGGGGGCGCTATTTCAGAAAATAGGCCACGCCCACCAGATGTTCACATCAGATCTTTTGGGGGGCCGGACTAGGATCACTCACAAGAAGTTTCGTGACGATATCTTTGGAAATGACGAAATGGGAGGCAAACGTAAGGCCAAGGCGGTACGCCTGAATTCGCCGCGCCGCCACAGCCCCGCCCTCTGCCGAAAACTCCCATAAAGTGACGCCAAGCAACCCCCACTTGTCTTGAGTTACCAGCTACAAATTTGTGGTGATTAAGTGAAATGGGGCAATTTGGGACCTTTCACAGTAAAACTTGATCTTTTTGGTCCTGAGGGGGCGGGGCTTGAGTGATGTCATCATCTGACCATTCAATTTCCTTTGTGGGCGGATGACAAATGACCACAGAAAGTTTGGTAACTCTATTCTATTCAGTTATGAAGTTATAGCAATTTAAATATTTTTGGCGAGTAGTCAAACTTCGAGGCCTGGCCCCGCCCCTTCAACATATACGAAAACTCAGAATTCTCATCTCATTTTGTTCGCCCATCCCGTCTAAGCAATTTCACACAATTTTTGAGATGATCGTGCGAAAAATGATCGAGCAATCCAATCAGAAACGGACCCTAAAAACGGCAAAAACCGCTAAAAATCGCCATTTCAACCCAAAATGGCCGACTTCCTGTTTGATATTGACCATGGTTGCAAGAGACTTTTCTGTGCGGACTGTTGAGGACTACAAGTGTACCAAATTTCATAACTGTACAATAAACTAAGCTTTACGGAGAGGGCTTTTTTTCACTTTCTAGGGGGCGCTGTTCAGCCAATTTCTTTGCGATTTTTTTGGGACCTTTAAAATATCAAATTTTTCACCAGGCCTGACAAGTTTGCAAAATATTGTGAGTTTTGGGGTATGTTAAGGTCCCCAAAAAGCCGTTCAAAGCGGGCTAAGAATAATAAAAAATAATTAAAGCTGCAAGCAGCGTCGTTCGGCCCTCGCAGCTCCGCGCCGCTCCGGTCTGGACGGCAGCCCGGGGCACCAGTGCACGTCTGACAGAACAGAAACGTCAACCACCCCGACACCAGAAACCGCGAATGGCCTCCTAGTCTGCACCTCACCCTGACTCAGCATCCCCTCTGAGCTCACCATTAAATTGAATATTAAGATTACGGCGTTACGCCAGAATTCGCCATGGCATCAAAGCCCCTCCCTTTCTGGAAAGCTATCAGATCTGAATGGTCATTAAAGCATCATGAAGACAGTGCATGACCTTAGGGTCATGTTGACTAAATTAGAGGGGACAAATATGGGCATTTCAGCATAAAAAATAAATTCCTGTAGTCAGGGGGCGGGGCTTAGGTGATGTCAGCTGTCCACATTGTCATTGTTTACAGATATGGTCAATGATCACACAGACAAAGTTCGAAAAAGATCTGATCATGCACATGGGAGTTATTAAGTCAAGTAAAGTAATGGCGAAAGGTCAACGTTTGAGGCTTAGCCACGCCCACACCTTTCAACTTTTGAAAAATCCGACGGTTGAATTTTTTCCCCTATGTCTTAAGAGTGTATTGCAGAAGTTTGAAGGTGATTGGTGAAAAGGGCGACGGAGCATCACTCTCCAAACAATGTGTGCGAAAACCACTAAATCACGTACTTGCACCAAAATGGCCGACTTCCTGTGCGACTTTACGCTTGGCTCCAAGAGACTTTTTTGTAGGTCCTGAGACCCCACATTAGTGTACCAAATTTCGTAATCCTCAGTCAAAGCATGGCTTGGGGCTGAAAGTTTTAATGGCTCTAGGGGGCGCTATTTAAGAATATAGGCCACGCCCACAAACTTCAGCTGTCTATTTCTCTTGGAGCTCAGACTAGGATCACTCACCAGAAGTTTCGTAGCAATATCACGATAACTGAAGAAATGAGACAAACGTATTTCCATGGCGTGATGGCGATTTTCGCCATGGTCCCAAAGCCCCGCCTTTTTTCAAAACCTGCCAGTACTGGAGACCAAGTAACCTCAACTTGTCTACTGCTGTTTGCCACAGAATCCTGGTGATTGGGTAAAAGGAGTCCAGTAGGGAGCTGTGAAAAAAAGAGTAGCGTGGCGACAGGTCAAAGTTTGAGGCTTAGCCACGCCCACACCTTTCAACTTTTGAAAAATCCGACGGTTAAATTTTTTCCCCTATGTCTTAAGGGTATATAGCAGAAGTTTGAAGGAGATTGGTGAAAAGGGCGACGGAGCATCACTCTCCAAACAACGTGTGCGAAAACCACTAAATCGCGTACTTGATCCAAAATGGCCGACTTCCTGTGCGACTTTGAACTTGACTCCAAGAGACTTTTTTGTAGGTCCTGAGACACCACATTAGTGTACCAAATTTCGTAATCCTCAGTCAAAGCATGGCTTGGGGCTAATAGTTTAAATGGTCCTAGGGGGCGCTATTTCAAAACATAGGCCACGCCCACAAAATTCAGCTGTCTATTTCTCTTGGAGCTCAGACTAGGATCACTCACCAGAAGTTTCGTAGCAATATCACGATAACTGAAGAAATGAGAGACAAACGTATTTCCATGGCGTGATGGCGATTTTCGCCATGGTCCCAAAGCCCCGCCTTTTTTCAAAACCTGCCAGTACTGGAGACCAAGTAACCTCAACTTGTCTACTGCTGTTTGCCACAGAATCCTGGTGATTGGGTAAAAGGAGTCCAGTAGGGAGCTGTGAAAAAAAGAGTAGCGTGGCGACAGGTCAAAGTTTGAGGCTTAGCCACGCCCACACCTTTCAACTTTTGAAAAATCCGACGGTTGAATTTTTTCCCCTATGTCTTAAGGGTATATAGCAGAAGTTTGAAGGAGATTGGTGAAAAGGGCGACGGAGCATCACTCTCCAAACAACGTGTGCGAAAACCACTAAATCGCGTACTTGATCCAAAATGGCCGACTTCCTGTGCGACTTTGAACTTGACTCCAAGAGACTTTTTTGTAGGTCCTGAGACACCACATTAGTGTACCAAATTTCGTAATCCTCAGTCAAAGCATGGCTTGGGGCTAATAGTTTTAATGGTCCTAGGGGGCGCTATTTCAGAAAATAGGCCACGCCCACCAGATGTTCACATCAGATCTTTTGGGGGGCCGGACTAGGATCACTCACAAGAAGTTTCGTGACGATATCTTTGGAAATGACGAAATGGGAGGCAAACGTAAGGCCAAGGCGGTACGCCTGAATTCGCCGCGCCACCACAGCCCCGCCCTCTGCCGAAAACTCCCATAAAGTGACGCCAAGCAACCCCCACTTGTCTTGAGTTACCAGCTACAAATTTGTGGTGATTAAGTGAAATGGGGCAATTTGGGACCTTTCACAGTAAAACTTGATCTTTTTGGTCCTGAGGGGGCGGGGCTTGTGTGATGTCATCATCCGACCTTTCAATTTACTTTGTGGGTGGATGACGAATGACCACAGAAAGTTTGGTAACTCTATTCCATTCAGTTATGAAGTTATAGCAATTTAAATATTTTTGGCGAGTAGTCAAACTTCGAGGCCTGGCTCCGCCCCTTCAACATATACGAAAACTCAGAATCCTTATCTCATTTTGTTCGCCCATCCCTTCTGAGCAATTTTACACAATTTTTGAGACGATCGTGCGAAAAATGATCGAGCAATCCAATCAGAAACGGACCCTAAAAACGGCAAAAACGGCAAAAAATCGCCATTTCAACCCAAAATGGCCGACTTCCTGTTTGATATTGACCATGGTTGCAAGAGACTTTTCTGTGCGGACTGTTGAGTACTACAAGTGTACCAAATTTCATAACTGTACGATAAACTAAGCTTTATGGAGAGGGTTTTTTTTCACTTTGTAGGGGGCGCTGTTCAGCCATTTTCTTTGCGATTTTTTTGGGACCTTTAAAATATCAAATTTTTCACCAGGCCTGACAAGTGTGCAAAATATTGTGAGTTTTGGGGTATGTTAAGGTCCCCAAAAAGCTGTTCAAAGGGGGCACGGAATAACAAAAAATAATAATAATCAGAGCAAAAACAAGAGGCCTTCGCAGCGCTTTCGCTGCTCGGGCCTAATTAAAGCTGCAAGCAGCGTCGTTCGGCCCTCGCAGCTCCGTGCCGCTCCGGCCTGGCCGGCAGCCCGGGGCACCAGGCTACATCTGCGAAACAGAAACGTCGACCACCCCGACACCAGAAACTGCTAACGGTCACCTCTGCCTCACCTCACCCTGACTCAGCATCCCCTTGAGCCCACCATTATATTTTATGTCTCACCACTAGGGAATCCTCTATCTTTACCACACTGGTGGTGTGATGATAGTGACATACTTTAATGCTATTCTGACCATGTTTTTTAAAGTTATCGAAGGGTAACTATCTAGGGGGCGCTGTGACCAACTACAGAAAAGTCCCATTGAGGTCAGCTTTGGTGACATTATATAACATTCACCAACCATTTGTGCCTCCTTGGCTAAAGGGCATGATTGTTCATTGCCATGTTCAGTTTAGGGCAAATCGGAGGCCGTTTGTGGAAATTACAGTCAAATGAAAGGTCATGGCGTCACGCCAGCATTCACCATGGCATCAAAGCCCCTCCCTTTTTGGAAAGCTATCAGATCTGAATGGTCATTACAACGTCATGAAGTCAGTGTATGACCTTAGTGTCATGTTCACTAAATTAGAGGGGACGAATATGGGCATTTCAGCATAAAACAATAGACTTCCTGTATTCAGGGGGCGGGGCTTAGGTGATGTCAGCTGTCCACATTGTCATTGTGTTGAGATGTGGTCAGTGATCACACAGACAAAGTTTGATGTAGATCTGATAATGCACATGGGAGTTATTAAGTCAAGTAATGTATTGGCGAAAGGTCAAAGTTTGAGGCTTAGCCACGCCCACACCTTTATACTTATTTAAAATCCAACGGTTGAATTTTTTCCCCTTTGTCTTAAGAGTACATAGCAGAAGTTTGAAGGCGATTGGTGAAAAGGGCGACGGAGCATCACTCTCCAAACAACTTGTGCGAAAACCACTAAATCGAGTACTTGGACCAAAATGGCCGACTTCCTGTATGACTTTGCACTTGGCTCCAAGAGACTTTTTTGTAGGGCCTGAGACACCACATTAGTGTACCAAATTTCGTAATCCTCAGTCAAAGCATGGCTTGGGGCTGACAGTTTAAATGGTCCTAGGGGGCGCTATTTCAAAATGTCGGCCACGCCCACAAACTTCAGCTATCTATTTCTATCGGTGGTCAGACTAGGATCACTCACAACGAATTTCGAGGTGATATCACGATAAATGAAGAAATGAGAGGCAAACGCATTTTCATGGCGTGATGGCGAATTTCGCCATGCTCCCAAAGCCCCGCCTTTTTTCAAAACCTGCCAGTACTGGAGATCAAGTGACCTCAACTTGTGTGCTGATATTTGCCAGAGATTCCTGGTGATTGGGTAAAAGGAGTCCAATAGGGAGCTGTGAAAAAAAGAGTGGCGTGGCGACAGGTCAAAGTTTGAGGCTTAGCCACGCCCACACCTTTATACTTATTTAAAATCCGACGGTTGAATTTTTTCCTCTACGTCTTAAGAGTATATAGCAGAAGTTTGAAGGCGATTGGAGAAAAGGGCGACGGAGCATCACTCTCCAAACAACATGTGTGAAAACCACTAAATCGCGTACTTGGACCAAAATGGCTGACTTCCTGTGCGACTTTGCACTTGGCTCCAGGAGACTTTTTTGTAGGTCCTGAGACACCACATTACTGTACCAAATTTCGTAATCCTCAGTCAAAGCATGGCTTGGGGCTGACAGTTTTAATGGACCTAGGGGGCGCTATTTCAGAAAATAGGCCACGCCCACCGGATGTTCTCATCAGATTTTTTGGGGAGCCAGACTAGGATCACTCACAAGAAGTTTCATGACGATATCTTTAGAAATGACGAAATGGGAGGCAAACGTAAGGCCACGGCGGTACGCCTGACTTCGCCGCGCCGCCGCAGCCCCGCCCTCTGCCGAAAACTCCCATAAAGTGACGCCAAGCAACCCCCACTTGTCTTGACTTACCAGCTACAAATTCGTGGTGATTAAGTGAAATGGGGCAATTTGGGACCTTTCACAGTAAAATTTGATCTTTTTGGTCCTGAGGGGGAGGGGCTTGTGTGATGTCATCATCCGACCATTCAATTTACTTTGTGGGTGGATGACGAATGACCACAGAAAGTTTGGTAACTCTATTCCATTCAGTTATGAAGTTATAGCAATTTAAATATTTTTGGCGAGTAGTCAAACTTTGAGGCCTGGCCCCGCCCCTTCATCATATACGAAAACTCAGAATCCTTGTCTCATTTTGTTCGCCCATCCCTTCTGAGCAATTCTACACAATTTGTGAGATGATGGTTCAAAAAATGATCGAGCAATCCAATCAGAAACGGACCCTAAAAACGGCAAAAATGGCTAAAAATCGCCATTTCAACCCAAAATGGCCGACTTCCTGTTTGATATTGACCATGCTTGCAAGAGACTTTTCTGTGCGGACTGTTGAGTACTACAAGTGTACCAAATTTCATAACTGTACGATAAACTAAGCTTTATGGAGAGGGGTTTTTTTCACTTTCTAGGGGGCGCTGTTCAGCCATTTTCTTTGCGATTTTTTTGGGACCTTTAAAATATCAAATTTTTCACCAGCCCTGACATCTTTGCAAAATATTGTGAGTTTTGGGGTATGATAAGGTCCCCAAAAAGCCATTCAAAGCGGGCTAAGAATAATAAATAAAAATTAAAGCTGCAAGCAGCGTCGTTCGGCCCTCGCAGCTCCGCGCCGCTCCGGTCTGCCGTCGCACCAGTGCACGTCTGACAGAACAGAAACGTCAACCACCCCGACACCAGAAACCGCGAATGGCCTCCTAGTCTGCACCTCACCCTGACTCAGCATCCCCTCTGAGCTCACCATTAAATTGAATATTAAGATTACGGCGTTACGCCAGAATTCGCCATGGCATCAAAGCCCCTCCCTTTCTGGAAAGCTATCAGATCTGAATGGTCATTACAGCATCATGAAGACAGTGCATGACCTTAGGGTCATGTTGACTAAATTAGAGGGGACAAATATGGGCATTTCAGCATAAAAAATAAATTCCTGTAGTCAGGGGGCGGGGCTTAGGTGATGTCAGCTGTCCACATTGTCATTGTTTACAGATATGGTCAATGATCACACAGACAAAGTTCGAAAAAGATCTGATCATGCACATGGGAGTTATTAAGTCAAGTAAAGTAATGGCGAAAGGTCAACGTTTGAGGCTTAGCCACGCCCACACCTTTCAACTTTTGAAAAATCCGACGGTTGAATTTTTTCCCCTATGTCTTAAGAGTGTATTGCAGAAGTTTGAAGGTGATTGGTGAAAAGGGCGACGGAGCATCACTCTCCAAACAATGTGTGCGAAAACCACTAAATCACGTACTTGCACCAAAATGGCCGACTTCCTGTGCGACTTTACGCTTGGCTCCAAGAGACTTTTTTGTAGGTCCTGAGACCCCACATTAGTGTACCAAATTTCGTAATCCTCAGTCAAAGCATGGCTTGGGGCTGAAAGTTTTAATGGCTCTAGGGGGCGCTATTTAAGAATATAGGCCACGCCCACAAACTTCAGCTGTCTATTTCTCTTGGAGCTCAGACTAGGATCACTCACCAGAAGTTTCGTAGCAATATCACGATAACTGAAGAAATGAGACAAACGTATTTCCATGGCGTGATGGCGATTTTCGCCATGGTCCCAAAGCCCCGCCTTTTTTCAAAACCTGCCAGTACTGGAGACCAAGTAACCTCAACTTGTCTACTGCTGTTTGCCACAGAATCCTGGTGATTGGGTAAAAGGAGTCCAGTAGGGAGCTGTGAAAAAAAGAGTAGCGTGGCGACAGGTCAAAGTTTGAGGCTTAGCCACGCCCACACCTTTCAACTTTTGAAAAATCCGACGGTTAAATTTTTTCCCCTATGTCTTAAGGGTATATAGCAGAAGTTTGAAGGAGATTGGTGAAAAGGGCGACGGAGCATCACTCTCCAAACAACGTGTGCGAAAACCACTAAATCGCGTACTTGATCCAAAATGGCCGACTTCCTGTGCGACTTTGAACTTGACTCCAAGAGACTTTTTTGTAGGTCCTGAGACACCACATTAGTGTACCAAATTTCGTAATCCTCAGTCAAAGCATGGCTTGGGGCTAATAGTTTAAATGGTCCTAGGGGGCGCTATTTCAAAACATAGGCCACGCCCACAAAATTCAGCTGTCTATTTCTCTTGGAGCTCAGACTAGGATCACTCACCAGAAGTTTCGTAGCAATATCACGATAACTGAAGAAATGAGAGACAAACGTATTTCCATGGCGTGATGGCGATTTTCGCCATGGTCCCAAAGCCCCGCCTTTTTTCAAAACCTGCCAGTACTGGAGACCAAGTAACCTCAACTTGTCTACTGCTGTTTGCCACAGAATCCTGGTGATTGGGTAAAAGGAGTCCAGTAGGGAGCTGTGAAAAAAAGAGTAGCGTGGCGACAGGTCAAAGTTTGAGGCTTAGCCACGCCCACACCTTTCAACTTTTGAAAAATCCGACGGTTGAATTTTTTCCCCTATGTCTTAAGGGTATATAGCAGAAGTTTGAAGGAGATTGGTGAAAAGGGCGACGGAGCATCACTCTCCAAACAACGTGTGCGAAAACCACTAAATCGCGTACTTGATCCAAAATGGCCGACTTCCTGTGCGACTTTGAACTTGACTCCAAGAGACTTTTTTGTAGGTCCTGAGACACCACATTAGTGTACCAAATTTCGTAATCCTCAGTCAAAGCATGGCTTGGGGCTAATAGTTTTAATGGTCCTAGGGGGCGCTATTTCAGAAAATAGGCCACGCCCACCAGATGTTCACATCAGATCTTTTGGGGGGCCGGACTAGGATCACTCACAAGAAGTTTCGTGACGATATCTTTGGAAATGACGAAATGGGAGGCAAACGTAAGGCCAAGGCGGTACGCCTGAATTCGCCGCGCCACCACAGCCCCGCCCTCTGCCGAAAACTCCCATAAAGTGACGCCAAGCAACCCCCACTTGTCTTGAGTTACCAGCTACAAATTTGTGGTGATTAAGTGAAATGGGGCAATTTGGGACCTTTCACAGTAAAACTTGATCTTTTTGGTCCTGAGGGGGCGGGGCTTGTGTGATGTCATCATCCGACCTTTCAATTTACTTTGTGGGTGGATGACGAATGACCACAGAAAGTTTGGTAACTCTATTCCATTCAGTTATGAAGTTATAGCAATTTAAATATTTTTGGCGAGTAGTCAAACTTCGAGGCCTGGCTCCGCCCCTTCAACATATACGAAAACTCAGAATCCTTATCTCATTTTGTTCGCCCATCCCTTCTGAGCAATTTTACACAATTTTTGAGACGATCGTGCGAAAAATGATCGAGCAATCCAATCAGAAACGGACCCTAAAAACGGCAAAAACGGCAAAAAATCGCCATTTCAACCCAAAATGGCCGACTTCCTGTTTGATATTGACCATGGTTGCAAGAGACTTTTCTGTGCGGACTGTTGAGTACTACAAGTGTACCAAATTTCATAACTGTACGATAAACTAAGCTTTATGGAGAGGGGTTTTTTTCACTTTGTAGGGGGCGCTGTTCAGCCATTTTCTTTGCGATTTTTTTGGGACCTTTAAAATATCAAATTTTTCACCAGGCCTGACAAGTGTGCAAAATATTGTGAGTTTTGGGGTATGTTAAGGTCCCCAAAAAGCTGTTCAAAGGGGGCACGGAATAACAAAAAATAATAATAATCAGAGCAAAAACAAGAGGCCTTCGCAGCGCTTTCGCTGCTCGGGCCTAATTAAAGCTGCAAGCAGCGTCGTTCGGCCCTCGCAGCGAAGCTGCTCGCCCTCTGTCCGCACCCCCTCCGCTCCATCCCCGACGCTCTCCAAACCCGGCTCCGCGCTTTTCCATCCTGGCCGGCAGCCGAGGGCACCAGGGCATGCCTGGCGGAACAGAAAGTCAGCCACCCCAACACCGGAAACCGTGAAAGGCCTCCTCGTCCACACCTCACCCTGACTCAGCATCCCTTCTGAGCCCACCATTACATGTCTCACCCCTAGGAGATACTCTATCTTTACCACACTGGTGATGTGATGTTCAGTCTCGGGCAAATCGGAGGCTGTTTGTGGAAGTTACAGTCAAACGTAAGGTCACAGTGTCACGCCAGAAATCGCCATGGCATCAAAGCCCCTCACTTTCTGAAAAGCTATCAGATCTGAATGGTCATTACAACATCATGAAGACAGTGCATGACCTTAGTGTCATCTTGACTAAATTAGAGGGGACAAATATGGGAAGTTCACCATAAAACAATAGACTTCCTGTAGTCAGGGGGCGGGGCTTAGGTGATGTCAGCTGTCCACATTGTCACTGTCTTCAGATGTGGTCAGTGATCACACAGACAAAGTATGAAATTGATCTGATCATGCACATGGGAGTTGTTAAGTCAAATAAAGTAATGGCGACTGGTCAAAGTTTGAGGCTTAGCCACGCCCATACCTTTATACTTATTTAAAATCCGACGGTTGAATTTTTTCCTCTATGTCTTAAGAGTATATAGCAGAAGTTTGAAGGTGATCGGTGGAAAGGGCGAGGAGATATAATTCTCCTAATAACGTGTGCGAAAACCACTAAATTGAGTAATTGCACCAAAATGGCCGACCTCCTGTGCGACATTGCGCTTGGCTCCAAGAGACTTTTTTGTAGGTCCTGAGACACTACATTAGTGTGCCAAATTTTGTGATCCTCAGTCAAAGCATGGCTTGGGGCTGACTGTTTTAATGGTCCTAGGGGGCACTGTTTCGGAAAATAGGCCACGCCCACAAACTTCAGCTGTCCAGTTATATTAGGGGTCAGAGTAGGATCACTCATCAGAAATTGTGTGGCAATGTCACAATGATTGAAGAAATGAGAGACAAACGTATTTCCATGGCGTGATGGTGAATTTCGCCATGCTCCCAAAGCTCCGCCTTTATTCGAAACCTGCCAGTACTATAGACCAAGTGACCTTAACTTGTCTGCTGCTATTTGCCACTGTTTGGTGGTGATTGGATAAAAGGAGTCCAATAGGGAGCTGTGAAAAAAAGAGTGGCGTGGCGACAGGTCAGAGTTTGAGGCTTAGCCACGCCCACACCTCTATACTTATTTAAAATCCGACGGTTGAATTTTTTCATCTATGTCTTAAGAGTATATAGCAGAAGTGTGAAGGCGATTGGTGAAAAGGGCGACGGAGCATCACTCTCCAAACAACGTGTGCGAAAACCACTAAATCGCGCACTTGGACCAAAATGGCCGACTTCCTGTGCGACTTTGCACTTGGCTCCAAGAGACTTTTTTGTAGGTCCTGAGACACCACATTAGTGTACCACATTTCGTAATCCTCAGTCAAAGCATGGCTTGGGGCTGTCAGTTTTAATGGTCCTAGGGGGCGCTATTTCAGAAAATAGACCACGCCCACCGGAATTTCACATCAGATTTTTTTGGGGGCCGGACTAGGATCACTCACAAGAAGTTTCGTGGCGATATCTCTAGAAATGACGAAATGGGAGGCAAACGTAAGGCCTAAGCGGTACGCCTGAGTTCGCCGCGCCGCCACAGCCCCGCCTTCTCCAGAAAACTCCCATAAAGTGACGCCAAGCAACCCCAACTTGTCTTCAGTTACCTGATACAAATTTAGGATGATTATTCGAAAGGGCGAATTTTGGAAAATTTCCTAGTAAAACTTGACCTTTTAAGTCCTGAAGGGGCGGGGCTTATGTGACATCATCAATCGACCATTCATTTGTCTTCGGGGGGCGATGATGATTGTCCATAGAAAGTTACTTTATCTGTAATTCTTTCATTTATGAAATTATAGCAATTTGAATTTTTTTGGCGAGTGCTCGAACTTTGAGGCCTGGTCCCGCCCCTTCAGTATTTACGAAAAGTCAATTTTATTGTCTCATTTTAATCGTCCGTCGCTTCTGTTCGATCGCACACTATTTTTGAGACGATCGTGCGAAAAATGACCAAACTGTTCAACCAAATATAGACCCAAGAAATGGCCGAAACACGGTCAAAATGGCCACTTTAGTCCAAAATGGCCGACTTCCTGTTTGATATTGACCATGGATGCAAGAGGCTTTTCTGTGCATATTGTTGAGTTCTACAAGTGTACCAAATTTCATAACTGTACGATAAACTAAGCTTTATGGAGAGGGGTATTTTTCACTTTCTAGGGGGCGCTGTTCAGCCATTTTTTTATGAACTTTCACATCGCCAGTGAAATACGTAAATTTCACGCACTTTCTATATTGGGCCAGAATTTGGTGACTTTTTGGATATGCTAAGACCCCCTAAAGGCCAGTCAAAGACGCGGAAGAAAAAAGAAAGAAAGAAAGAAAGCGTAATTAAAGCTGCAAGCAGCGTCGTTCGGCCCTCGCAGCTCCGCGCCGCTCCGGCCTGGCCGGCAGCCCGAGGCACCAGGTTACGTCCGTGGAACAAAAATTTTGACCACCCCGACACCAGAAACAGCTAACGGTCACCTCGTCCGCACCTCACCCTGACTGAGCATCCCCTCTGAGCACACCAAGTTTGGTGCAGTTACGACCTCGTCTGTAGGAGTTATCACAGTTTTAATGTTGTGTAGGGGGTGCTGTGGTGTTATTATACGAATTTCACCAACCATTTGTGTCTCATTGGCTAAAGGGCATGATTGTTGATTGCCATGTTCAGTCTCGTGCAGATGGGAGGCTGTTTGTGGAAGTTACGATCAAACGTAAGGTCATGGCGTCATGCCAGAAATCGCCATGGCATCAAAGCCCCTCCCTATCTGGAAAGCTATCAGATCTGAATGGTCATTGCAACATCATGAAGACAGTGCCTGACCTTAGTGTCATGTTGACTAAATTAGAGAGGACAAATATGGGCATTTCACCATAAAACAATAGACTTCCTGTTGTCAGGGGGCGGGGCTTAGGTGATGTCACCTGTCCACAATGACGTTGTCTTGAGATTTGGTCATTGATCACACGGACAAAGTTTGATATAGATCTGATCATGCACATTGGAGTTGTTAAGTCAAGTAATGTAATGGCGAAAGGTCAAAGTTTGAGGCTTAGCCACGCCCACACCATTATACTTATTTAAAATCCGACGGTTGAATTTTTTCCCCTTTGTCTTAAGAAAATATAACAGAAGTTTGAAGGTGATCGGTGAAAAGGGCGACGGGGTATCATTGTCCAAACAACGTGTGCGAAAACCACTAAATCGAGAACTTGGACCAAAATGGCCGACTTCCTGTGCGACTTTGCACTTGGCTCCCAGAGACTTTTTTGTAGGTCCTGAGACACCACATTAGTGTACCAAATTTTGCAATCCTCAGTCAAAGCATGGCTTGGGGCTGACAGTTTTAATGGTCATAGGGGGCGCTATTTCAGAAAATAGGCCACGCCCACAAACTTCAGCCATCCATTTCTATTGGGGGTCAGACTAGGATCACTCACAACAAGTTTCGAGGTGATATCACGATAAATGAAGAAATGAGAGGCAAACGTAATTCCATGGCGTGATGGCGAATTTCGCCATGCTCCCAAAGCCCCGCCTTTTCTCAAAACCTTCCAGTACTGGAGACCAAGTGACCTCAACTTGTCTGCTGCTATTTACCAGAGATTACTGGTGATTGGGTAAAATGGGTCCAATAGGGAGCTGTGAAAAAAAGAGTGGCGTGGCGAAAGGTCAAAGTTTGAGGCTTAGCCACGCCCACACCTTTATACTTATTTAAAATCTGACGGTTGAATTTTTTCCTCTATGTCTTAAGAGTATATAGCAGAAGTTTGAAGGCGATTGGTGAAAAGGGCGACGGAGCATCACTCTCCAAACAACGTGTGTGAAAACCACTAAATCGCACACTTGGACCAAAATGGCCGACTTCCTGTGCGACTTTGCACTTGGCTCCAAGAGACTTTTTTGTAGGTCCTGAGACACCACATTAGTGTACCAAATTTCGAAATCCTCAGTCAAAGCATGGCTTGGGGCTGACAGTTTTAATGGTCCTAGGGGGCGCTATTTCAGAAAATAGGCCACGCCCACCGGATGTTCACATCAAATTTTTTTGGAGGCTGGACTAGGATCACTCACAAGAGGTTTTGTGGCGATATCTCTAGAAATGACGAAATGGTAGGCAAACGTAAGGCCACGTCGGTACGCCTGACTTCGCCGCGCCGCCACAGCCCCGCCTTCTGGAGAAAACTCCCATAAAGTGACGCCAAGCAACCCCAACTTGTCTTCAGTTTCCTGCTAGAAATATGGGGTGATTAGTTGAAAGGGCGAATTTTGGACAATTTCCCAGTAAAACTTGACCTTTTAAGGCGTGAGGGGGCGGGGCTTATGTGACATCATCAATCAACCATTCATTTGTCTTCGGGGGGCGATGACGATTGTCCATAGAAAATTACTTTAACTGTAATTCTTTCATTTATGAAATTATAGCAATTTGAATTTTTTTGGCGAGTGCTCGAACTTTGAGGCCTGGCCCTGCCTCTTCAGTATTTACGAAAAGTCAGTTTTATTTTCTCATTTGATTCGTCCATCGCTTCTGTTCGATCGCACATTATTTTTGAGACAATCGTGCGAAAAATGACCAAACTGTTTAACCAAATATAGAGCCTAGAAATGGCCAAAATGGGGTAAAAATGGCCACTTTAGTCCAAAATGGCCGACTTCCTGTTTGATATTGACCATGGGTGCAAGAGGCTTTTCTGTGCGTATTGTTGAATTCTACAGGTGTACCAAATTTTATCACTCTACTATGAAAAAAGGTCAATACGGAGGGGTATTTTTAATTTTCCAGGGGGCGCTGTTGAAACACTTTTATACCAACTTTCACATTGCCAGTGAAATACGTAAATTTCACGCACTTTCTATATTGGGCCAGAATTTGGTGAGTTTTTGGATATGCTAAGACCCCCTAAAGGCCGTCCAAAGACGCGGAAGAAAAAAAAAGAAAAAAAAAAGAAAGAAAGAAAAAAAAGAAACGGAGCAGATACAATAGGCCTTCGCAGCGCTTCGCTGCTCGGGCCTAATAATAAACGGAGCAGATACAATAGGCCTTCGCAGCTTCACTGCTCGGGCCTAATTAAAGCTGCAAGCAGCGTCGTTCGGCCCTCGCAGCGAAGCTGCTCGCCCTCCTTCCGTAACCCCTCCGCTCCATCCGCGACGCTCTCCAAACCCAGCTCCGCGCTTCTCCATCCTGGCCGGCAGCCGGGGGCACCAGGGCACGTCTGGCAGAACAGAAAGTCAACCACCCCGACACCAGAAACCGTGAACGGCCTCCGCGTCCACACCTCACCCTGACTCAGCATCCCCTCTGAGCCCACCATTACACGTCTCACCACTAGGAGATACTCTATCTTTACTACACTGGTGATGTGATGTTCAGTCTCGGGCATATCGAAGGCTGTTTGTGGAAGTTACAGTCAAACGTAAGGTCACAGCGTCACGCCAGAAATCGCCATGGCATAAAAGCCCCCCCTTTCTGAAAAGCTATCAGATCTGAATGGTCATTACAACATCATGAAGACAGTGCATGACCTTAGTGTCATCTTGACTAAATTAGAGGGGACAAATATGGACATTTCACCATAAAACAGTAGACTTCCTGTAGTCAGGGGGCGGGCTTAGGTGATGTAAGCTGTCCACATTGTCACTGTCTTCAGATGGGGTCAGTGATCACACAGACAAAATTTGAAATTGATCTGATCATGCACATGGGAGTTATTAAGTCAAGTAACATAATGGCGACTGGTCAAAGTTTGAGGCTTAGCCACGCCCACACCTTTATACTTATTTAAAATCCAACGGTTGAATTTTTTCCTCTATGTCTTAAGAGTATATAGCAGGAGTTTGAAGGTGATCGGTGGAAAGGACGACGAGACATCATTCTCCTCATAACGTGTGCGAAAACCACTAAATCGAGAACTTGGACAAAAATGGCCGACCTCCTGTGCGACATTGTACTTGGCTCCAAGAGACTTTTTTGTAGGTCCTGAGACACTACATTAGTGTGCCAAATTTCGTGATCCTCAGTCAAAGCATGGCTTGGGGCTGATTGTTTTAATGGTCCTAGGGGGGCGCTATTTCAGAAAATAGGCCACGCCCACAAACTTCAGCTGTCCATGTCTATTAGGGGTCAGAGTAAGAAATCGCCATGGCATCAAAGCCCCTCCCTTTCTGAAAAGCTAGCAGATCTGAATGGTCATTACAACATCATGAAGACAGTGCATGACCTTAGTGTCATGTTGACTAAATTAGAGGGGACAAATATGGGCATTTCACCATAAAAAATAGACTTCCTGTAGTCAGGGGGCGGGGCTTAGGTGATGTCAGCTGTCCACATTGTCATTGTCTTGAGATGTGGTCAATGATCACACAGACACAGTTTGATATAGATCTGATCATGCACATGGGAGTTAAGTCAAGTGAGGTAATGGCGAAAGGTCAAAGTTTGAGGCTTAGCCACGCCCACACTTTTATACTTATATAAAATCCGATGGTTGAATTTTTCTCCCTTTGTCTTAAGAGTATATAGCAGAAGTTTGAAGGCGATTGGTGAAAAGGGCGATGGTGCAACACTCTCCAAACAACGTGTGCGAAAACCACTAAATCGAGTACTTGGACCAAAATGGCCGACTTCCTGTGCGACTTTGTACTTGGCTCCAAGAGACTTTTTTGTAGGTCCTGAGACCCCACATTAGTGTATCAAATTTCGTAATCCTCAGTCAAAGCATGGCTTGGGGCTGACAGTTTTAATGGTCCTAGGGGGCGCTATTTAAGAAAATAGGCCACGCCCACAAACTTCAGCTGTCCATTTCTATTGGGGGTCAGACTAGGATCACTCATCAGACATTTTGTTGTGATGTCACAATAATTGAAGAAATGAGAGACACACGTATTTTCATGGCGTGATGGCGAATTTCGCCATGCTCCCAAAGCCCCGCCTTTATTCAAAACCTGCCAGTACTACAGATCAAGTGACCTCAACTTGTCTGCTGCCATTTGCCAGTGATTGCTGGTGATTGGTTAAAAGGAGTCCAATAGGGAGCTGTGAAAAAAGAGTGGCGTGGCGACAGGTCAAAGTTTGAGGCTTAGCCACGCCCACACCTTTATACTTATATAAAATCCGACGGTTGAATTTTTTCATCTATGTCTTAAGAGTATATAGCAGATGTTTGAAGGCGATTGGTGAAAAGGGCAATGGTGCAACACTCTCCAAACAACGTGTGCGAATACCACTAAATCGAGTACTTGGACCAAAATGGCCGACTTCCTGCGCGACTTTGCACTTGGCTCCAAGAGACTTTTTTGTAGGTCCTGAGACCCCACATTAGTGTATCAAATTTCGTAATCCTCAGTCAAAGCATGGCTTGGGGCTGACAGTTTTAATGGTCCTAGGGGGCGCTATTTCATTAAATAGGCCACGCCCACAAACTTCAGCTGTGCAGTTCTATTAGGGGTCAGAGTAGGATCACTCATCAGAAATTGTGTGGCGATGTCACAATGATTGAAGAAATGAGAGACAAACGTATTTCCATGGCGTGATGGCGAATTTCGCCATGCTCCCAAAGCCCCGCCTTTATTCGAAACCTGCCAGTACTATAGACCAAGTGACCTCAACTTGTCTGCTGCTATTTGCCAGTGATTGCTGGTGATTGGTTAAAAGGAGTCCGATAGGGAGCTGTGAAAAAAAGAGTGGCGTGGCGACAGGTCAAAGTTTGAGGCTTAGCCACGCCCACACCTTTATACTTATATAAAATCCGACGGTTGAATTTTTTCATCTATGTCTTAAGAGTGTATAGCAGATGTTTGAAGGTGATTGGTGAAAAGGGTGATGGTGCACCACTCTCCAAACAACGTGTGCGAATACCACTAAATCAAGTACTTTGACCAAAATGGCCGACTTCCTGTGCGACTTTGCACTTGGCTCCAAGAGACTTTTTTGTAGGTCCTGAGACACCACATTAGTGTACCAAATTTCGTAATCCTCAGCCAAAGTATGGCTTGGGGCTGACAGTTTTAATGGTCCTAGGGGGCGCTATTTCAGAAAATAGGCCACGCCCACCGGATGTTCACATCAGATTCTATTTGGGGCTGGACTAGGATCACTCCCAAGAAGTGTTGTGGCGATATCTTTAGAAATGACGAAATGGGAGGCAAACGTAAGGCCTAAGCGGTACACCTGACTTCGCCGCACCGCCACAGCCCCGCCTTCTGCAGAAAACTCCCATAAAGTGACGCCAAGCAACCCTAACTTGTCTTCAGTTACCTGCTACAAATCTGGGATGATTATTTGAAAGGGCGAATTTTGGAAAATTTCCCAGTAAAACTTCACCTTTTAAGTCCTGAGGGGGCGGGGCTTATGTGACATCATCAATCGACCATTCATTTGTCTTCGGAGGGTGACGTCGATTGTCCATAGAACATTTCTTTAACTGTAATTCTTTCATTTATGAATCTATAGCAATTTGAATTTTTTTGGCGAGTGCTCGAACTTTGAGGCCTGGTCCCGCCCCTTCAGTATTTACGAAAAGTCAATTTTATTGTCTCATTTTAATCGTCCATCGCTTCTGTTCGATCGCACACTATTTTTGAGACGATCGTGCGAAAAATGACCAAACTGTTCAACCAAATATAGACCCTAGAAATGGCCAAAACGGGGTCAAAATGGCCACTTTAGTCCAAAATGGCCGACTTCCTGTTTGATATTGACCATGCGTGCAAGAGGCTTTTCTGTGCGTATTGTTGAGTTCTACAAGTGTACCAAATTTCATCACTCTACTATGAAAAAAGGTCAAAGCGGAGGGGTATTTTTAATTTTCCAGGGGGCGCTGTTGAAACATTTTTTTACCAACTTTCACGTTGCCAGTGAAATACGTAAATTTCACGCACTTTCTATATTGGGCCAGAATTTGGTGACTTTTTGGATATGCTAAGACCCCCTAAAGGCCATCCAAAGACGCGGAAGAAAAAAAAAGAAAGAAAAAAAAAAATAATAATAAATGGAGCAGATACAATAGGCCTTCGCAGCGCTTCGCTGCTCGGGCCTAATTAAAGCTGCAAGCAGCGTCGTTCGGCCCTCGCAGCTCCGCGCCGCTCCGGTCTGGACGGAGGCCCGGGGCACCAGTGCACGTCTGACAGAACAGAAACGTCAACCACCCCGACACCAGAAACCGCGAATGGCCTCCTAGTCCGCACCTCACCCTGACTCAGCATCCCCTCTGAGCTCACCATTAAATTGAATATTAAGATTACGGCGTTACGCCAGAATTCGCCATGGCATCAAAGCCCCTCCCTTTCTGAAAAGCTATCAGATCTGAATGGTCATTACAGCATCATGAAGACAGTGCATGACCTTTGTTTCATGTTGACTAAATTAGAGGGGACAAATATGGGCAGTTCACCATAAAACAATAGGCTTCATGTAGTTAGGGGGCGGGGCTTAGGTGATGTCAGCTGTCCACATTGTCATTGTTTACAGATATGGTCAATGATCACACAGACAAAGTTCGAAAAAGATCTGATCATGCACATGGGAGTTATTAAGTCAAGTAAAGTAATGGCGAAAGGTCAAAGTTTGAGGCTTAGCCACGCCCACATCTTTCAACTTTTGAAAAATCCGACGGTTGAATTTTTTCCCCTATGTCTTAAGAGTATATAGCAGAAGTTTGAAGGCGATTGGTGAAAAGGGCGACGGAGCATCACTCTCCAAACAACGTGTGCGAAAACCACTAAATCGCGTACTTGGACCAAAATGGCCGACTTCCTGTGCAATGTTGTGCTTGGCTCCAAGAGACTTTTTTGTAGGTCCTGAGACACCACATTAGTGTACCAAATTTCGTAATCCTCAGTCAAAGCATGGCTTGGGGCTGATAGTTTAAATGGTCCTAGAGGCGCTATTTAAGACAATAGGCCACGCCCACAAACTTCAGCTATGGATATCTCTTGGGGCTCAGGCTAGGATCACTTACAAGAAGTTTCGTAGCGCTATCACAATAACTGAAGAAATGAGAGGCAAACGTATTTCCATGGCGTGATGGCGATTTTCGCCATGCTGCCAAAGCCCCGCCTTTACTCGAAACCTGCCAGTACTGGATACCAAGTGACCTCAAGTTGTCTACTGCTATTTGCCAGAGATTATGGGTGATTGGGTAAAAGGAGTCCAATAGGAAGCTGTGGAAAAAAAGAGTGGCGTGGCGAAAGGTCAAAGTTTGAGGCTTAGCCACGCCCACACCTTTCAACTTTTGAAAAATCCGACGGTTGAATTTTTTCCCCTACGTCTTAAGAGTACATGGCAGAAGTTTGAAGGCGATTGGTGAAAAGGGCGACGGAGCATCACTCTCCAAACAACGTGTGCGAAAACCACTAATTCGAGTACTTGGACCAAAATGGCTGACTTCCTGTGCGACTTTGTTCTTGGCTCCAAGAGACTTTTTTGTAGGTCCTGAGACACCACATTAGTGTACCAAATTTCGTAATCCTCAGTCAAAGCATGGCTTGGGGCTGACAGTTTTAATGGCTCTAGGGGGCGCTATTTAAGAAAATAGGCCACGCCCACAAACTTCAGCTGTCTATTTCTCTTGGGGCTCAGACTAGGATCACTCACCAGAAGTTTCGTAGCGATATCACGAAAACTGAAGAAATGAGAGGCAAACGTATTTCCTTGGCGTGATGGCGATTTTCGCCATGCTCCCAAAGCCCCGCCTTTTTTCGAAACCTAACTGTACTGGATACCAAGTGACCTCAACTTGTCTACTGCTATTTGCCAGAGATTCCTATTGATTGGGTAAAAGGAGTCCAATAGGGAGATGTGAAAAAAAGAGTGGCGTGGCGAAAGGTCAAAGTTTGAGGCTTAGCCACGCCCACACCTTTCAACTTTTGAAAAATCCGACGGTTGAATTTTTTCCCCTTCGTCTCAAGAGTATATAGCAGAAGTGTGAAAGTGATTGGTGAAAAGAGCAACGGAGCATCACTCTCCAAACAACGTGTGCGAAAACCACTAAATTGCGTACTTGGACCAAAATGGCCGACTTCCTGTGCGACTTTGCGCTTGGCTCCAAGAGACTTTTTTGTAGGTCCTGAGACACCACATTAGTGTACCAAATTTCGTAATCCTCAGTCAAAGCATAGCTTGGGGCTATTAGTTTAAATGGTCCTAGGGGGCGCTATTTAAGAAAATAGGCCACGCCCACAAATTTCAGATGTCTATGTCGCTTGGGGGTCAGACTAGGATCACGCACCAGAAGTTTCGTAGCGATATCACGATAACTGAAGAAATGAGAGGCAAACATACTTCCATGGCGTGATGGCGATTTTCGCCATACTCCTGAAGCCCCGCCTTTTTTTGAAACCTGCCAGTACTGGATACCAAGTGACCTCAAGTTGTCTACTGCTGTTTGCCAGAGATTCCTGCTGATTGGGTAAAAGGAGTCCAGTAGGGAGCTGTGAAAAAATGAGTGGCGTGGCGACAGGTGAAAGTTTGAGGCTTAGCCACGCCCACACCGTTAAACTTTTGAAAAATCTGACGGTTGAATTTTTTCCTCTTTGTCTTAAGAGTATATAGCAGACGTTTCAAGGAGATTGGTGAAAAGGGCGACGGAGCATCACTCTCCAAACAAGGTGTGCGAAAACCAGTAAATCGCGTACTTGGACCAAAATGGCCGACTTCCTGTGCGACTTTGCACTTGGGTCCAAGAGACTTTTGTGTAGGTCCTGAGACACCACATTAGTGTACCAAATTTCGTAATCCTCAGTCAAAGCATGGCTTGGGGCTGACAGTTTTAATGGTCCTAGGGGGCGCTATTTCAGAAAATAGGCCACGCCCACCGGATGTTCACATCAGATCTTTTGGGGGGCCAGACTAGGATCACTCACAAGAAGTTTCGTGATGATATCTTTAGAAATGACGAAATGGGAGGCAAACGTAAGGCCACGGCGGTACGCCTGACTTCGCCGTGCCGCCACAGCCCCGCCCTCTGCCGAAAACTCACATAATGTGACGCCAAGCAACCCCCACTTGTCTTGAGTTACCAGCTACAAATTTGTGGTGATTTAGTGAAATGGGGCAATTTGGGACCTTTCACAGTAAAACTTAACCTTTTTGGTCCTGAGGGGGCGGGGCTTGTGTGATGTCATCATGCGACCATTCAATTTACTTTGTGAGGTGATGACGAATGACCACAGAAAGTTTGGTAACTCTATTCCATTCAGTTATGAAGTTATAGCAATTTAAAAAATTTTGGCGAGTAGTCAAACTTCGAGGCCTGGCCCCGCCCCTTCAGTATTTACGAAAAGTCAATTTTATTGTCTCATTTTGTTCGCCCATCTCTTCTGAGCAATTTTACACAATTTTTGAGATGATCGTGCAAAAAATGATCGAGCAATCCAATCAGAAACGGACCCTAAAAACGGCCAAAACTGCAAAAAATCGCCATTTCAACCCAAAATGGCCGACTTCCTGTTTGATATTGACCATGCTTGCAAGAGACTTTTCTGTGCGGACTGTTGAGTACTACAAGTGTACCAAATTTCATAACTGTACGATAAACTAAGCTTTATGGAGAGGGGTTTTTTTCACATTGTAGGGGGCGCTGTTCAGCCATTTTCTTTGCGATTTTTTTGGGACCTTTAAAATATCAAATTTTTCACCAGGCCTGACAAGTGTGCAAAATATTGTGAGTTTTGGGGTATGTTAAGATCCCCAAAAAGCCATTCAAAGCGGCACCGGAATAATAAATAAAAAAAATAATAATAAACGGAGCAAAAACAAGAGGCCTTCGCAGCGCTTTCGCTGCTCGGGCCTAATTAAAGCTGCAAGCAGCGTCGTTCGGCCCTCGCAGCTCCGCGCCGCTCCGGCCTGGCCGGCAGCCCGGGGCACCAGGCTACGTCTGCGAAACAGAAACGTCAACCACCCCGACACCAGAAACTGCTAACGGTCACCTCATCCGCACCTCACCCTGACACAGCATCCCCTTTGAGCCCACCATTATATTACACGTCTCACCACTAGGGCATACTCTATCTTTACCACACTGGTGGTGTGATGACAGAGACAAACTTTAATGCTTTTCTGACCAGGTTTTTTAAGTTATTGTAGGTTAAATTTATCTAGAGGGTGTTGTGACCAACCACAGAAAAATCCCGTTGAGGTCAGCTTTGGTTGACAAAGATGGTTTTCTGTTATTTTGACATCAATCAGACACTGTGTGTTCTTTCTAGAACCAGTGAGCTGAAAGGGGCAGAGCTACAGGGATTAAAACCAACAACCACATCAATGTGTTTGGTGCAGTCACGTGATATCACAAGCCAAGTATATTGCCATTCTGACTTTGTCTTTAGAAGTTAATAAAGTTTGAACCTATCTTGGGGTGCTGTGACCATTTACAACTAAATCCCATAGAGGTATCTTTGCTCATCAAAGATGGTTTGGCATCAATCAATTGTTGCATGTGTCATCTAGAGACAAAAGGCTGTAAGTGGGCAGAGTTAAAGTGATTTGAACAAGTGAGCACATACATGTGTTGATTGCAGTTGTGTGATGACTCCCATCAAGTTTAATATAGTTTGGAGCTTTTTTACAGAAGTAACAAAGGTTTTATCGTATCTAGGGGGTGCTGTTCCAAATTTAGGAAATATTCCATGAAGAAGTTTGTAGGTTGATAACAGTCATTTGTGTGCCGTTTGGTGTGAATTGCATCATGCATGTGTTATTAAGGGCCTAATATCTGTCAAGGGGCGGAGCTAAAGCTATATCCACCAATTACCACATGATTGTGTTGGGTTCCTTTGTGTGATGACATATGGCAAGTTTGATGCAATTACGACCTCTTCTGTAGGAGTTGTTACAGTTTTAAAGGTATGTAGGGGGCGCTGTGGTGATATTACACAACATTCTCCAACTGTTTGTGCCTCATTGGCTAAAGGGCATGATTGTTCATTGCCATGTTCAGTCTCGGGCAGATCGGAGGCTGTTTGTGGAAGTTACAGTCAAACGTAAGGTCATGGCGTCACGCCAGAATTCGCCATGGCATCAAAGTCCCTCCCTATCTAGAAAGCTATCAGATCTGAATGGTCATTACAACATCATGAAGACAGTGCATGACCTTAGTGTCATGTTGACTAAATTAAAGGGGACAAATATGGGCATTTCACCATAAAACAATAGACTTCCAATAGTCAGGGGGCGGGGCTTAGGTGATGTCAGCTGTCCACATTATCATTGTCTTCAGATGTGGTCAGTGATCACACAGACAACGTTTGATATACGATCTGATCATGCACATGGGAGTTAAGTCAGGTAATGTAATGGCGAAAGGTCAAAGTTTGAGGCTTAGCCACGCCCACACCTTGATACTTATTTAAAATCCGACGGTTGAGATTTTTCCCCTTTGTCTTAAGAGTACATAGCAGATGTTTGAAGGTGATCGGTGAAAAGGGTGACGGGGCATCAAGGTCCAAACAACATGTGCGAAAACCAACTAAATCAAGTACTTGGACCAAAATGGCCGACCTCCTGAACGACTTTGCACTTGGCTCCAAGAGACTTTTTTGTAGGTCCTGAGACACTACATTAGTGTACCAAATTTCGTGATCCTCAGTTAAAGCTTGGCTTGGGGCTGACAGTTTTAATGGTCCCAGGGGGCGCTATTTCAGAAAATAGGCCACGCCCACAAACTTCAACTGTCCAGTTCTATTGGGGGTCAGACTCGGATCACTCACCAGACATTTTGTGGCGATGTCACGATAATTGAAGAAATGAGAGGCAAACGTATAGCCATGGCGTGATGGCGAATTTCGCCATGCTCCCAAAGCCCCGCCTTTTCTCAAAACCTTCCAGTACTGGAGACCAAGTGACCTCAACTTGTCTGCTGCTATTTACCAGAGATTCCTGGTGATTGGGTAAAATGGGTCCAATAGGGAGCTGTGAAAAAAAGAGTGGCGTGGCGAAAGGTCAAAATTTGAGGCTTAGCCACGCCCACACCTTTATACTTATTTAAAATCCGACGGTTGAATTTTTTCCTCTATGTCTTAAGAGTATATAGCAGACGTCTGAAGGCGATTGGTGAAAAGGGCGACGGAGCATCACTCTCCAAACAACGTGTGTGAAAACCACTAAATCGAGTACTTGGACCAAAATGGCCGACTTCCTGTGCGACTTTGCACTTGGCTCCAAGAGACTTTTTTGTAGGTCCTGAGACACCACATTAGTGTACCAAATTTCGTAATCCTCAGTCAAAGCATGGCTTGGGGCTGACAGTTTTAATGGTCCTAGGGGGCGCTAATACAGAAAATAGGCCACGCCCACAAACTTAAGCTGACCTTTTCTATTGGGGGTCAGACTAGGATCACTCACAACAATGGTCGAGGTGATATCACGATAAATGAAGAAATGAGAGGCAAACGTATTTCCATGGCGTGATGGCGAATTTCGCCATGCTCCCAAAGCCCCGCCTTTTTTCAAAACCTTCCAGTACTGGAGACCAAGTGACCTCAACTTGCCTGCTGCTATTTACCAGAGATTCCTGGTGATTGGGTAAAAGGAGTCCAATAAGGAGCTGTGAAAAAAAGAGTGGCGTGGCGAAAGGTCAAAGTTTGAGGCTTAGCCACGCCCACACCTTTATACTTATTTAAAATCCGACGGTTGAATTTTTTCCTCTATGTCTTAAGACTATATAGCAGAAGTTTGAAAGTGATTGGTGAAAAGGGCGACGGAGTATCACTCTCCAAACAACGTGTGTGAAAACCACTAAATCGCGCACTTGGACCAAAATGGCTGACTTCCTGTGCGACTTTGCACTTGGCTCCAAGAGACTTTTTTGTAGGTCCTGAGACACCACATTAGTGTACCAAATTTCGTAATCCTCAGTCAAAGCATGGCTTGGGGCTGACAGTTTTAACGGTCCTAGGGGGCGCTATTTCAGAAAATAGGCCACGCCCACCAGATGTTCACATCAGATCTTTTGGGGGGCCGGACTAGGATCACTCACAAGAAGTTTCGTGACGATATCTTTGGAAATGACGAAATGGGAGGCAAACGTAAGGCCACGGCGGTACGCCTGAATACGCCGCGCCGCCACAGCCCCGCCCTCTGCCGAAAACTCCCATAAAGTGACGCCAAGCAACCCCCACTTGTCTTGAGTTACCAGCTACAAATTTGTGGTGATTAAGTGAAATGGGGCAATTTGGGACCTTTCACAGTAAAACTTGATCTTTTTGGTCCTGAGGGGGCGGGGCTTGTGTGATGTCATCATCCGACCATTCAATTTACTTTGTGGGTGGATGACGAATGACCACAGAAAGTTTGGTAACTCTATTCCATTCAGTTATGAAGTTATAGCAATTTAAATATTTTTGGCGAGTAGTCAAACTTCGAGGCCTGGCCCCGCCCCTTCAACATATACGAAAACTCAGAATTCTCATCTCATTTTGTTCGCCCATCCCTTCTTAGCAATTTTACACAATTTTTGAGACGATCGTGCGAAAAATGATCGAGCAATCCAATCAGGAACGGACCCTAAAAACGGCAAAAACTGCAAAAAATCGCCATTTCAACCCAAAATGGCCGACTTCCTGTTTGATATTGACCATGGTTGCAAGAGACTTTTCTGTGCGGACTGTTGAGTACTACAAGTGTACCAAATTTCATAACTGTACGATAAACTAAGCTTTAAGGAGAGGGGTTTTTTTCACTTTCTAGGGGGCGCTGTTCAGCCATTTTCTTTGTGATTTTTTTGGGACCTTTAAAATATCAAATTTTTCACCAGGCCTGACAAGTTTGCAAAATATTGTGAGTTTTGGGGTATGTTAAGGTCCCCAAAAAGCCGTTCAAAGCGGGCTAAGAATAATAAAAAATTAAAGCTGCAAGCAGCGTCGTTCGGCCCTCGCAGCTCCGCGCCGCTCCGGCCTGGCCGACAGCCCGGGGCACCAGGGCACGTCTGGCAGAACAGAAACGTCAACCGCCCCGACACTAGAAACCGCAAATGGCCTCCTAGTCCGCACCTCACCCTTACTCAGCATCCCCTCTGAGCTCACCATTAAATTGAATTGTAAGGGTGCGGCGTTACGCCAGAATTCGCCATGGCATCAAAGCCCTTCCCTTTCTGGAAAGCTATCAGATCTGAATGGTCAATACAGCATCATGAAGACAGTGCATGACCTTGGTGTCTTGTTGACTAAATTAGAGGGGACAAATATGGGCATTTCAGCATAAAAAAATAGACTTCCTGTGGTCAGGGGGCGGGGCTTAGGTGATGTCAGCTGTCCACATTGTCATTTTTTACAGATATGGTCAATGATCACACAGACAAAGTTTGAAAAAGATCTGATCTTGCACATGGGAGTTATTAAGTCAAGTAAAGTAATGGCGAAAGGTCAAAGTTTGAGACTTAGCCACGCCCACACCTTTCAACTTTTGAAAAATGCGACGGTTGAATTTTTTCCCCTACGTCTTAAGAGTATATAGTAGAAGTTTGAAAGTGATTGGTGAAAAGGGCGACGGAGCATCACTCTCCAAACAACGTGTGCGAAAACCACTAAATCGCGTACTTGGACCAAAATGGCTGACTTCCTGTGCGACTTTACGCTTGGCTCCAAGAGACTTTTTTGTAGGTCCTGAGACCCCACATTAGTGTACCAAATTTCGTAATCTTCAGTCAAAGCATGGCTTGGGGCTATTAGTTTAAATGGTCCTAGGGGGCGCTATTTAAGAAAATAGGCCACGCCCACAAATTTCAGCTATGTTTGTCTCTTGGGGGTCAGACAAGGATCACTTACAAGAAGTTTCGTAGCGCTATCACAATAACTGAAGAAATGAGAGGCAAACGTATTTCCATGGCGTGATGGTGATTTTCGCCATGCTGCCAAAGCCCCGCCTTTACTCGAAACCTGCCAGTACTGGATACCAAGTGACCTCAAGTTGTCTACTGCTATTTGCCAGAGATTATTGGTGATTGGGTAAAAGGAGTCCAATAGGAAGCTGTGAAAAAAAGAGTGGCGTGGCGAAAGGTCAAAGTTTGAGGCTTAGCCACGCCCACACCTTTCAACTTTTGAAAAATCCGACGGTTGAATTTTTTCCCCGATGACTTAAGAGCATATGGCAGAAGTTTGAAGGAGATTGGTGAAAAGGACGACGGAGCATCACTCTCCAACCAACGTGTGCGAAAACCACTAAATCGCGCACTTGGACCAAAATGGCCGACTTCCTGTGCGACTTTGCGCTTGGCTCCAAGAGACTTTTTTGTAGGTCCTGAGACACCACATTAGTGTACCAAATTTCGTAATCCTCAGTCAAAGCATAGCTTGGGGCTATTAGTTTAAATGGTCCTAGGGGGCGCTATTTAAGAAAATAGGCCACGCCCACTAAATTCAGATATCTATGTCGCTTGGGGGTCAGACTAGGATCACGCACCAGAAGTTTCGTAGCAATATCACGATAACTGAAGAAATGAGAGGCAAACATACTTCCACGGCGTGATGGCGATTTTCGCCATGCTCCTGAAGCCCCGCCTTTTTTTGAAACCTGCCAGTACTGGATACCAAGTGACCTCAAGTTGTCTACTGCTGTTTGCCAGAGATTCCTGCTGATTGGGTAAAAGGAGTCCAGTAGGGAGCTGTGAAAAAATGAGTGGCGTGGCGACAGGTCAAAGTTTGAGGCTTAGCCACGCCCACACCGTTAAACTTTTGAAAAATCCGACGGTTGAATTTTTTCCTCTTTGTCTTAAGAGTATATAGCAGACGTTTCAAGGAGATTGGTGAAAAGGGCGACGGAGCATCACTCTCCAAACAAGGTGTGCGAAAACCAGTAAATCGCGTACTTGGACCAAAATGGCCGACTTCCTGTGCGACTTTGCACTTGGGTCCAAGAGACATTTTTGTAGGTCATGAGACACCACATTAGTGTACCAAATTTCGTAATCTTCAGTCAAAGCATGGCTTGGGGCTGACAGTTTTAATGGTCCTAGGGGGCGCTATTTCAGAAAATAGGCCACGCCCACCGGATGTTCACATCAGATCTTTTGGGGGGCCAGACTAGGATCACTCACAAGAAGTTTCGTGATGATATCTTTAGAAATGACGAAATGGGAGGCAAACGTAAGGCCACGGCGGTACGCCTGACTTCGCCGCGCCGCCACAGCCCCGCCCTCTGCCGAAAACTCACATAATGTGACACCAAGCAACCCCCACTTGTCTTGAGTTACCAGCTACAAATTTGTGGTGATTTAGTGAAATGGGGCAATTTGGGACCTTTCACAGTAAAACTTAACCTTTTTGGTCCTGAGGGGGCGGGGCTTGTGTGATGTCATCATGCGACCATTCAATTTACTTTGTGAGGTGATGACGAATGACCACAGAAAGTTTGGTAACTCTATTCCATTCAGTTATGAAGTTATAGCAATTTAAAAATTTTTGGCGAGTAGTCAAACTTCGAGGCCTGGCCCCGCCCCTTCAGTATTTACGAAAAGTCAATTTTATTGTCTCATTTTGTTCGCCCATCTCTTCTGAGCAATTTTACAGAATTTTTGAGATGATCGTGCAAAAAATGATCGAGCAATCCAATCAGAAACGGACCCTAAAAACGGCCAAAACGGCAAAAAATCGCCATTTCAACCCAAAATGGCCGACTTCCTGTTTGATATTGACCATGCTTGCAAGAGACTTTTCTGTGCGGACTATTGAGTACTATAAGTGTACCAAATTTCATAACGGTACGATAAACTAAGCTTTATGGAGAGGGTTTTTTTTTCATTTTCTAGGGGGCGCTGTTCAGCCAATTTCTTTGCGATTTTTTTGGGACCTTTAAAATATCAAATTTTTCACCAGGCCTGACAAGTATGCAAAATATTGTGAGTTTTGGGGTATGTTAAGGTCCCCAAAAAGCCATTCAAAGCGGCACCGGAATAATAAATAAAAATTAAAGCTGCAAGCAGCGTCGTTCGGCCCTCGCAGCTCCGCGCCGCTCCGGTCTGGACGGCAGCCCGGGGCACCAGTGCACGTCTGACAGAACAGAAACGTCAACCACCCCGACACCAGAAACCGCGAATGGCCTCCTAGTCTGCACCTCACCCTGACTCAGCATCCCCTCTGAGCTCACCATTAAATTGAATATTAAGATTACGGCGTTACGCCAGAATTCGCCATGGCATCAAAGCCCCTCCCTTTCTGGAAAGCTATCAGATCTGAATGGTCATTACAGCATCATGAAGACAGTGCATGACCTTAGGGTCATGTTGACTAAATTAGAGGGGACAAATATGGGCATTTCAGCATAAAAAATAAATTCCTGTAGTCAGGGGGCGGGGCTTAGGTGATGTCAGCTGTCCACATTGTCATTGTTTACAGATATGGTCAATGATCACACAGACAAAGTTCGAAAAAGATCTGATCATGCACATGGGAGTTATTAAGTCAAGTAAAGTAATGGCGAAAGGTCAACGTTTGAGGCTTAGCCACGCCCACACCTTTCAACTTTTGAAAAATCCGACGGTTGAATTTTTTCCCCTATGTCTTAAGAGTGTATTGCAGAAGTTTGAAGGTGATTGGTGAAAAGGGCGACGGAGCATCACTCTCCAAACAATGTGTGCGAAAACCACTAAATCACGTACTTGCACCAAAATGGCCGACTTCCTGTGCGACTTTACGCTTGGCTCCAAGAGACTTTTTTGTAGGTCCTGAGACCCCACATTAGTGTACCAAATTTCGTAATCCTCAGTCAAAGCATGGCTTGGGGCTGAAAGTTTTAATGGCTCTAGGGGGCGCTATTTAAGAATATAGGCCACGCCCACAAACTTCAGCTGTCTATTTCTCTTGGAGCTCAGACTAGGATCACTCACCAGAAGTTTCGTAGCAATATCACGATAACTGAAGAAATGAGACAAACGTATTTCCATGGCGTGATGGCGATTTTCGCCATGGTCCCAAAGCCCCGCCTTTTTTCAAAACCTGCCAGTACTGGAGACCAAGTAACCTCAACTTGTCTACTGCTGTTTGCCACAGAATCCTGGTGATTGGGTAAAAGGAGTCCAGTAGGGAGCTGTGAAAAAAAGAGTAGCGTGGCGACAGGTCAAAGTTTGAGGCTTAGCCACGCCCACACCTTTCAACTTTTGAAAAATCCGACGGTTAAATTTTTTCCCCTATGTCTTAAGGGTATATAGCAGAAGTTTGAAGGAGATTGGTGAAAAGGGCGACGGAGCATCACTCTCCAAACAACGTGTGCGAAAACCACTAAATCGCGTACTTGATCCAAAATGGCCGACTTCCTGTGCGACTTTGAACTTGACTCCAAGAGACTTTTTTGTAGGTCCTGAGACACCACATTAGTGTACCAAATTTCGTAATCCTCAGTCAAAGCATGGCTTGGGGCTAATAGTTTAAATGGTCCTAGGGGGCGCTATTTCAAAACATAGGCCACGCCCACAAAATTCAGCTGTCTATTTCTCTTGGAGCTCAGACTAGGATCACTCACCAGAAGTTTCGTAGCAATATCACGATAACTGAAGAAATGAGAGACAAACGTATTTCCATGGCGTGATGGCGATTTTCGCCATGGTCCCAAAGCCCCGCCTTTTTTCAAAACCTGCCAGTACTGGAGACCAAGTAACCTCAACTTGTCTACTGCTGTTTGCCACAGAATCCTGGTGATTGGGTAAAAGGAGTCCAGTAGGGAGCTGTGAAAAAAAGAGTAGCGTGGCGACAGGTCAAAGTTTGAGGCTTAGCCACGCCCACACCTTTCAACTTTTGAAAAATCCGACGGTTGAATTTTTTCCCCTATGTCTTAAGGGTATATAGCAGAAGTTTGAAGGAGATTGGTGAAAAGGGCGACGGAGCATCACTCTCCAAACAACGTGTGCGAAAACCACTAAATCGCGTACTTGATCCAAAATGGCCGACTTCCTGTGCGACTTTGAACTTGACTCCAAGAGACTTTTTTGTAGGTCCTGAGACACCACATTAGTGTACCAAATTTCGTAATCCTCAGTCAAAGCATGGCTTGGGGCTAATAGTTTTAATGGTCCTAGGGGGCGCTATTTCAGAAAATAGGCCACGCCCACCAGATGTTCACATCAGATCTTTTGGGGGGCCGGACTAGGATCACTCACAAGAAGTTTCGTGACGATATCTTTGGAAATGACGAAATGGGAGGCAAACGTAAGGCCAAGGCGGTACGCCTGAATTCGCCGCGCCACCACAGCCCCGCCCTCTGCCGAAAACTCCCATAAAGTGACGCCAAGCAACCCCCACTTGTCTTGAGTTACCAGCTACAAATTTGTGGTGATTAAGTGAAATGGGGCAATTTGGGACCTTTCACAGTAAAACTTGATCTTTTTGGTCCTGAGGGGGCGGGGCTTGTGTGATGTCATCATCCGACCTTTCAATTTACTTTGTGGGTGGATGACGAATGACCACAGAAAGTTTGGTAACTCTATTCCATTCAGTTATGAAGTTATAGCAATTTAAATATTTTTGGCGAGTAGTCAAACTTCGAGGCCTGGCTCCGCCCCTTCAACATATACGAAAACTCAGAATCCTTATCTCATTTTGTTCGCCCATCCCTTCTGAGCAATTTTACACAATTTTTGAGACGATCGTGCGAAAAATGATCGAGCAATCCAATCAGAAACGGACCCTAAAAACGGCAAAAACGGCAAAAAATCGCCATTTCAACCCAAAATGGCCGACTTCCTGTTTGATATTGACCATGGTTGCAAGAGACTTTTCTGTGCGGACTGTTGAGTACTACAAGTGTACCAAATTTCATAACTGTACGATAAACTAAGCTTTATGGAGAGGGTTTTTTTTCACTTTGTAGGGGGCGCTGTTCAGCCATTTTCTTTGCGATTTTTTTGGGACCTTTAAAATATCAAATTTTTCACCAGGCCTGACAAGTGTGCAAAATATTGTGAGTTTTGGGGTATGTTAAGGTCCCCAAAAAGCTGTTCAAAGGGGGCACGGAATAACAAAAAATAATAATAATCAGAGCAAAAACAAGAGGCCTTCGCAGCGCTTTCGCTGCTCGGGCCTAATAATAATAAACAGAGCAAAAACAAGAGGCCTTCGCAGCGCTTTCGCTGCTCGGGCCTAATAATAATAAACAGAGCAAAAACAAGAGGCCTTCGCAGCGCTTTGCTGCTCGGGCCTAATAATAAACAGAGCAAAAACAAGAGGCCTTCGCAGCGCTTTGCTGCTCGGGCCTAAAAAAAAAGAATAAACGGAGGAAAAACAAGAGGCCTTCGCAGCGCTTTTGCTGCTCGGGCCTAATTAAAGCTGCAAGCAGCGTCGTTCGGCCCTCGCAGCTCCGCGCCGCTCCGGCCTGGCCGGCAGACCGGGGCACCAGGGCACGTCCGCGGAACAGAAACGTCGACCACCCCGACACCAGAAACCGCAAATGGCCTCCTAGTCCGCACCTCACCCTGACTCAGCATCCCCTTTGAGCTCACCATTAAATTGAATTGTAAGGTCATGGCGTCATGCCAGAATTCGCCATGGCATCAAAGGCCCTCCCTATCTGGAAAGCTATCAGATCTGAATGGTTATCACAACATCATGAAGACAGGGCATGTCCTTAGTATCATGTTGACTAAATTAGAGGGGACAAATATGGGCATTTCCCCATAAAACAATAGACTTCCTATTATCAGGGGGCAGGGCTTAGGTGATGTCAGCTGTCCACAATGACGTTGCCTTGAGATGTGGTCAGTGATCACACAGACAAAGTTTGATATAGTTCTGATCGTGCACATGGGAGTTATTAAGTCAAGTAATGTAATGGCGAAAGGTCAAAGTTTGAGGCTTAGCCACGCCCACACCTTTATACTTATTTAAAATCCGACGGTTGATTTTTTTCCTCTATGTCTTAAGAGCATATAGGAGAAGTTTGAAGGCGATTGGTGAAAAGGGCGATGGAGCATCACTCTCCAAACAACGTGTGCGAAAACCACTAAATCGAGTACTTGGACCAAAATGGCCGACTTCCTGTGTGACTTCGCACTTGGCTCCAAGAGACTTTTTTGTAGGTCCTGAGACACCACATTAGTGTACCAAATTTCGTACTCCTCAGTCAAAGCATGGCTTGGGGCTGACAGTTTTAATGGTCCTAGGGGGCGCTATTTCAGAAAATAGGCCACGCCCACCGGATTTTCACATCACATTTTGTGGGGGGGCGAACTAGGATCACTCCCAGGAGGTTTTGTGGCAATATCTCTAGAAATGACGAAATGGGAGGCAAACGTAAGGCCACGTCGGTACGCCTGATTTCGCCGCGCCGCCACTGCCCCGCCTTCTGCAGAAAACTCCCATAAAGTGACTCCAAGAAACCCCAACTTGTCTTCAGTTACCTGCTACAAATTTGGGTTGATTATTTGAAAGGGCGAATTTTGGAAAATTTCCCAGTAAAACTTGACCTTTTAAGTCCTGAGGGGGCGGGGCTTACGTGACATCATCAATCGACCATTCATTTGTCTTCGGGGGGCGATGACGATTGTCCATAGAACATTACTTTAACTGTAATTCTTTCATTTATGACATTATAGCAATTTGAATTTTTTTGGCGAGTGCTCGAACTTTGAGGCCTGGCCCCGCCCCTTCAGTATTTACGAAAAGTCAATTTTATTGTCTCATTTGAATCGTCCATCTCTTCTGTTCGATGGCACACTATTTTTGAGACTATGGTACGAAAAATGACGAAACTGTTCAACCAAATATAGACCCTAGAAATGGCCAAAACGGGGTCAAAATGGCCACTTTAGTCCAAAATGGCCGACTTCCTGTTTGATATTGACCATGGGTGCAAGAGGCTTTTCTGTGCGTATTGTTGAGTTCTACAAGTGTACCAAATTTCATCACTCTACTAAGAAAAAAGGTTAAAGCGGAGGGGTATTTTTAATTTTCCAGGGGGCGCTGTCGAAACATTTTTTTACCAACTTTCACGTTGCCATTGAAATACGTAAATTTCACGCACTTTCTATATTGGGCCAGAATTTGGTGAGTTTTTGGATATGCTAAGACCCCCTAAAGGCCACCCAAATACGCGGAAGAAAAAAAAAGAAAGAAAATTAAAGCTGCAAGCAGCGTCGTTCGGCCCTCGCAGCTCCGCGCCGCTCCGGCCTGGCCGGCAGCCCGGGGCACCAGGGCACCTCTGCAGAACACAAACGTCGACCACCCCAACACCAGAAACTGCTAACGGCCACCTTTTCCGCACCTCACCCTGACTCAGCATCCCCTTTGAGCCCACCATTATATTTTATGTCTCACCACTAGGGAATCCTCTATCTTTACCACACTGGTTGTGTGATGACAGTGACCAACTTTAATGCTATTCTGACCATGTTTTTTAAAGTTATCGAAGGATAACGTTATCTAGGTGGCTCTGTGACCAACTACAGAAAAGTCCCATTGAGGTCAGCTTTGGTGACATTATATAACATTCACCAACCGTTTGTGCCTCATTGGCTAAAGGGCATGATTGTTCATTGCCATATTCAGTTTCGGGCAAATCGGAGGCCGTTTGTGGAAGTTACAGTCAAATGTAAGGTCATGGCGTCACGTCAGCATTCACCATGGCATCAAAGCCCCTCCCTTTCTGGAAAGCTATCAGATCTGAATGGTCATTAAAACATCATGAAGACACTGTATGACCTGAGTGTCATTTTCACTAAATTAGAGGGGACAAATATGGGCATTTCACCATAAAACAATAGACTTCCTGTTGTCAGGGGGCGGGGCTTAGGTGATGTAAGCTGTCCACATTGTCGTTGTCTTGAGATGTGGTCAGTGATCACACAGACAAAGTTTGAATTAGATCTGATCATGCACATGGGAGTTATTAAGTCAAGTAATGTCATGGCGAAAGGTCAAAGTTTGAGGCTTAGCCACGCCCACACCTTTATACTTATTTAAAATCCGACGGTTGAATTTTTTCCCCTTTGACTTAAAAGTACATAGCATAAGTTTGAAGTTGATCGGTGTAAAGGGCGACGGGCCATCAATGTCCAAACAACGTGTGCGAAAACCACTAAATCGAGTACTTGGACCAAAATGGCCGACCTCCTGTGCGAAATTGCGCTTGGCTCCAAGAGACTTTTTTGTAGGTCCACAGACCCTACATGAGTGTACCAATTTTCGTAATCCTCAGTAAAACCTTGTCTTGGGGCTGACAGTTTTAATGGTCCTAGGGGGCGCTATTTCAGAATATAGGCCACGCCCACAAATCTCAGCTGCCCAATTCTATTGGGGGTCAGACTAGGATCACTCACCAGACATTTTGTGGCGATGTCACGATAATTGAAGAAATGAGAGGCAAACGTATTGCCATGGCGTGATGGCGAATTTCGCCATGCTCCCAAAGCCCCGCCTTTTTTCAAAACCTGCCAGTACTGTAGACCAAGTGACCTCAACTTGTCAGCTGCTATTTGCCAGAGATTGCTGGTGATTGGGTAAAAGGAGTCCAATAGGGAGCTGTGAAAAAAAGAGTGGCGTGGCGACAGGTCAAAGTTTGAGGCTTAGCCACGCCCACACCTTTATACTTATGTAAAATCCGACGGTTGAATTTTTTACTTTATGTCTTAAGAGTATATAGCAGAAGTTTGAAGGCGATTGGTGAAAAGGGCGATGGAGCATCACTGTCCAAACAACGTGTGCGAAAACCAGTAAATCGCGTACTTGGACCAAAATGGCCGACTTCCTGTGCAACTTTGCACTAGGCTCCAAGAGACTTTTTTGTAGGTCCTGAGACACCACATTAGTGTACCAAATTTCGTAAACCTCAGTCAAAGCATGGCTTGGGGCTGACAGTTTTAATGATCCTAGGTGGCGCTATTTCATAAAATAGGCCACGCCCACCGGATGTTCACATCACATTTTTTGGGGGGCCGGACTAGGATCACTCCCAAGAGGTTTTGTGGCGATATCTCAAGAAATGATGAAATGGGAGGCAAACGTAAGGCCACATCGGTACGCCTGACTTCGCCGCGCCGCCACAGCCCCGCCTTCTGGAGAAAACTCCCATAAAGTGACGCCAAGCAATCCCAACTTGTCTTCAGTTACCTGCTACAAATATGGGGTGATTAGTTGAAAGGGCGAATTTTGGACAATTTCCCAGTAAAACTTGACCTTTTAAGGCCTGAGGGGGCGGGGCTTATGTGACATCATCAATCAACCATTCATTTGTCTTCGGGGGCGGATGACGATTGTCCATAGAAAATTACTTTAACTGTAATTCTTTCATTTATGAAATTATAGCAATTTGAATTTTTTTGGCGAGTGCTCGAACTTTGAGGCCTGGCCCCGCCCCTTTAGTATTTACGAAAAGTCAATTTTATTTGCTCATTTGATTCGTCCATCGCTTCTGTTCGATCGCCCACTATTTTTGAGACGATCGTGCGAAAAATGGTCAAATTGTTCAACCAAATGTAGACCCTAGAAATGGCCAAAACGGGGTCAAAATGGCCACTTTAGTCCAAAATGGCCGACTTCCTGTTTGATATTGACCATGGCTGCAAGAGGCTTTTCTGTGCGTATTGTTGAGTTCTACAGGTGCACCAAATTTCATCACTCTACTATGAAAAAAGGTCAATGCGGAGGGGTATTTTTAATTTTCCAGGGGGCGCTGTTGAAACATTTTTATACCAACTTTCACGTTGCCAGTGAAATACGTAAATTTCATGCACTTTCTATATTGGGCCAGAATTTGGTGACTTTTTGGATATGCTAAGACCCCCTAAAGGCCGTCCAAAGACGCGGAAGAAAAAAAAAGAAAAAAAAAGAAAAATAAACGGAGCAGATACAATAGGCCTTCGCAGCGCTTCGCTGCTCGGGCCTAAAAAAAAAGAAAGAAAAAAAAAAAGAAACAGAGCAGATACAATAGGCCTTCGCAGCGCTTCGCTGCTCGGGCCTAATAATAATAAACGGAGCAGATACAATAGGCCTTCGCAGCTTCACTGCTCGGGCCTAATTAAAGCTGCAAGCAGCGTCATTTGGCCCTCGCAGCTCCGGGCCGCTCCGGCTTGGCCGGCAGCCCGGGGCACCAGGGCACGTCCGCGGAACAGAAAAGTCCACCACCCCGACACCAGAAACCCTTAATGGTCACCTCGTCCACACCTCACCCTGACTCAGCATCCCCTCTGAGCCCACCATTATATTACACGCCTCAGCCACTAGGGCATACTATTATCTTTACCACACTGGTGTTGTGATGACACAGACCAACTGTAAAGCTTTTCTGACCATGTTTTTTAAAGTTATCAAAAGATAAAGTTATCTAGGGGGCGCTGTGACCAACTACAGAAAAATCCCATTGAGGTCAGCTTTGGCTGACGACGACGGTTTTCTGTTATTTTGGCATCAAATGGACGCTGTTTGTGTTATCTAGAGCCAGTGAGCTGAAAGAGCCGGAGCTACAGGGATTTGAACCAACAACCACATCAATGTGTTTTGTGCAGTCACGTGATGTCACAAGCCAAGAATAAT